>NC_134270.1:10119466-10489466 GCF_031893055.1 Leptodactylus fuscus
TCGGTTAAGAGCCTTGTGTTGTCGGTGTCAGGTGCAGTAAAGCAGATTGTCTCAGAATAGCTGCTAACATGTCACACAAGGGTCATGTTTGGATAGAGATGAAGCTGTAATGAGGCGCGGCGCGGCTTAAAGGGGAACTCCGGGGATAGTGCTCAGGAAAAGAGCTGGCGACATCTCTCGCCCCTGTGGCTCCTTGGTTACCAAAGGTCAAAGGCCCCGAACCTGCTATGAACTGGATGAAATTGGAAAAAACACTCAAAAAGCAGCCATCTAGGGGCGCAACTACCGGGGTAGGGGCTGCCACAGGGCCCGGGACATTAGGGGCCCGGCGACTACCGCTACCGCTGCGTTTTTTTTCTTAATAGGCCGTTACCGACTGGAGTTACTCCCTATTTACTTACCGATCCTGGCAGGGGCTGGGATAAGTTAGTGACACCGCGGGCCCCACAAACACTATTATTATACTCAGGGCCCGGGAGAGGTAAGGGAACGTAAAAAACAGTGTTACTTACTTCTCTGGGCTCCAGACAGGTTTCGGTGTCCACAGTGGGGCATAATACTATGTGCAGGGGCCACTATGGGGGATAATACTGTGTGCAGGGGCCACTATGGGACATAATACTGTGTGCAGGGGCCACTATGGGGGATAATACTGTGTGCAGGGGCCACTATGGGACATAATACTGTGTGCAGGGGCCACTATGGGACATAATACTGTGTGCAGGGGCCACTATGGGGGATAATACTGTGTGCAGGGGCCACTATGGGGGATAATACTGTGTGCAGGGGCCACTATGGGACATAATACTGTGTGCAGGGGCCACTATGGGGGATAATACTGTGTGCAGGGGCCACTATGGGACATAATACTGTGTGCAGGGGCCACTATGGGGCATAATACTGTGTGCAGGGGCCACTATGGGGCATAATACTGTGTGCAGGGGCCACTATGGGGCATAATACTGTGTGCAGGGGCCACTATGGGGCATAATACTGTGTGCAGGGGCCACTATGGGGCATAATACTGTGTGCAGGAGCCACTATGGGGCATAATACTGTGTGCAGGGGCCACTATGGGGTATAATACTGTGTGCAGGGGCCACTATTGGACATAATACTGTGTGCAGGGGCCACTATTGGACATAATACTGTGTGCAGGGGCCACTATGGGGGATAATACTGTGTGCAGGGGCCACTATGGGGCATAATACTGTGTGCAGGGGCCACTATGGGGCATAATACTGTGTGGAGGGGTCACTATGGGGCATAATACTGTGTGCAGGGGCCACTATGGGGGATAATACTGTGTGCAGGGGCCACTATGAGGGATAATACTGTGTGCAGGGGCCACTATGGGGGATAATACTGTGTGAAGGTGACACTATGGGGGATAATACTGTGTGCAGGGGCCACTATGGGGCATAATACTGTGTGCAGGGGCCACTATGGGGCATAATACTGTGTGCAGGGGCCCCTATGGGGGATAATACTGTATACAGGGGCCACTATGGGGCATAATACTGTGTGTAGGGGCCACTATGGGGCATAGAGCGTGCAGGAATGCGGGGGGTGGGGGGGTGGAGGTTGGTTGGTCGGTCGAGGTCTTTGGCGTCAGTTGGGGGGCCCCATGTCAAAAGTTCGCCATAGGGCCCTGCCATTCCTAGTTACGCCACTGCAGCCATCGCTGGATGTAAGCAGGAATGTCCCCCGTCACTGACAGAAAGCGGTGATCTTACAAGTTATGGCAATTATTGATGGGTATAAATACGGAGTGTTGTGAATGTAGAAGATCTTTTTAGGGCCACATTGTTCCTTCAGTGCTCCATGTGCCACGCTTTATAATGGTGAATATATCGGGGTAGAAGCTGAGGCAGGTCGGGGCAACCCAACAAATTTACTATAAGTCACGCTTAGTTTCGGCTTCACCTACGTGGCGACTTTGGCAGCAATTCCCCTCCATGCAACCACAGGTCGCCATGTTGTCCTGCCGCGTCTTCACCCATGTCAGTGAATGGAGCGCTGCAAGTACTGGTACAAAGATTGTGTGGTGACTATAAGACGCAGTCACAGAAATTGTGGCCTTTTGCTCTGCAGACACTACACCAGCAGGGGGCAGCAGAACACCGTAAGCAGGAAATCAGCAACCTTTTGAATGCAGCTTTGGTTGGGAATAGAGTACAATACAGAGTAGAATACAATGGTAGTGGGGTGCTGACTTTATTTACAAACACTAAACCAGCAGGGGGCAGCAATGAGATAACGGATATTGCAGCTCAGATCTAATCGTAAAACAGCAGATTTCTGAATGCAGCTTTGGATGTGAGTGATGTATAAGATATGACTTCAGTGATGATGAGTTGTGCTATCTTGTCCCACCTTTCCTGTTTATACCAGCAGGGGGCAGCAGAAAGGCATACAATAGGAAACCAGCCGAATTCTGAATTGCAGCTTTGGATGTGTATGGAGTATACGGATGATGGGAGGTGATAAGCTGGGCTCCTTGACCTTCTATCCTATATTCTGGTACACAGCGGTACAAGCATATAAGAAGAGCTACATGCGCTGCAGCCAAGAATAACAACATATAAAACCACAAATTATTACAATAAATTATTTAATCCCACATTGAAAATACAAAAAATAAGAACGTCCTATAGAAGACAAGATGGTATCGTTGCGGCCTCCATTGGTTCAGCTGTAGCGCCATCAGCTGGTCAGGCCTGCAGAGAAAACAGTGAGAAGGTTTAACATGGGTAATGGATGGGTAACGCTCCACCCATGGGTTAAATAACTCACAGGGGCTGTCACCCAGCTTTCCCAGATATGAGAGCAGGGCATATAGCCGTATACAAATAGATTGCCATTCAGGAGTCAGAGAAAGTAAATGGTTAACTGACCTGCGAGAGGATCTCCTTCTCCTCCGACACTTCCTTTTCCTGTGGACGATATAAAGATCTGATTTAAAGGGACGCCCATAACCATGAGATAGGCGACAGCTGTCCCTCCCAACTCCCTATACACATGCTTGGCTGAGTGTGCATGTGTGCTCGGTACGATGTAGATCATTGCACTGCACCTCTGGTGGCAGCTTATCTTCCCTAGACCAAAAGGATTGGCTAAGATAAGATAAGATAAAAAAAATCCTTTAATAAGAGCCCCACATTGAAGTCCCCCATACACACACAGCGGTCACACCAAAATTAGCGTGTGCACCAACATGTAGCTTACGTGTAAGGCCAACTTAAAGGGGTTGTTCAATCTCAAGGATCCTATCTATACTGGTAACTTATGTAAATTGAAGCCTTTTAGAAATTCTGCTTTGTTCTCCTGCTATGTGACCTTATTCCCCCCATTGCTTGCACAGCGTTGGGAGAACACTTTAAAGAGGACCTTTCATGGGTTTGGGCACATGTGGTGTTATATACCGCTGGAAAGCCCGGGTGAAGAGGTATTAGTGCCGGTACCGTAGCTCTTCACAGTCAGAAGGGCATTCCTGACAGTCTGTCAGGAACGTCCTTCTCCACAGCAGCGCCTATCGCGCTGTACAGTGTGAGTGGGGAGGAACGCCTCCCTCCCTCTGCTCACAGAGCTCGTCCATAGACGAGTATTATCAGGAGGGGAGGGGGCGTTCTTCCCTGCTCACACTGTACAGCGCTATAGGCGCTGCTGTGCAGAAGGACGTTCCTGACAGACTGTCAGGAACGCCCTTCTGACTGTGAAGAGCTACAGTACCAGGACCGATAGCTTTTCACCCGGGCTTTCCAGCGGTATATAACACCGCATGTGCCCAAACCCATGAAAGGTCCTCTTTAAAGGGACCAATAGCTCTTCACCCGGGGTACAGATTGGGAAAGCCGACAGTGCGCTGAATTCAGCGCACTGTTGGCTTTCCAGGAGTATATAGAACTGCATGTGCCCCAAACCATGAAAGGTCCTCTTTAAAGGGGTTTTGCAATGACAGACACAGGATAGGAGATAAGTGTCCGATGGCTTGGGGTAAGACCACTGGTCTCTACTCCATGTACCATTTATGATTCATATGTCTTGGTTGAGGGAGTGTCCTATATACGGGCCAGGCATAATGACAAAACCTTTACTAGACTGTAGACCCCTTCCCAGGATGTTTCTTCCTTAGTTGGCAAGCCTGTTCCATATGGAAGAGAAGTGTCCACTTCCTGACATGACCAATTGATCACAAGTACCAGGAGGAGGCGCTCTAACTGAAGCTAAGAACCCTCTTACCTGGTCCTCCTCCCCTTCCTGCTTCTTTGTTTCCTGCTCTCGCTTCTTGCGCTCGGCCTCGATGATCTCAAAGAACTCCTTCTCGGCCTTGGCGATCAGCTCCTCCATGTTGTCCTCAGGTTTGTCATCCTTGGCCTCTTCCTCTTTGCCTGGCTCGGCTCTGCTCCGCTCCTTCAGACGCATCTCTCTGTGCCGAGCCTCCAGGATCTTCTCTCGTTTCGTCTCTCGCTCAAACATCTAAACAATGAAGAGTTTTAGGGAAGAAGACCAGAAGAGAATGAACAATGGGTCAACCTGATAGGTCTGGATCTCCCATATACTGATCATCCCCATCACCCTGACGT
The DNA here is from genome assembly GCF_031893055.1 of Leptodactylus fuscus. NCBI lineage: Eukaryota > Metazoa > Chordata > Amphibia > Anura > Leptodactylidae > Leptodactylus > Leptodactylus fuscus. The sequence continues at coordinate 10,124,053 of NC_134270.1, forward strand.
CAGTGGGGTCCAAGAAGTGGGATCCTTGTAGATTTAGAATAGATCAATGGAGATCCATCTGCTTGGACTCCACCAGGCTTAGGTATTATAGATCATGAAGACCACGGATGGTATGTCCTATGGATCTGCCATAAGTGTAAGTAGTCAGGGTATCCCTGAAACCACTGCTTGACTGCCCATTGCCTATATACGTCTGGGTGGTTGGTGACATACCTGTATGTCCTTGCAGAGTTAGCAGCTGCACAAGATGGGCAGCGGGTGCCAGGAAATGCAGGAGCTGGGGTCACCAGGTTTGGGACCTTAAACCTCAGTGGTAGTAAAGGACATGCTGGTGTTTTAGGGTCCCCAAACCTGTTGACAGGTTCCCTTTAAGTCATAAAAACAAGCTAAAATGTGCAACACTTCCCAAAATGCAAATCACCAAAACTGGCTCTGAACAAGCAGGAGATTTCAGCTCTGAAGTCTACAGAATTGTTAATGCAGCTGTAACTCGGGATGTGACTGAACCTACCGCCGTGGCAATGTTCTTCTCATTTCTTTGTATGGTGCACAGTCCAGGAGACAGTTCCAGCAGAGTTGTCAGACCCATCTTGGAGCCGCAAGCTACAAAGCGGCCATTGTCCTGTATACGGAGGCTGTAGAGGGCCTCATCGCACACCTGGGGGTGGAGGACAGAAGACATATCAGGAGGAGCGCCGAAGACCAATGCCATTCAGGAGTCAATCTATCTCCTCCTACAGTGCAGGAGGCAGCGGTTTTATTTTTGTAAATAATGGGGTATCAAAGAAGTTAAAGGGGTCCTGTCCCTTTAAGGACCAGCTGTGGCATTGTGACCCTAAACATGCACTTGCTCCCCAGCGCCTATAGCCCACCACCTGGTCAGTACCTTCAGGCTCAGGGACGGGTTATTCTGCTTAAACAAATAGTCCCAAACGTCCAAGGTCCCGTCCATCTTGGTGGTCAGGAACACAGATGGTCGCACCGGACTCCAGGCGGCATCTGTCAGGTAACTTGTGTGATATCTGGAGAGAGAACGTGAGATATTGGGGGTATAAGCCGTGATATATTCTGGCGCGCTCAGTCTGGGGTATACATAGTAGTCACATATGGCTCGGGTCCAGATCCTTAGTCACTGACGTTGGAAGATGTCACATAATCTAAAGGATTGGGTACAATCAGCCAATTTTGGAGGTCTCGTGGCTGTAACTATGGCTGAATATGGGCACTATGGCTGTTATTTGGGGCACTGTGGCTGATATTGGGATACCTGCGGCTGTTACTCACTGTAGTTGGCATTATTAGGGTATATTCACACATCAACGTGACCGTGTAGTCAATGTGATGGGCTGGGACTGTGATAGTGTTCACTTACACTCACCGGCCACTTTATTAGGTACACCTGTCCAACTGCTCGTTAACACTTAATTTCTAATCAGCCAATCACATGGCGGAAACTCAGTGCATTTAGGCATGTAGACATGGTCAAGACAATCTCCTGCAGTTCAAACCGAGCATCAGTATGGGGAAGAAAGGTGATTTGAGTGCCTTTGAACGTGGCATGGTTGTTGGTGCCAGAAGGGCTGGTCTGAGTATTTCAGAAACTGCTGATCTACTGGGATTTTCACGCACAACCATCTCTAGGGTTTACAGAGAATGGTCCGAAAAAGAAAAAACATCCAGTGAGCGGCAGTTCTGTGGGCGGAAATGCGTTGTTGATGCCAGAGGTCAGAGGAGAATGGCCAGACTGGTTCGAGCTGATAGAAAGGCAACAGTGACTCAAATAGCCACCCGTTACACCCAAGGTAGCCAGAAGAGCATCTCTGAACGCCGCACAGTACGTCCAACTTTGAGGCAGATGGGCTACAGCAGCAGAAGACCACACCGGGGGCCACTCCTTTCAGCTAAGAACAGGAAACTGAGGCTACAATTTGCACAAGCTCATCGAAATTGGACAATTGAAGATTGGAAAAACGTTGCCTGGTCTGATGAGTCTGGATTTCTGCTGCGACATTCGGATGGTAGGGTCAGAATTTGGCGTCAACAACATGAAAGCATGGATCCATCCTGCCTTGTATCAACGGTTCAGGCTGGTGGTGGTGGTGTCATGGTGTGGGGAATATTTTCTTGGCACTCTTTGGGCCCCTTGGTACCAATTGAGCATTGTTGCAACGCCAAAGCCTACCTGAGTATTGTTGCTGACCATGTCCATCCCTTTATGACCACAATGTACCCAACATCTGATGGCTACTTTCAGCAGGATAATGCAATGCCATGTCATAAAGCTGGAATCATCTCAGACTGGTTTCTTGACCATGACAATGAGTTCACTGTACTCCAATGGCCTCCACAGTCACCAGATCTCAATCCAATAGAGGAACATCTTTGGGATGTGGTGGAACGGGAGATTCGCATCATGGATGTGCAGCCGACAAATCTGCGACTGCAACTGTGTGATGCCATCATGTCAATATGGACCAAAATCTCTGAGGAATGCTTCCAGCACCTTGTTGAATCTATGCCACGAAGAATTGAGGCAGTTCTGAAGGCAAAAGGGGGTCCAACCCGTTACTAGCATGGTGTACCTAATAAAGTGGCCGGTGAGTGTATATGGATAGTAACATGTCTGCATCCCCCAGGAATTTATTTTACATCTGTATGAACCCTGAGGTTTCGATCCTCTGCTCCCTCCCTTGCACCCTAAGCGTAGCCCCATAACTCTCAGCATCACAAGTCCCTTGGCTACTTGTCGTGTCTTACTTGGTCCACATGATGGAGGACTCCCGAGAGTCTTCTGACCATATCCGAGCCGTCCAATCTCCCACGGTCAGGAAATTTTTGGGGAAGAATGGATTCCTCTGTACAGAGTAGATGGGGCCATGGTGACCGCTGTAAGTGCACACGATCTTCTCAGCAGGGGTCTTGGCCTTTCGGTTGCAGGATATCACCATGCCTTGTTCTGTCCCCACCATAAACTTGGTTGGCTACGATAAAAAAAAGCAGAAGAGAAGAAGCAACAACTCATGAATGACCTGTGTGGCAACCAAAAATCATCTTAGACTATGGCTAATGGATCTTCTCAGCCCCTGCCTGCGGTGGGATGGCATTTGCACTCGGCTGTGAGGACACGGTCTGCACCCCGCTGCAAATCCTGACCGGTCACGATTTAGACTGGTCTACTGTCTAGTGAAGGATGAGGTCAGGTCTCATGAGCAAAGCATCATGGGATATGTAGTTACCAGAGCTCCTGCCCCCTACCCAGTAATGTATCACGCACTTACTATGGTTGGCTCAAACTCTAAGGAGATGCCTCCTAAAGCCAAGTCCAGGTTCTCCTTCTTTGTGATGTCCAGGACCAGCTTCTCTGTCGGCTCGCTCATCTTTCGTATGTCCCACCATAAGACCTGCAGCCAAAATTCACAAAAAAACGTAACGAGTGTCAACCCCTTCACACTAGAAAACGTTTGATCCACCGTCTTCACTTTACTATGGTTTCTTTGAGACTATGAATAAGTTGTACCAGTCACCTGCCCATCGGTAGACGTGGAGAAACACTCGGTGCCGGTTTTTGACTGCAGCCATATGACCTTGTACACGGGATCGCGGTGACTATGTTCGATGACAGACAGCTCCACCGGCTGACCCCCTTTCCGAGTGTCCCAGTAAGCTGGAAAACAAGAGCAGGACACTATCGAATTGGGAAAGGGGCACCGGACGCCTGGACCACCAATGACTGCCCACAATGACCCACAACATAGGCAGAAACCCTGTGAGGTTCCCTTTATTACTAACAGTAGTCAGACAATGTTAAATATGGCTGTGTAATGTATCTTCATGACCTGGTTAACAAGTGGAAACCATCAGCAAGCCGGTTAGTGGTTTTATTTTGACTTTATTTACTTACTGGGATATTCAAAGCCCATTTACAGCTAGAAACCAAATACAAAGTAATAGCGACAGACCTGATAGTGGCGGCTAGCCTGCTTGCTGACGGTTTCCACTTATTTTTTTTACATGGCAAGTTAGAAATGCTGAAATTGAAAATAGCAAAAAAGATGGCGCTGACTATGGAGCGAGTGCCAAAAGCAAATACTAAATGCTCCTAGATGCCTCCTGGGAGACGTAAGACCCCGTATACATTAGAGCAAGACTAACTAATATGTATGGGAGCCTCACGGGTCTCCCTAAGGATTGGGCAGTGTCCCAGGGGTGTATGGAGCTAGAAGCTGTATGCAGTGTATAGAGATGTACCCTGTAGCGGCAGCCAAATCAGTATATTGGTGCAGGGTCCTGACGTGTGACATTGTGCCCTCACCGCCACTAGAGGGCAGCAGTTACCTGATGAGATTTCGGACAAGCCCTTCCATTCCTTTACTTACTGATCTGTCCATTGTAGCAGCCGCCAACCAGGATGTGCGAGTCTTTAGGGTTGTATTCCAGGCTGACCAGTGGCGACACCGGCTTCAGCGTCAGCTCCGGCTTGTTGGGATTCTCTGTGTAATAGACAAATAGTGGGGGGAGGGGGCCATGAATAGATATCAGTGTTATTTATCGCTGGCATTACAGGTTGTGGATGTTACTTAGTTGTATCAAAACTCACCAATGTCCCAGATATAGGAGTCATAGCTCATGTCTTTGGGGGCCCTCTGGAACTCCAGACAAGAATAGGCCACGGCGAGCTTCCTGCCGGCGTCAGGGTGCCAGGAGAGATGTGTGGCGGTGCGCTTGATCTCATTGGGGTCCCTGGTGGAATATCAATAATATAGCACATGTATGGGGGATCTAGAACTGTGGTCTCCAATGGAAGGGAAACGACAACCCCCAACATGTAGAGGTCAGGGTCCACTCTTAAAGGGGTATTCCAGTAATTTCCATATCATAGGTCATCAATTGAAGGTCAGTCCAACACCCTGGACCCCTGCAGATCAGCTATTTGAAGTAGCAGTGGTGCTTACGCTTCACAAGCCATATGATGTCAGGTTTATTTGGTTATATGGCCTGTTCGCAGTTCAGTCCCATTCAAGTGAATAGGCTGAGCTGTGATACCAAACACTGACGCGATAAGATAAGATAATCCTTTAATAGTCCCACAGTGGGACAGCGCTGTGAAGAGGCCGCAACAGTCACCCAGCTGATTGGTGAGGGTCCTAAGGATAGGTCATCAATTAATAAATGGTCAAAAAACTCAGGTCCAAACCTATATACACACTTCAACATCACTCCATTGACCTATGGGTCAAACCAAAGGCAAGTCTATATGGTAGGATGGAAGAGCCGGGGCCATGCCCTCTTACTAGTACGTCTAGTGAATGCAAGGGATATATTAGTTGAGGGGCTTCAATCTTCCATAGGCTTTTCTAGCTTGTGTTGAATGGACGCCAAAGACTAGGCCGAGACCAGTCCTGGTCAACATGGTCTGCAACACAAGCTCAAACAGTGTAGCCTAAAGGATGCCCCATTTGTCCTCACTGCCCCAAAACATGGCTCTTTAAGGGGTTAAGTCATCCCTCTTCGGTTGAATTCCAACCTCACAATGTCTATTAGCGCCTATTAGCTGTGAGAAAGCCGAAGCCGTTACCTGAAGACGTTAATGGTCTTAGCAGAAGGCGCCTCGTCCATCCCCTCCAGCTCCTCCTCCTCTTCGAAGTACTCCTCGTAAATATTGATGGCGTTGTTCTGTTTGATGCAGTGCTCCATCACCTGGCATGACAAGAGAACACAAACCGAGCTGTAAATCAGGATCCATCGCTCTCCGCTCCACCCGTCTCCTCGCTCTGCGGTTTGGAGGAACGATCATTAGATGTGTTTCCTGTTAGGACAGCTACGATATATCTAACGGGAGTGTTTTCAGGAAACCTAAGAAGCTCCTACCACACCTATTCCTATAGGATTGGCTTCTTCGGGGCTTTGGTAGAACCATTAAAGCTTGCGGTGGGACCAGAGACTCTTGCATGTATCTAAGCAAAACTTAGCTAAGCAAAGAGGGAGGGGTACAGAACTCAACTGAGTGGTTTCAGTGATTGTTGGGAGTCTCAGCGCCCGGACCCCACTGATAAATCGTTTGATGACACAACAGTCAAACGTCACTGACCCATCCGTGTGAAAAAACATGGACTGGCCGTGACCACTTGTGTCCTGCAGAAGCTCCTTACACTGCCCAGCTGGGTGATGGTGGTGATATAATGGTCGTCCTTCTCCACTTTCTTCCTGTAGCGAGCGGTCTGTTCCATCTCTTGGGGGTTGATGTCTTTCGGCCAGCCGCCCTCCACATGGTTTACTCCTCGCGCCTCCATTTCAAACCTTTCTGTGTTCACCTAAGGAGACGAAGAGAAGGTCAGTCTGGAGATCCGCACCACAGCCATGTCAGCCCTGACAAGGTGAAGGTTCATCCTTACACATATTATGGAGACAGATCTACTGAGGATTCCTGAGAGAAGACATTGTAGGACCTAACGGACTAAAGCACTATTACTATGAAATTGGTGGGTGCCCCCACATATAGGGGGCAGTATACTATGTGTGGGGACAATAAGGAGGCAGTATTCTATGTGTGAGGACAATAAGGGGGCAGTATACTATGTGTGAGGACAATAAGGGGGCAGTATACTATGTGTGAGGACAATAAGGGGGCAGTATACTATGTGTGAGGACAATAAGGAGGCAGTATACTATGTGTGAGGACAATAAGGGAGCAGTATACTATGTGTGGGGACAATAAGAGGGCAGTATACTATGTGTGGGGACAATAAGGGAGCAGTATACTATGTGTGGGGACAATAAGGGGGCAGTATACTATGTGTGAGGACAATAAGGGGGCAGTATACTATGTATGGGGACAATACGGAGCAGTATACTATGTGTGGGGGCAATAATGGGGCAGTATACTATGTGTGAGGACAATAAGGGGGCAGTATACTATGTGTGGGGACAATAAGGGGGCAGAATACTATGTGTGAGGACAATAAGGGGGCAGTATACCATGTGTGAGGACAATAAGGGAGCAGTATACTATGTGTGAGGACAATAAGGGGGCAGTACACTATGTGTGAGGACAATAAGGGGGCAGTATACTATGTGTGAGGACAATAAGGGAGCAGTATACTATGTGTGAGGACAATAAGGGAGCAGTATACTATGTGTGAGGACAATAAGGGGGCAGTATACTATGTGTGGGGACAATAAGGAGGCAGTATACTATGTGTGGGGACAATAGGGGGCAGTATACTATATGTGAGGACAATAAGGGAGCAGTATACTATGTGTGAGGACAATAAGGGAGCAGTATACTATGTGTGAGGACAATAAGGGGCAGTATACTATGTGTGAGGACAATAAGGGAGCAGTATACTATGTGTGGGGACAATAAGGGAGCAGTATACTATGTGTGGGGACAATAAGGGAGCAGTATACTATGTGTGAGGACAATAAGGGGGCAGTATACTATGTGTGAGGACAATAAGGGAGCAGTATACTATGTGTGAGGACAATAAGGGAGCAGTATACTATGTGTGGGGACAATAAGGGGGCAGTATACTATGTGTGAGGACAATAAGGGGGCAGTATACTATGTGTGGGGACAATAAGGAGGCAGTATACTATGTGTGAGGACAATAAGGGGGCAGTATACTATGTGTGAGGACAATAAGGGGGCAGTATACTATGTGTGAGGACAATAAGGGAGCAGTATACTATGTGTGGGGACAATAAGGAGGCAGTATACTATGTGTGGGGACAATAGGGGGCAGTATACTATGTGTGAGGACAACAAGGGAGCAGTATACTATGTGTGGGGACAATAAGGAGGCAGTATACTATGTGTGAGGACAGGGGGCAGTATACTATGTGTGAGGACAATAAGGGAGCAGTATACTATGTGTGAGGACAATAAGGGGGCAGTATACTATGTGTGAGGACAATAAGGAGGCAGTATACTATGTGTGGGGACAATAAGGAGGCAGTATTCTATGTGTGAGGACAATAAGGGGGCAGTATACTATGTGTGAGGACAATAAGGGGGCAGTATACTATGTGTGAGGACAATAAGGGGGCAGTATACTATGTGTGAGGACAATAAGGAGGCAGTATACTATGTGTGAGGACAATAAGGGAGCAGTATACTATGTGTGGGGACAATAAGAGGGCAGTATACTATGTGTGGGGACAATAAGGGAGCAGTATACTATGTGTGGGGACAATAAGGGGGCAGTATACTATGTGTGAGGACAATAAGGGGGCAGTATACTATGTATGGGGACAATAGGGAGCAGTATACTATGTGTGGGGGCAATAATGGGGCAGTATACTATGTGTGAGGACAATAAGGAGGCAGTATACTATGTGTGGGGACAATAAGGGGGCAGAATACTATGTGTGAGGACAATAAGGGGGCAGTATACCATGTGTGAGGACAATAAGGGAGCAGTATACCATGTGTAAGGACAATAAGGGGGCAGTACACTATGTGTGAGGACAATAAGGGGGCAGTATACTATGTGTGAGGACAATAAGGGAGCAGTATACTATGTGTGAGGACAATAAGGGAGCAGTATACTATGTGTGAGGACAATAAGGGGGCAGTATACTATGTGTGGGGACAATAAGGAGGCAGTATACTATGTGTGGGGACAATAGGGGGCAGTATACTATATGTGAGGACAATAAGGGAGCAGTATACTATGTGTGAGGACAATAAGGGAGCAGTATACTATGTGTGAGGACAATAAGGGGCAGTATACTATGTGTGAGGACAATAAGGGAGCAGTATACTATGTGTGGGGACAATAAGGGGGCAGTATACTATGTGTGAGGACAATAAGGGGGCAGTATACTATGTGTGAGGACAATAAGGGAGCAGTATACTATGTGTGGGGACAATAAGGGGGCAGTATACTATGTGTGAGGACAATAAGGGGGCAGTATACTATGTGTGGGGACAATAAGGAGGCAGTATACTATGTGTGAGGACAATAAGGGAGCAGTATACTATGTGTGAGGACAATAAGGGAGCAGTATACTATGTGTGGGGACAATAAGGGGGCAGTATACTATGTGTGAGGACAATAAGGGGGCAGTATACTATGTGTGAGGACAATAAGGGAGCAGTATACTATGTGTGAGGACAATAAGGGAGCAGTATACTATGTGTGAGGACAATAAGGGAGCAGTGTACTATGTGTGGGGACAATAAGGGGGCAGTATACTATGTGTGAGGACAATAAGGGGGCAGTATACTATGTGTGGGGACAATAAGGAGGCAGTATACTATGTGTGAGGACAATAAGGGGGCAGTATACTATGTGTGAGGACAATAAGGGGGCAGTATACTATGTGTGAGGACAATAAGGGAGCAGTATACTATGTGTGGGGACAATAAGGAGGCAGTATACTATGTGTGGGGACAATAGGGGGCAGTATACTATGTGTGAGGACAACAAGGGAGCAGTATACTATGTGTGGGGACAATAAGGAGGCAGTATACTATGTGTGAGGACAGGGGGCAGTATACTATGTGTGAGGACAATAAGGGAGCAGTATACTATGTGTGAGGACAATAAGGGGGCAGTATACTATGTGTGAGGACAATAAGGAGGCAGTATACTATGTGTGGGGACAATAGGGGGCAGTATACTATGTGTGAGGACAATAAGGGAGCAGTATACTATGTGTGAGGACAATAAGGGGGCAGTATACTATGTGTGAGGACAATAAGGGGGCAGTATACTATGTGTGAGGACAATAAGGAGGCAGTATACTATGTGTGGGGACAATAGGGGGCAGTATACTATATGTGAGGACAATAAGGGAGCAGTATACTATGTGTGGGGACAATAAGGAGGCAGTATACTATGTGTGAGGACAATAAGGGAGCAGTATACTATGTGTGAGGACAATAAGGGAGCAGTATACTATGTGTGAGGACAATAGGGGGCAGTATACTATGTGTGAGGACAATAAGGGAGCAGTATACTATGTGTGGGGACAAAAAGGAGGCAGTATACTATGTGTGAGGACAATAAGGGAGCAGTATACTAAGTGTGAGGACAATAAGGAGGCAGTATACTATGTGTGGGGACAATAAGGGAGCAGAATACTATGTGTGGGGACAATAAGGAGGCAGTATACTATGTGTGAGGACAATAAGGGAGCAGTATACTATGTGTGAGGACAATAAGGGAGCAGTATACTATGTGTGAGGACAATAAGGGGCAGTATACTATGTGTGAGGACAATAAGGGAGCAGTATACTATGTGTGGGGACAATAAGGGAGCAGTATACTATGTGTGAGGACAATAAGGGGCAGTATACTATGTGTGAGGACAATAAGGGAGCAGTATACTATGTGTGGGGACAATAAGGGAGCAGTATACTATGTGTGGGGACAATAAGGGAGCAGTATACTATGTGTGAGGACAATAAGGGGGCAGTATACTATGTGTGAGGACAATAAGGGAGCAGTATACTATGTGTGGGGACAATAAGGGGGCAGTATACTATGTGTGAGGACAATAAGGGGGCAGAATACTATGTGTGGGGACAATAAGGAGGCAGTATACTATGTGTGAGGACAATAAGGAGGCAGTATACTATGTGTGGGGACAATAGGGGGCAGTATACTATGTGTGAGGACAACAAGGGAGCAGTATACTATGTGTGGGGACAATAAGGAGGCAGTATACTATGTGTGAGGACAATAAGGGAGCAGTATACTATGTGTGAGGACAATAAGGGAGCAGTATACTATGTGTGAGGACAATAAGGGAGCAGTGTACTATGTGTGGGGACAATAAGGGGGCAGTATACTATGTGTGAGGACAATAAGGGGGCAGTATACTATGTGTGGGGACAATAAGGAGGCAGTATACTATGTGTGAGGACAATAAGGGGGCAGTATACTATGTGTGAGGACAATAAGGGGGCAGTATACTATGTGTGAGGACAATAAGGGAGCAGTATACTATGTGTGGGGACAATAAGGAGGCAGTATACTATGTGTGGGGACAATAGGGGGCAGTATACTATGTGTGAGGACAACAAGGGAGCAGTATACTATGTGTGGGGACAATAAGGAGGCAGTATACTATGTGTGAGGACAGGGGGCAGTATACTATGTGTGAGGACAATAAGGGAGCAGTATACTATGTGTGAGGACAGGGGGCAGTATACTATGTGTGAGGACAATAAGGGAGCAGTATACTATGTGTGAGGACAATAAGGGGGCAGTATACTATGTGTGGGGACAATAAGGAGGCAGTATACTATGTGTGGGGACAATAGGGGGCAGTATACTATATGTGAGGACAATAAGGGAGCAGTATACTATGTGTGAGGACAATAAGGGAGCAGTATACTATGTGTGAGGACAATAAGGGGCAGTATACTATGTGTGAGGACAATAAGGGAGCAGTATACTATGTGTGGGGACAATAAGGGAGCAGTATACTATGTGTGGGGACAATAAGGGAGCAGTATACTATGTGTGAGGACAATAAGGGGGCAGTATACTATGTGTGAGGACAATAAGGGAGCAGTATACTATGTGTGAGGACAATAAGGGAGCAGTATACTATGTGTGGGGACAATAAGGGGGCAGTATACTATGTGTGAGGACAATAAGGGGGCAGTATACTATGTGTGGGGACAATAAGGAGGCAGTATACTATGTGTGAGGACAATAAGGGAGCAGTATACTATGTGTGAGGACAATAAGGGAGCAGTATACTATGTGTGGGGACAATAAGGGGGCAGTATACTATGTGTGAGGACAATAAGGGGGCAGTATACTATGTATGGGGACAATAGGGAGCAGTATACTATGTGTGGGGGCAATAATGGGGCAGTATACTATGTGTGAGGACAATAAGGAGGCAGTATACTATGTGTGGGGACAATAAGGGGGCAGAATACTATGTGTGAGGACAATAAGGGGGCAGTATACCATGTGTGAGGACAATAAGGGAGCAGTATACTATGTGTGCGGACAATAAGGGGGCAGTACACTATGTGTGAGGACAATAAGGGGGCAGTATACTATGTGTGAGGACAATAAGGGAGCAGTATACTATGTGTGAGGACAATAAGGGAGCAGTATACTATGTGTGAGGACAATAAGGGGGCAGTATACTATGTGTGAGGACAATAAGGGGGCAGTATACTATGTGTGGGGACAATAAGGAGGCAGTATACTATGTGTGAGGACAATAAGGGGGCAGTATACTATGTGTGAGGACAATAAGGGAGCAGTATACTATGTGTGGGGACAATAAGGAGGCAGTATACTATGTGTGGGGACAATAGGGGGCAGTATACTATGTGTGAGGACAACAAGGGAGCAGTATACTATGTGTGGGGACAATAAGGAGGCAGTATACTATGTGTGAGGACAGGGGGCAGTATACTATGTGTGAGGACAATAAGGGAGCAGTATACTATGTGTGAGGACAGGGGGCAGTATACTATGTGTGAGGACAATAAGGGAGCAGTATACTATGTGTGAGGACAATAAGGGGGCAGTATACTATGTGTGGGGACAATAAGGAGGCAGTATACTATGTGTGGGGACAATAGGGGGCAGTATACTATATGTGAGGACAATAAGGGAGCAGTATACTATGTGTGAGGACAATAAGGGAGCAGTATACTATGTGTGAGGACAATAAGGGGCAGTATACTATGTGTGAGGACAATAAGGGAGCAGTATACTATGTGTGGGGACAATAAGGGAGCAGTATACTATGTGTGAGGACAATAAGGGGCAGTATACTATGTGTGAGGACAATAAGGGAGCAGTATACTATGTGTGGGGACAATAAGGGAGCAGTATACTATGTGTGGGGACAATAAGGGAGCAGTATACTATGTGTGAGGACAATAAGGGGGCAGTATACTATGTGTGAGGACAATAAGGGAGCAGTATACTATGTGTGAGGACAATAAGGGAGCAGTATACTATGTGTGGGGACAATAAGGGGGCAGTATACTATGTGTGAGGACAATAAGGGGGCAGTATACTATGTGTGGGGACAATAAGGAGGCAGTATACTATGTGTGAGGACAATAAGGGAGCAGTATACTATGTGTGAGGACAATAAGGGAGCAGTATACTATGTGTGGGGACAATAAGGGGGCAGTATACTATGTGTGAGGACAATAAGGGGGCAGTATACTATGTGTGAGGACAATAAGGGAGCAGTATACTATGTGTGAGGACAATAAGGGAGCAGTATACTATGTGTGAGGACAATAAGGGAGCAGTGTACTATGTGTGGGGACAATAAGGGGGCAGTATACTATGTGTGAGGACAATAAGGGGGCAGTATACTATGTGTGGGGACAATAAGGAGGCAGTATACTATGTGTGAGGACAATAAGGGGGCAGTATACTATGTGTGAGGACAATAAGGGGGCAGTATACTATGTGTGAGGACAATAAGGGAGCAGTATACTATGTGTGGGGACAATAAGGAGGCAGTATACTATGTGTGGGGACAATAGGGGGCAGTATACTATGTGTGAGGACAACAAGGGAGCAGTATACTATGTGTGGGGACAATAAGGAGGCAGTATACTATGTGTGAGGACAGGGGGCAGTATACTATGTGTGAGGACAATAAGGGAGCAGTATACTATGTGTGAGGACAGGGGGCAGTATACTATGTGTGAGGACAATAAGGGAGCAGTATACTATGTGTGAGGACAATAAGGGGGCAGTATACTATGTGTGGGGACAATAAGGAGGCAGTATACTATGTGTGGGGACAATAGGGGGCAGTATACTATATGTGAGGACAATAAGGGAGCAGTATACTATGTGTGAGGACAATAAGGGAGCAGTATACTATGTGTGAGGACAATAAGGGGCAGTATACTATGTGTGAGGACAATAAGGGAGCAGTATACTATGTGTGGGGACAATAAGGGAGCAGTATACTATGTGTGGGGACAATAAGGGAGCAGTATACTATGTGTGAGGACAATAAGGGGGCAGTATACTATGTGTGAGGACAATAAGGGAGCAGTATACTATGTGTGAGGACAATAAGGGAGCAGTATACTATGTGTGGGGACAATAAGGGGGCAGTATACTATGTGTGAGGACAATAAGGGGGCAGTATACTATGTGTGGGGACAATAAGGAGGCAGTATACTATGTGTGAGGACAATAAGGGAGCAGTATACTATGTGTGAGGACAATAAGGGAGCAGTATACTATGTGTGGGGACAATAAGGGGGCAGTATACTATGTGTGAGGACAATAAGGGGGCAGTATACTATGTGTGAGGACAATAAGGGAGCAGTATACTATGTGTGAGGACAATAAGGGAGCAGTATACTATGTGTGAGGACAATAAGGGAGCAGTGTACTATGTGTGGGGACAATAAGGGGGCAGTATACTATGTGTGAGGACAATAAGGGGGCAGTATACTATGTGTGGGGACAATAAGGAGGCAGTATACTATGTGTGAGGACAATAAGGGGGCAGTATACTATGTGTGAGGACAATAAGGGGGCAGTATACTATGTGTGAGGACAATAAGGGAGCAGTATACTATGTGTGGGGACAATAAGGAGGCAGTATACTATGTGTGGGGACAATAGGGGGCAGTATACTATGTGTGAGGACAACAAGGGAGCAGTATACTATGTGTGGGGACAATAAGGAGGCAGTATACTATGTGTGAGGACAGGGGGCAGTATACTATGTGTGAGGACAATAAGGGAGCAGTATACTATGTGTGAGGACAGGGGGCAGTATACTATGTGTGAGGACAATAAGGGAGCAGTATACTATGTGTGAGGACAATAAGGGGGCAGTATACTATGTGTGAGGACAATAAGGAGGCAGTATACTATGTGTGGGGACAATAAGGAGGCAGTATTCTATGTGTGAGGACAATAAGGGGGCAGTATACTATGTGTGAGGACAATAAGGGGGCAGTATACTATGTGTGAGGACAATAAGGGGGCAGTATACTATGTGTGAGGACAATAAGGAGGCAGTATACTATGTGTGAGGACAATAAGGGAGCAGTATACTATGTGTGGGGACAATAAGAGGGCAGTATACTATGTGTGGGGACAATAAGGGAGCAGTATACTATGTGTGGGGACAATAAGGGGGCAGTATACTATGTGTGAGGACAATAAGGGGGCAGTATACTATGTATGGGGACAATAGGGAGCAGTATACTATGTGTGGGGGCAATAATGGGGCAGTATACTATGTGTGAGGACAATAAGGAGGCAGTATACTATGTGTGGGGACAATAAGGGGGCAGAATACTATGTGTGAGGACAATAAGGGGGCAGTATACCATGTGTGAGGACAATAAGGGAGCAGTATACTATGTGTGAGGACAATAAGGGGGCAGTACACTATGTGTGAGGACAATAAGGGGGCAGTATACTATGTGTGAGGACAATAAGGGAGCAGTATACTATGTGTGAGGACAATAAGGGAGCAGTATACTATGTGTGAGGAAAATAAGGGGGCAGTATACTATGTGTGGGGACAATAAGGAGGCAGTATACTATGTGTGGGGACAATAGGGGGCAGTATACTATATGTGAGGACAATAAGGGAGCAGTATACTATGTGTGAGGACAATAAGGGAGCAGTATACTATGTGTGAGGACAATAAGGGGCAGTATACTATGTGTGAGGACAATAAGGGAGCAGTATACTATGTGTGGGGACAATAAGGGAGCAGTATACTATGTGTGGGGACAATAAGGGAGCAGTATACTATGTGTGAGGACAATAAGGGGGCAGTATACTATGTGTGAGGACAATAAGGGAGCAGTATACTATGTGTGGGGACAATAAGGGGGCAGTATACTATGTGTGAGGACAATAAGGGGGCAGTATACTATGTGTGGGGACAATAAGGAGGCAGTATACTATGTGTGAGGACAATAAGGGAGCAGTATACTATGTGTGAGGACAATAAGGGAGCAGTATACTATGTGTGGGGACAATAAGGGGGCAGTATACTATGTGTGAGGACAATAAGGGGCAGTATACTATGTGTGAGGACAATAAGGCAGCAGTATACTATGTGTGAGGACAATAAGGGGCAGTATACTATGTGTGAGGACAATAAGGGGGCAGTATACTATGTGTGGGGACAATAAGGGGGCAGTATACTATGTGTGAGGACAATAAGGGGGTAGTATACTATGTGTGGGGACAATAAGGGGGCAGTATACTATGTGTGAGGACAATAAGGGGGCAGTATACTATGTGTGAGGACAATAAGGGAGCAGTATACTATGTGTGAGGACAATAAGGGGCAGTATACTATGTGTGGGGACAATAAGGGGGCAGTATACTATGTGTGGGGACAATAAGGGGGCAGTATACTATGTGTGGGGACAATAAGGGGGCAGTATACTATGTGTGAGGACAATAAGGGGGCAGTATATTATGTGTGGGGACAATAAGGGGGCAGTATACTATGTGTGAGGACAATAAGGGGGCAGTATACTATGTGTGTTGACAATAAGGGGGCAGTATACTATGTGTGAGGACAATAAGGAGGCAGTATACTATGTGTGGGGACAATAAGGGGGCAGTATACTATGTGTGGGGACAATAAGGGGGCAGTATACTATGTGTGAGGACAATAAGGAGGCAGTATACTATGTGTGGGGACAATAAGGGGGCAGTATACTATGTGTGAGGACAATAAGGGGGCAGTATACTATGTGTGGGGACAATAAGGGGGCAGTATACTATGTGTGAGGACAATAAGGGGGCAGTATACTATGTGTGGGGACAATAAGGGGGCAGTATACTATGTGTGGGGACAATAAGGGGGCAGTATACTATGTGTGAGGACAATAAGGGGGCAGTATATTATGTGTGGGGACAATAAGGGGGCAGTATACTATGTGTGAGGACAATAAGGGGGCAGTATACTATGTGTGTTGACAATAAGGGGGCAGTATACTATGTGTGAGGACAATAAGGAGGCAGTATACTATGTGTGGGGACAATAAGGGGGCAGTATACTATGTGTGGGGACAATAAGGGGGCAGTATACTATGTGTGAGGACAATAAGGAGGCAGTATACTATGTGTGGGGACAATAAGGGGGCAGTATACTATGTGTGAGGACAATAAGGGGGCAGTATACTATGTGTGAGGACAATAAGGGAGCAGTATACTATGTGTGAGGACAATAAGGGGGCAGTATACTATGTGTGGGGACAATAAGGGGGCAGTATACTATGTGTGAGGACAATAAGGGGGCAGTATACTATGTGTGGGGACAATAAGGGGGCAGTATACTATGTGTGAGGACAATAAGGGGGCAGTATACTATGTGTGGGGACAATAAGGAGGCAGTATACTATGTGTGAGGACAATAAGGGGGCAGTATACTATGTGTGGGGACAATAAGGAGGCAGTATACTATGTGTGAGGACAATAAGGGGGCAGTATACTATGTGTGAGGACAATAAGGGGGCAGTATACTATGTGTGAGGACAATAAGGGGCAGTATACTATGTGTGAGGACAATAGGGAGCTGTATACTATGTGTGAGGACAATAGGGAGCTGTATACTATGTGTGAGGACAATAAGGGGGCAGTATACTATGTGTGGGGACAATAAGGGGGCAGTATACTATGTGTGAGGACAATAAGGGGGCAGTATACTATGTGTGGGGACAATAAGGGGGCAGTATACTATGTGTGAGGACAATAAGGGAGCAGTATACTATGTGTGGGGACAATAAGGGAGCAGTATACTATGTGTGAGGACAATAAGGGGGCAGTATACTATGTGTGGGGACAATAGGGGGCAGTACACTATGTGTGAGGACAATAAGGGAGCAGTATACTATGTGTGGGGACAATAAGGGAGCAGTACACTATGTGTGAGGACAATAAGGGAGCAGTATACTATGTGTGGGGACAATAAGGAGGCAGTATACTATGTGTGAGGACAATAGGGAGCAGTATACTATGTGTGAGGACAATAAGGAGGCAGTATACTATGTGTGAGGACAATAAGGGAGCAGTATACTATGTGTGGGGACAATAAGGGAGCAGTATACTATGTGTGGGGACAATAAGGAGGCAGTATACTATGTGTGAGGACAATAGGGAGCAGTATACTATGTGTGAGGACAATAAGGAGGTAGTATACTATGTGTGAGGACAATAAGGGAGCAGTATACTATGTGTGGGGACAATAGGGGGCAGTATACTATGTGTGAGGACAATAAGGGAGCAGTATACTATGTGTGGGGACAATAAGGAGGCAGTATACTATGTGTGAGGACAATAAGGGAGCAGTATACTATGTGTGGGGACAATAAGGGAGCAGTATACTATGTGTGGGGACAATAAGGAGGCAGTATACTATGTGTGAGGACAATAGGGAGCAGTATACTATGTGTGAGGACAATAAGGAGGCAGTATACTATGTGTGAGGACAATAAGGGAGCAGTATACTATGTGTGGGGACAATAAGGAGGCAGTATACTATGTGTGAGGACAATAAGGGGGCAGTATACTATGTGTGGGGACAATAAGGGGGCAGTATACTATGTGTGAGGACAATAAGGGAGCAGTATACTATGTGTGGGGACAATAAGGGGGCAGTATACTATGTGTGAGGACAATAAGGGAGCAGTCTACTTTGTGTGGGGACAATAAGGGGGCAGTATACTATGTGTGAGGACAATAAGGGAGCAGTATACTATGTGTGGGGACAATAAGGGGGCAGTATACTATGTGTGAGGACAATAAGGGAGCAGTCTACTATGTGTGGGGACAATAAGGGAGCAGTATACTATGTGTGGGGACAATAAGGGGGCAGTATACTATGTGTGGGGACAATAAGGGGGCAGTATACTATGTGTGGGGACAATAAGGGGGCAGTATACTATGTGTGAGGACAATAAGGGGCAGTATACTATGTGTGAGGACAATAAGAGGGCAGTATACTATGTGTGAGGACAATAGGGAGCAGTATACTATGTGTGAGGACAATAAGGGAGCAGTATACTATGTGTGAGGACAATAAGGGGCAGTATACTATGTGTGAGGACAATAAGGGGGCAGTATACTATGTGTGAGGACAATAAGGGGGCAGTATACTATGTGTGAGGACAATAAGGGGGCAGTATACTATGTGTGAGGACAATAAGGGGCAGTATACTATGTGTGAGGACAATAAGGGGGCAGTATACTATGTGTGGGGACAATAAGGGGGCAGTATACTATGTGTGAGGACAATACGGGGCAGTATACTATGTGTGAGGATAATAAGGGGCAGTATACTATGTGTGAGGACAATAAGGGGCAGTATACTATGTGTGAGGACAATAAGGGGGCAGTATACTATATGTGGGGTCACTAATGGGGAAATATTAGGGCCCCCCTGACATAACTTTGCCCTTAAATAGATGGAGGACGTCTCCATGACGTTGGTGGTTAGGATGGTGCACCTACAGAATTAGGGGAGGACATAC
Source organism: Leptodactylus fuscus (assembly GCF_031893055.1). Classification (NCBI taxonomy): domain Eukaryota; kingdom Metazoa; phylum Chordata; class Amphibia; order Anura; family Leptodactylidae; genus Leptodactylus; species Leptodactylus fuscus. The sequence continues at coordinate 10,143,534 of NC_134270.1, forward strand.
AATCCCCCCTGCAGATGTTGCCCCTGGTTGGGCCTGATCCCCGATGTTGTGAATGTGCCGATCAATAAGCTGCTGTGTATTTAATCGACGCCCAAATTGCCTTGGCACAGAAGTGACTACACCGCCCCCATTAATCTCAGAAAACCAATCGCTCAGAGATTTCTGCCAAGTAAGAGAACTCTCTCTAGCGCCATCAGCAGTAACCACTTAATGACCGGCGCATAATTAACTTATTAACATCACTAATTAGGATTTAGTGGAATTGCTCTTTGCCAATCAATTACAGAGTCCCCGGCTTCATTTATACCCGTCGTTCTGTAATCTCGCCCCCCTGGCATTAGATAAAGTGCGGCTGCCAGCTGCTTGTCGTGGCATCCACAAGTGATAGATGGGGATGAATCTGCACTGGGGGTAGCGACGTGTGGCGCTGACAGAAGCCGTGGTGTTCATGCAGTATATATACCAGATACGGGGATAGGAGATCTGGTGTGTGCCCATCACTGGCGGGTCCCTGTATACTGCTGGCACATGTACAGCACATCTGTGGGACACATGACAGTATCATGCAGGTATGTGAGGAGGGGGGGGGGAACCTGTGAATATATGGGAGGGGGCATGGGAGACATTATTATATGGGGAGCAAGGCTAGCACTATTATATGGGCACTATGGATCACAGTATTATATGGGCACTATGGCTTGTCCTGTGGTATTATGCGGGTATTATGGCTGACACATTTATGTGAGGACAATCGCTGGCGCCATTATATGGTTTGTAAGGCTAGCGCTATTATATGGGCACTATGACTGGCACTATTACACGGGCACTATTGCTCATACTATTATATGGCTTCTAAGGGTAGCACTATTATATGTGCCCTATGGTGTGCGCTATTATATGGGAACTAAATCTGTAATTATTAATGGGTACTAGCATATATGGATATAGTGTATACGGGCACTAGGGATGGCACAATTACATGGGCACTAAGGTCTAGTATATATGGATAGTGTATACGGGCACTAGGGATGGCACAATTACATGGGTACTAAGGTGAAGCATATATGGATATAGTGTATACGGGCACTAGGGATGGCACAATTACATGGGCAGTAAGGTCTAGTATATATGGATATAGTGTATACGGGCACTAGGGATGGCACTATTACATGGGCACTAAGGTCTAGTATATATGGATATAGTGTATACGGGCACTAGGGATGGCATTATTACATGGGCACTAAGGTCTAGTATATAAGGATATAGTGTATATGGGCACTAGGGATGGTACTATTACATGGATACTAAGGTCTAGTATATATGGATATAGTGTATACGGGCACTAGGGATGGCACTATTACATGGGTACTAAGGTCTAGTATATAAGGATATAGTGTATATGGGCACTAGGGATGGCACTATTACATGGGTACTAAGGTCTAGTATATATGGATATAGTGTATATGGGCACTAGGGATGGCATTATTACATGGGCACTAAGGTCTAGTATATATGGATATAGTGTATATGGGCACTAGGGATGGCACTATTACATGGGTACTAAGGTCTAGTATATATGGATATAGTGTATACAGGCACTAGGGATGGCATTATTACATGGGCACTAAGGTCTAGTATATATGGATATAGTGTATATGGGCACTAGGGATGGCATTATTACATGGGCACTAAGGTGAAGCATATATGGATATAGTGTATACAGGCACTAGGGATGGCACTATTACATGGGCACTAAGGTCTAGTATATAAGGATATAGTGTATACGGGCACTACAGATGGCATTATTACATGGGTACTAAGGTGAAGCATATATGGATATAGTGTATACAGGCACTAGGGATGGCACTATTACATGGGCACTAAGGTCTAGTATATATGGATATAGTGTATACAGGCACTAGGGATGGCACTATTACATGGGCACTAAGGTCTAGTATATATGGATATAGTGTATATGGGCACTAGGGATGGCACTATTACATGGGTACTAAGGTGAAGCATATATGGATATAGTGTATACAGGCACTAGGGATGGCACTATTATAACGTCCTACGCCGGGCACTTACATTTGTGTAACTTGGTGTCACAGACGCTTTATATAAAACATTTGTCCCAATTTGCCCCCCCCCCCCGCCCGTTACCTCGTGCTCAGACATGTCGTGGGCGCACTGTACCCCCATGTCACACGGGTTCCTCTCTATGAAGTTCAGGGCCTGTGAGGGGTCGGGCAGTATGTCCACGTGCAGCTCTGCCGGCCGATCCGAAAAGTTGCATTGTCGCCCAAATTCGCTTCGTTTCCGCGTGTAGACGTAGACGATCTCCATGATGTCTGGCGGGAAGGACATGAGACAGACGGTTATATCATTCTGATTCATCCAATTCTTATGTATATCTGGCTCTGGGAAAGCTGGGTGACAACCAATATGGCTGCCGATGGATATCCTAAAAGAGATGTCACCCAACCTTTCTAGAATTGAGTATCCTAGGAAAGCTGGGTGGTGACCTCCAAGAGAGCTGTAATGGAGGCCAGTCACTCAGCTTTCCCAAGATCCAGAGAAATCAGCCAATGTATATGGCAGTAAGGAAACTTACATCCACCGAAGTTTTCACCCAGCTTTTTTGGACTCCTGAATGACACCTTTGCCTTGTTATAAAGCACTGCACCCCTTGCTCCAATAGAACGGCATAACCAGGCCAATTTACCATTCAGGAGTCTAGGAAAGCTGAGTGGCAATCTACAGGAAGCTATAATAAAAGCCAGTCACTCAGCTTTCCTGAACTCCAGACAAATCTGCTTAGTATACAGCTATAACGAAATATTATATGTGTTCACCCAGCTTTTCTGGCCTCCTGAATGACATCCATCGATCTCCTATTCCTGTATTACCAAACAATCAGGCCATTCAGGAGCCTTGGTAAGTTGGGCTCAACCTCTGTCATAGATATAATAGGGCCGGTCACTCAGCTTTTCCAAGCTTCAGACAAATCTGCAGCAATAAAGAAATATTATATCTATTGCAAAGGGGTTTCCACACAGCTTTTCTGGACTCCTGATCGACGTATTTGCTTTGTCAGGCCACATTGCATCTCTTACTCCTGTATTACCACATATTTGCCATTCAGGAGCCTAGGAAAGTTGACAAAATGCAATGGGGCTGCTCACTCAGCTTTCCCAAGCTTCAGATAAATCTGCTAGTGATAGACAACACCTACTGGCTGTCACCCAGAGCGTTCTTCCTGAGCCGCCCTTCTGTCAGCTGGAAAAGATGGGTGACAGCCAACAAGGTCGCCATTACAGCTTCTAAGGGGATCTTATCACCCAGCTTTCCCGACAATACATTTATATACGCCACATAGGAGCTGGAGGGATAACTGCATCAATATGTAGATGTGCCATTCAGGATTCTAGGAAAGCTGGGTGACATTCTAAGCGATGGCCCTATTGATTGTCCCTCCTCAGACCCCAAATCGACTCCGATCTGCAGCTATACAGAAGCCAATGACGTATTGCTCCATACACACTGGCCTTTCAGGAGCCTGGGAAAGCTGGGTAACATTCTAAGCGGTGGCCATATTAATTGTCCCTCCTCAGACCCCAAATCGACTCAGATCTGCAGCTATACTGAAGCCAGTGACGTATCGCTACATACACAACGGCCTTTCAGGATTCTAGGAAAGCTGGGTAACATTCTATTTTGTATCCATATTGATTGTCCTCCCTCAGACCCCAAATCGACTCAGATCTGCAGCTATACTGAAGCCAGTGACGTATCGCTACATACACACCGGCCTTTCAGGAGCCTGGGAAAGCTGGGTAACATTCTAAGTGGTGGCCATATTGATTGTCCCTCCTCAGACTCCAAATCGACTCAGATCTGCAGCTATACAGAAGCCAGTGACGTATCGCTCCATTCACACCGGCCTTTCAGGATTCTAGGAAAGCTGGGTAACATTCTATTTTGTATCCATATTGATTGTCCTCCCTCAGACCCCAAATCGACTCTGATCTGCAGCTATACAGAAGCCAGTGACGTATCGCTACATACACAACGGCCTTTCAGGAGCCTGGGAAAGCTGGGTAACATTCTAAGTGGTGGCCATATTGATTGTCCTCCCTCAGACCCCAAATCGACTCTGATCTGCAGCTATACTGAAGCCGGTGACGTATCGCTACATCCACACCGGCCTTTCAGGAGCCTGGGAAAGCTGGGTAACATTCTAAGCAGTGGCCATATTGATTGTCTCTCCTCAGACCCCAAATCGACTCCGATCTGCAGCTATACAGAAGCCAATGACGTATTGCTCCATACACACTGGCCTTTCAGGAGCCTGGGAAAGCTGGGTAACATTCTAAGCGGTGGCCATATTAATTGTCCCTCCTCAAACCCCAAATCGACTCTGATCTGCAGCTATACAGAAGCCAGTGACGTATCGCTACATACACACCGGCCTTTCAGGAGCCTGGGAAAGCTGGGTAACATTCTAAGTGGTGGCCATATTGATTGTCCCTCCTCAGACTCCAAATCGACTCAGATCTGCAGCTATACAGAAGCCAGTGACGTATCGCTACATACACACCGGCCTTTCAGGAGCCTGGGAAAGCTGGGTAACATTCTAAGTGGTGGCCATATTGATTGTCCCTCCTCAGACTCCAAATCGACTCAGATCTGCAGCTATACAGAAGCCAGTGACGTATCGCTACATACACACCGGCCTTTCAGGATTCTAGGAAAGCTGGGTAACATTCTATTTTGTATCCATATTGATTGTCCTCCCTCAGACCCCAAATCGACTCAGATCTGCAGCTATACTGAAGCCAGTGACGTATCGCTACATACACACCGGCCTTTCAGGAGCCTGGGAAAGCTGGGTAACATTCTAAGTGGTGGCCATATTGATTGTCCTCCCTCAGACCCCAAATCGACTCAGATCTGCAGCTATACAGAAGCCAGTGACGTATCGCTACATACACACCGGCCTTTCAGGAGCCTGGGAAAGCTGGGTAACATTCTAAGTGGTGGCCATATTGATTGTCCTCCCTCAGACCCCAAATCGACTCAGATCTGCAGCTATACTGAAGCCAGTGACGTATCGCTACATACACACCGGCCTTTCAGGAGCCTGGGAAAGCTGGGTAACATTCTAAGTGGTGGCCATATTGATTGTCCTCCCTCAGACCCCAAATCGACTCAGATCTGCAGCTATACAGAAGCCAGTGACGTATCGCTACATCCACACCGGCCTTTCAGGAGCCTGGGAAAGCTGAGTGACATTCTAAGCGGTGGCCATATTGATTGTCCCTCCTCAGACCCCAAATCAACTCAGATCTGCAGCTATACTGAAGCCAGTGACGTATCGCTACATACACACCGGCCTTTCAGGATTCTAGGAAAGCTGGGTAACATTCTATTTTGTATCCATATTGATTGTCTCTCCTCAGACCCCAAATCGACTCCGATCTGCAGCTATACTGAAGCCAGTGACGTATCGCTCCATACACACCGGCCTTTCAGGAGCCTGGGAAAGCTGGGTAACATTCTAAGCGGCGGCCATATTGATTGTCTCTCCTCAGACTCCAAATCGACTCAGATCTGCAGCTATACTGAAGCCAGTGACGTATCGCTCCATACACACCGGCCTTTCAGGAGCCTGGGAAAGCTGGGTGACATATGAAACACACCAAGAATGACAAACCACTATCATGGCGGTTCGCTGTCGCCTACGTGTGGTGGTTTTCTATCGCTCATGTGATCATTGCGGCGCCCCCTATGTACCCCATATGGCATGACCAACACACAAGGTAAATAAGGGGTAAGAACTAGATCTCCCAGCCCAGTTCTCCAGTATACCGGAGGATGGCGCTACCACCTGTCACTACCAGCCATGACAGGACAGTGACCCGGTAAATCACATAAGCGAGTCATTACTCCCCCCGGCCTCCGTTACCTCTGCCGTGTTCGGGATTTTGTTCCCACCAGAGTAGTTGTTGACGGTATCCAAGCAACGCAGACGCCGGAAATAGCTGTAAACTCTACCACGCATGCTCAGGAAGCACTTCCGCTTCCAGAAGCGCCATTTTGAATGGTGGCAGCCCGTAAAATCTAGCTCTCAAAACGCCACCAAAACGCACAGTGGAATATGCAGTCTTGTCAGTCAGTGGAGGCGGTTTATAGCAGGGTTTGCGCCACGTGATTTTGACGCAGATTTCTTGCACTGGGAATAGTCTTGGTTAGGGGGTGTAGCTCCGTTATACGCCGCTAGGTGGCAGTGCAGATGCACGGATTATTGAGATTACCCTGGAATGGAGGGATTAGCAGATTCGGGGACTGGTTTATTTTGGGATCAGATTTACATATTTGGAGAATTGTCAGAAATATTACACAGGCGAAATATTAGCGGGGGCGAAATGTCTCCTGACAAAACCTCCATGTCAACGAGATTAACCATGTCTGTGATGGGGGCGCTATGGATAGTAATGTTATAGGACGACGTTGCGGTCACTATTATGGGGTCACTATGGATAGTAATGTTATAGGACGACGTTGCGGTCACTGTTATGGGGTCACTATGGATAATAATGTTATAGGACGACGTTGCGGTCACTATTATGGGGTCACTATGGTTAGTAATGTTATAGGACGACGTTGCGGTCATTGTTATGGGGGCACTATGGTTAGTAATGTTATAGGATGACGTTGCGGTCACTATTATGGGGTCACTATGGATAGTAATGTTATAGGATGACGTTGCGGTCACTATTATGGGGTCACTATGGATAGTAATGTTATAGGACGACGTTGCGGTCACTATTATGGGGTCACTATGGTTAGTAATGTTATAGGACGACGTTGCGGTCACTATTATGGGGTCACTATGGTTAGTAATGTTATAGGACGACGTTGCGGTCACTATTATGGGGTCACTATGGTTAGTAATGTTATAGGACGACGTTGCGGTCACTATTATGGGGTCACTATGGATAGTAATGTTATAGGATGACGTTGCGGTCACTGTTATGGGGTCACTATGGATAGTAATGTTATAGGATGACGTTGCGGTCACTGTTATGGGGTCACTATGGTTAGTAATGTTATAGGACGACGTTGCGGTCACTATTATGGGGTCACTATGGATAGTAATGTTATAGGATGACGTTGCGGTCACTGTTATGGGGTCACTATGGATAATAATGTTATAGGATGACGTTGCGGTCACTGTTATGGGGTCACTATGGATAGTAATGTTATAGGATGACGTTGCGGTCACTGTTATGGGGTCACTATGGATAGTAATGTTATAGGACGACGTTGCGGTCACTGTTATGGGGGCACTATGGATAGTAATGTTATAGGATGACGTTGCGGTCACTGTTATGGGGTCACTATGGTTAGTAATGTTATAGGATGACGTTGTGGTCACTGTTATGGGGGCACTATGGATAATAATGTTATAGGATGACGTTGCGGTCACTATTATGGGGTCACTATGGATAGTAATGTTATAGGATGACATTGCGGTCACTATTATGGGGTCACTATGGTTAGTAATGTTATAGGACGACGTTGCGGTCATTGTTATGGGGTCACTATGGATAGTAATGTTATAGGACGACGTTGCGGTCATTGTTATGGGGTCACTATGGATAGTAATGTTATAGGACGACGTTGCGGTCACTGTTATGGGGTCACTATGGTTAGTAATGTTATAGGACGACGTTGCGGTCACTATTATGGGGTCACTATGGATAGTAATGTTATAGGATGACGTTGCGGTCACTGTTATGGGGTCACTATGGATAGTAATGTTATAGGATGACGTTGCGGTCACTGTTATGGGGTCACTATGGTTAGTAATGTTATAGGACGACGTTGCGGTCACTATTATGGGGTCACTATGGATAGTAATGTTATAGGATGACGTTGCGGTCACTGTTATGGGGTCACTATGGATAATAATGTTATAGGATGACGTTGCGGTCACTGTTATGGGGTCACTATGGATAGTAATGTTATAGGATGACGTTGCGGTCACTGTTATGGGGTCACTATGGATAGTAATGTTATAGGACGACGTTGCGGTCACTGTTATGGGGGCACTATGGATAGTAATGTTATAGGATGACGTTGCGGTCACTGTTATGGGGTCACTATGGTTAGTAATGTTATAGGATGACGTTGTGGTCACTGTTATGGGGGCACTATGGATAATAATGTTATAGGATGACGTTGCGGTCACTATTATGGGGTCACTATGGATAGTAATGTTATAGGATGACATTGCGGTCACTATTATGGGGTCACTATGGTTAGTAATGTTATAGGACGACGTTGCGGTCATTGTTATGGGGTCACTATGGATAGTAATGTTATAGGACGACGTTGCGGTCATTGTTATGGGGTCACTATGGATAGTAATGTTATAGGACGACGTTGCGGTCACTGTTATGGGGTCACTATGGTTAGTAATGTTATAGGACGACGTTGCGGTCACTGTTGTGGGGTCACTATGGATAGTAATGTTATAGGACGACGTTGCGGTCACTGTTATGGGGTCACTATGGTTAGTAATGTTATAGGACGACGTTGCGGTCATTGTTATGGGGTCACTATGGATAGTAATGTTATAGGACGACGTTGCGGTCACTGTTATGGGGTCACTATGGTTAGTAATGTTATAGGACGACGTTGCGGTCACTGTTATGGGGTCACTATGGTTAGTAATGTTATAGGACGACGTTGCGGTCACTATTATGGGGTCACTATGGATAGTAATGTTATAGGACGACGTTGCGGTCACTGTTATGGGGTCACTATGGTTAGTAATGTTATAGGACGACGTTGCGGTCACTGTTATGGGGTCACTATGGTTAGTAATGTTATAGGACGACGTTGCGGTCACTATTATGGGGTCACTATGGATAGTAATGTTATAGGACGACGTTGCGGTCACTGTTATGGGGTCACTATGGTTAGTAATGTTATAGGACGACGTTGCGGTCACTATTATGGGGTCACTATGGATAGTAATGTTATAGGATGACGTTGCGGTCACTGTTATGGGGTCACTATGGATAGTAATGTTATAGGATGACGTTGCGGTCACTGTTATGGGGTCACTATGGTTAGTAATGTTATAGGACGACGTTGCGGTCACTATTATGGGGTCACTATGGATAGTAATGTTATAGGACGACGTTGCGGTCACTGTTATGGGGTCACTATGGTTAGTAATGTTATAGGACGACGTTGCGGTCATTGTTATGGGGTCACTATGGATAGTAATGTTATAGGACGACGTTGCGGTCACTGTTATGGGGTCACTATGGTTAGTAATGTTATAGGACGACGTTGCGGTCACTATTATGGGGGCACTATGGATAGTAATGTTATAGGACGACGTTGTGGTCACTGTTATGGGGTCACTATGGATAGTAATGTTATAGGACGACGTTGCGGTCACTGTTATGGGGTCACTATGGATAGTAATGTTATAGGACGACGTTGCGGTCACTGTTATGGGGTCACTATGGTTAGTAATGTTATAGGACGACGTTGCGGTCATTGTTATGGGGTCACTATGGATAGTAATGTTATAGGACGACGTTGCGGTCACTGTTATGGGGTCACTATGGTTAGTAATGTTATAGGACGACGTTGCGGTCACTGTTATGGGGTCACTATGGTTAGTAATGTTATAGGACGACGTTGCGGTCACTATTATGGGGTCACTATGGATAGTAATGTTATAGGACGACGTTGCGGTCACTGTTATGGGGTCACTATGGTTAGTAATGTTATAGGACGACGTTGCGGTCATTGTTATGGGGTCACTATGGATAGTAATGTTATAGGACGACGTTGCGGTCACTGTTATGGGGTCACTATGGTTAGTAATGTTATAGGACGACGTTGCGGTCACTATTATGGGGGCACTATGGATAGTAATGTTATAGGACGACGTTGTGGTCACTGTTATGGGGTCACTATGGATAGTAATGTTATAGGACGACGTTGCGGTCACTGTTATGGGGTCACTATGGATAGTAATGTTATAGGATGACATTGCGGTCACTGTTATGGGGGCACTATGGATAGTAATGTTATAGGACGACGTTGCGGTCACTATTATGGGGTCACTATGGATAGTAATGTTATAGGACGACGTTGCGGTCACTGTTATGGGGTCACTATGGATAATAATGTTATAGGACGACGTTGCGGTCATTGTTATGGGGTCACTATGGATAGTAATGTTATAGGACGACGTTGCGGTCATTGTTATGGGGTCACTATGGATAGTAATGTTATAGGACGACGTTGCGGTCACTGATATGGGGTCACTATGGTTAGTAATGTTATAGGACGACGTTGCGGTCACTGTTATGGGGTCACTATGGATAGTAATGTTATAGGACGACGTTGCGGTCACTGTTATGGGGTCACTATGGTTAGTAATGTTATAGGACGACGTTGCGGTCATTGTTATGGGGTCACTATGGATAGTAATGTTATAGGACGACGTTGCGGTCACTGTTATGGGGTCACTATGGTTAGTAATGTTATAGGACGACGTTGCGGTCACTGTTATGGGGTCACTATGGTTAGTAATGTTATAGGACGACGTTGCGGTCACTGTTATGGGGTCACTATGGATAGTAATGTTATAGGACGACGTTGCGGTCACTGTTATGGGGTCACTATGGTTAGTAATGTTATAGGACGACGTTGCGGTCATTGTTATGGGGTCACTATGGATAGTAATGTTATAGGACGACGTTGCGGTCACTGTTATGGGGTCACTATGGTTAGTAATGTTATAGGACAACGTTGCGGTCACTATTATGGGGTCACTATGGATAGTAATGTTATAGGATGACATTGCGGTCACTATTATGGGGTCACTATGGTTAGTAATGTTATAGGACGACGTTGCGGTCACTATTATGGGGTCACTATGGTTAGTAAAGTTATAGGACGACGTTGCGGTCATTGTTATGGGGGCACTATGGTTAGTAATGTTATAGGATGACGTTGCAGTCACTATTATGGGGTCACTATGGTTAGTAATGTTATAGGATGACGTTGCGGTCACTATTATGGGGTCACTATGGATAGTAATGTTATAGGATGACATTGCGGTCACTATTATGGGGTCACTATGGTTAGTAATGTTATAGGACGACGTTGTGGTCACTGTTATGGGGGCACTATGGTTAGTAATGTTATAGTACGACGTTGCGGTCACTATTATGGGGTCACTATGGTTAGTAATGTTATAGGACGACGTTGTGGTCACTGTTATGGGGGCACTATGGTTAGTAATGTTATAGGACGACGTTGCGGTCATTGTTATGGGGGCACTATGGATAGTAATGCTATAGGACGACGTTGCGGTCACTGTTATGGGGTCACTATGGATAATAATGTTATAGGACAACGTTGCGGTCATTGTTATGGGGTCACTATGGTTAGTAATGTTATAGGACGACGTTGCGGTCACTATTATGGGGTCACTATGGTTAGTAATGTTATAGGACGACGTTGCGGTCATTGTTATGGGGGCACTATGGTTAGTAATGTTATAGGATGACGTTGCGGTCACTATTATGGGGTCACTATGGTTAGTAATGTTATAGGATGACGTTGCGGTCACTATTATGGGGTCACTATGGTTAGTAATGTTATAGGATGACGTTGCGGTCACTATTATGGGGTCACTATGGATAGTAATGTTATAGGACGACGTTGCGGTCACTGTTATGGGGTCACTATGGATAATAATGTTATAAGACGACGTTGTGGTCACTGTTATGGGGGCACTATGGATAGTAATGCTATAGGACGACGTTGCGGTCACTGTTATGGGGTCACTATGGATAATAATGTTATAGGACGACGTTGCGGTCACTATTATGGGGTCACTATGGATAATAATGTTATAGGACGACGTTGCGGTCACTGTTATGGGGTCACTATAGATAATAATGTTATAGGACGACGTTGCGGTCACTATTATGGGGTCACTATGGATAGTAATGTTATAGGACGACGTTGCAGTCACTGTTATGGGGTCACTATGGATAATAATGTTATAAGACGACGTTGTGGTCACTGTTATGGGGGCACTATGGATAATAATGCTATAGGACGACGTTGCGGTCACTGTTATGGGGTCACTATGGATAATAATGTTATAGGACGACGTTGCGGTCACTATTATGGGGTCACTATGGTTAGTAATGTTATAGGACGACGTTGCGGTCACTGTTATGGGGTCACTATGGTTAGTAATGTTATAGGATGACGTTGCGGTCACTATTATGGGGTCACTATGGATAGTAATGCTATAGGACGACGTTGCGGTCACTGTTATGGGGTCACTATGAATAGTAATGTTATAGGATGACATTGCGGTCACTGTTATGGGGTCACTATGGATAATAATGTTATAGGACGACGTTGCGGTCACTATTATGGGGTCACTATGGTTAGTAATGCTATAGGACGACGTTGCGGTCACTGTTATGGGGTCACTATGGATAATGTTATAGGACGACGTTGCGGTCACTATTATGGGGTCACTATGGTTAGTAATGTTATAGGATGACGTTGCGGTCACTATTATGGGGTCACTATGGATAGTAATGTTATAGGACGACGTTGCGGTCACTGTTATGGGGTCACTATGGATAATAATGTTATAAGACGACGTTGTGGTCACTGTTATGGGGGCACTATGGATAGTAATGCTATAGGACGACGTTGCGGTCACTGTTATGGGGTCACTATGGATAATAATGTTATAGGACGACGTTGCGGTCACTATTATGGGGTCACTATGGTTAGTAATGTTATAGGACGACGTTGCGGTCACTGTTATGGGGTCACTATGGATAATAATGTTATAAGACGACGTTGTGGTCACTGTTATGGGGTCACTATGGATAGTAATGCTATAGGACGACGTTGCGGTCACTGTTATGGGGTCACTATGGATAATAATGTTATAGGACGACGTTGCGGTCACTATTATGGGGTCACTATGGTTAGTAATGTTATAGGACGACGTTGCGGTCATTGTTATGGGGGCACTATGGTTAGTAATGTTATAGGATGACGTTGCGGTCACTATTATGGGGTCACTATGGATAGTAATGCTATAGGACGACGTTGCGGTCACTGTTATGGGGTCACTATGGATAGTAATGTTATAGGATGACGTTGCGGTCACTGTTATGGGGTCACTATGGATAATAATGTTATAGGACGACGTTGCGGTCACTATTATGGGGTCACTATGGTTAGTAATGCTATAGGACGACGTTGCGGTCACTGTTATGGGGTCACTATGGATAATAATGTTATAGGATGACGTTGCGGTCACTATTATGGGGTCACTATGGATAGTAATGTTATAGGACGACGTTGCGGTCACTATTATGGGGTCACTATGGATAGTAATGTTATAGGACGACGTTGCGGTCACTATTATGGGGTCACTATGGATAATAATGTTATAGGACGACGTTGCGGTCACTATTATGGGGTCACTATGGTTAGTAATGTTATAGGACGACGTTGCGGTCATTGTTATGGGGGCACTATGGTTAGTAATGTTATAGGATGACGTTGCGGTCACTATTATGGGGTCACTATGGATAGTAATGTTATAGGACGACGTTGCGGTCACTGTTATGGGGTCACTATGGATAATAATGTTATAGGACGACGTTGTGGTCACTGTTATGGGGGCACTATGGATAGTAATGCTATAGGACGACGTTGCGGTCACTGTTATGGGGTCACTATGGATAATAATGTTATAGGATGACGTTGCGGTCACTATTATGGGGTCACTATGGATAGTAATGCTATAGGACGACGTTGCGGTCACTATTATGGGGTCACTATGGTTAGTAATGTTATAGGACGACGTTGCGGTCACTGTTATGGGGTCACTATGGATAATAATGTTATAGGATGACGTTGCGGTCACTATTATGGGGTCACTATGGATAGTAATGCTATAGGACGACGTTGCGGTCACTGTTATGGGGTCACTATGGATAATAATGTTATAGGACGATGTTGCGGTCACTATTATGGGGTCACTATGGTTAGTAATGTTATAGGATGACGTTGCGGTCACTGTTATGGGGGCACTATGGATAGTAATGTTATAGGACGACGTTGCGGTCACTGTTATGGGGGCACTATGGATAATAATGTTATAGGACAACGTTGCGGTCACTATTATGGGGTCACTATGGTTAGTAATGTTATAGGATGACGTTGCGGTCACTGTTATGGGGGCACTATGGATAGTAATGCTATAGGACGACGTTGCGGTCATTGTTATGGGGGCACTATGGATAATAATGTTATAGGACGACGTTGCGGTCACTATTATGGGGTCACTATGGTTAGTAATGTTATAGGACGACGTTGCGGTCACTGTTATGGGGTCACTATGGATAATAATGTTATAGGACGACGTTGCGGTCACTATTATGGGGTCACTATGGATAGTAATGTTATAGGACGACGTTGCGGTCACTGTTATGGGGGCACTATGGTTAGTAATGTTATAGGACGACGTTGCGGTCACTGTTATGGGGTCACTATGGATAATAATGTTATAGGACGACGTTGCGGTCACTATTATGGGGTCACTATGGTTAGTAATGTTATAGGATGACGTTGCGGTCACTGTTATGGGGGCACTATGGATAGTAATGTTATAGGACGACGTTGCGGTCACTGTTATGGGGTCACTATGGATAGTAATGTTATAGGATGACGTTGCGGTCACTATTATGGGGTCACTATGGATAGTAATGTTATAGGATGACGTTGCGGTCACTGTTATGGGGGCACTATGGATAGTAATGTTATAGGACGACGTTGCGGTCACTGTTATGGGGTCACTATGGATAATAATGTTATAGGATGACGTTGCGGTCACTATTATGGGGTCACTATGGTTAGTAATGTTATAGTACGACGTTGCGGTCACTATTATGGGGTCACTATGGTTAGTAATGTTATAGGACGACGTTGTGGTCACTGTTATGGGGGCACTATGGTTAGTAATGTTATAGGACGACGTTGCGGTCATTGTTATGGGGGCACTATGGATAGTAATGCTATAGGACGACGTTGCGGTCACTGTTATGGGGTCACTATGGATAATAATGTTATAGGACAACGTTGCGGTCATTGTTATGGGGGCACTATGGTTAGTAATGTTATAGGACGACGTTGCGGTCACTATTATGGGGTCACTATGGATAGTAATGTTATAGGATGACGTTGCGGTCACTGTTATGGGGGCACTATGGATAGTAATGTTATAGGACGACGTTGCGGTCACTGTTATGGGGTCACTATGGATAATAATGTTATAGGATGACGTTGCGGTCACTATTATGGGGTCACTATGGTTAGTAATGTTATAGTACGACGTTGCGGTCACTATTATGGGGTCACTATGGTTAGTAATGTTATAGGACGACGTTGTGGTCACTGTTATGGGGGCACTATGGTTAGTAATGTTATAGGACGACGTTGCGGTCATTGTTATGGGGGCACTATGGATAGTAATGCTATAGGACGACGTTGCGGTCACTGTTATGGGGTCACTATGGATAATAATGTTATAGGACAACGTTGCGGTCATTGTTATGGGGGCACTATGGTTAGTAATGTTATAGGACGACGTTGCGGTCATTGTTATGGGGGCACTATGGTTAGTAATGTTATAGGACGACGTTGCGGTCACTATTATGGGGTCACTATGGTTAGTAATGTTATAGGACGACGTTGCGGTCATTGTTATGGGGGCACTATGGTTAGTAATGTTATAGGATGACGTTGCGGTCACTATTATGGGGTCACTATGGTTAGTAATGTTATAGGATGACGTTGCGGTCACTATTAATGGGTCACTATGGTTAGTAATGTTATAGGATGACGTTGCGGTCACTATTATGGGGTCACTATGGATAGTAATGTTATAGGACGACGTTGCGGTCACTGTTATGGGGTCACTATGGATAATAATGTTATAAGACGACGTTGTGGTCACTGTTATGGGGGCACTATGGATAGTAATGCTATAGGACGACGTTGCGGTCACTGTTATGGGGTCACTATGGATAATAATGTTATAGGACGACGTTGCGGTCACTATTATGGGGTCACTATGGATAATAATGTTATAGGACGACGTTGCGGTCACTGTTATGGGGTCACTATGGATAATAATGTTATAGGACGACGTTGCGGTCACTATTATGGGGTCACTATGGATAGTAATGTTATAGGACGACGTTGCGGTCACTGTTATGGGGTCACTATGGATAATAATGTTATAAGACGACGTTGTGGTCACTGTTATGGGGGCACTATGGATAGTAATGCTATAGGACGACGTTGCGGTCACTGTTATGGGGTCACTATGGATAATAATGTTATAGGACGACGTTGCGGTCACTATTATGGGGTCACTATGGTTAGTAATGTTATAGGATGACGTTGCGGTCACTATTATGGGGTCACTATGGATAGTAATGCTATAGGACGACGTTGCGGTCACTGTTATGGGGTCACTATGAATAGTAATGTTATAGGATGACATTGCGGTCACTGTTATGGGGTCACTATGGATAATAATGTTATAGGACGACGTTGCGGTCACTATTATGGGGTCACTATGGTTAGTAATGCTATAGGACGACGTTGCGGTCACTGTTATGGGGTCACTATGGATAATGTTATAGGACGATGTTGCGGTCACTATTATGGGGTCACTATGGTTAGTAATGTTATAGGATGACGTTGTGGTCACTATTATGGGGTCACTATGGATAGTAATGTTATAGGACGACGTTGCGGTCACTGTTATGGGGTCACTATGGATAATAATGTTATAAGACGACGTTGTGGTCACTGTTATGGGGGTACTATGGATAGTAATGCTATAGGACGACGTTGCGGTCACTGTTATGGGGTCACTATGGATAATAATGTTATAGGACGACGTTGCGGTCACTATTATGGGGTCACTATGGTTAGTAATGTTATAGGACGACGTTGCGGTCACTGTTATGGGGTCACTATGGATAATAATGTTATAAGACGACGTTGTGGTCACTGTTATGGGGTCACTATGGATAGTAATGCTATAGGACGACGTTGCGGTCACTGTTATGGGGTCACTATGGATAATAATGTTATAGGACGACGTTGCGGTCACTATTATGGGGTCACTATGGTTAGTAATGTTATAGGACGACGTTGCGGTCATTGTTATGGGGGCACTATGGTTAGTAATGTTATAGGATGACGTTGCGGTCACTATTATGGGGTCACTATGGATAGTAATGCTATAGGACGACGTTGCGGTCACTGTTATGGGGTCACTATGGATAGTAATGTTATAGGACGACGTTGCGGTCACTGTTATGGGGTCACTATGGTTAGTAATGTTATAGGACGACGTTGCGGTCACTGTTATGGGGTCACTATGGTTAGTAATGTTATAGGACGACGTTGCGGTCACTGTTATGGGGTCACTATGGATAGTAATGTTATAGGACGACGTTGCGGTCACTGTTATGGGGTCACTATGGTTAGTAATGTTATAGGACGACGTTGCGGTCATTGTTATGGGGTCACTATGGATAGTAATGTTATAGGACGACGTTGCGGTCACTGTTATGGGGTCACTATGGTTAGTAATGTTATAGGACGACGTTGCGGTCACTGTTATGGGGTCACTATGGTTAGTAATGTTATAGGACGACGTTGCGGTCACTGTTATGGGGTCACTATGGATAGTAATGTTATAGGACGACGTTGCGGTCACTGTTATGGGGTCACTATGGTTAGTAATGTTATAGGACGACGTTGCGGTCATTGTTATGGGGTCACTATGGATAGTAATGTTATAGGACGACGTTGCGGTCACTGTTATGGGGTCACTATGGTTAGTAATGTTATAGGACAACGTTGCGGTCACTATTATGGGGTCACTATGGATAGTAATGTTATAGGATGACATTGCGGTCACTATTATGGGGTCACTATGGTTAGTAATGTTATAGGACGACGTTGCGGTCACTATTATGGGGTCACTATGGTTAGTAAAGTTATAGGACGACGTTGCGGTCATTGTTATGGGGGCACTATGGTTAGTAATGTTATAGGATGACGTTGCAGTCACTATTATGGGGTCACTATGGTTAGTAATGTTATAGGATGACGTTGCGGTCACTATTATGGGGTCACTATGGATAGTAATGTTATAGGATGACATTGCGGTCACTATTATGGGGTCACTATGGTTAGTAATGTTATAGGACGACGTTGTGGTCACTGTTATGGGGGCACTATGGTTAGTAATGTTATAGTACGACGTTGCGGTCACTATTATGGGGTCACTATGGTTAGTAATGTTATAGGACGACGTTGTGGTCACTGTTATGGGGGCACTATGGTTAGTAATGTTATAGGACGACGTTGCGGTCATTGTTATGGGGGCACTATGGATAGTAATGCTATAGGACGACGTTGCGGTCACTGTTATGGGGTCACTATGGATAATAATGTTATAGGACAACGTTGCGGTCATTGTTATGGGGTCACTATGGTTAGTAATGTTATAGGACGACGTTGCGGTCACTATTATGGGGTCACTATGGTTAGTAATGTTATAGGACGACGTTGCGGTCATTGTTATGGGGGCACTATGGTTAGTAATGTTATAGGATGACGTTGCGGTCACTATTATGGGGTCACTATGGTTAGTAATGTTATAGGATGACGTTGCGGTCACTATTATGGGGTCACTATGGTTAGTAATGTTATAGGATGACGTTGCGGTCACTATTATGGGGTCACTATGGATAGTAATGTTATAGGACGACGTTGCGGTCACTGTTATGGGGTCACTATGGATAATAATGTTATAAGACGACGTTGTGGTCACTGTTATGGGGGCACTATGGATAGTAATGCTATAGGACGACGTTGCGGTCACTGTTATGGGGTCACTATGGATAATAATGTTATAGGACGACGTTGCGGTCACTATTATGGGGTCACTATGGATAATAATGTTATAGGACGACGTTGCGGTCACTGTTATGGGGTCACTATAGATAATAATGTTATAGGACGACGTTGCGGTCACTATTATGGGGTCACTATGGATAGTAATGTTATAGGACGACGTTGCAGTCACTGTTATGGGGTCACTATGGATAATAATGTTATAAGACGACGTTGTGGTCACTGTTATGGGGGCACTATGGATAATAATGCTATAGGACGACGTTGCGGTCACTGTTATGGGGTCACTATGGATAATAATGTTATAGGACGACGTTGCGGTCACTATTATGGGGTCACTATGGTTAGTAATGTTATAGGACGACGTTGCGGTCACTGTTATGGGGTCACTATGGTTAGTAATGTTATAGGATGACGTTGCGGTCACTATTATGGGGTCACTATGGATAGTAATGCTATAGGACGACGTTGCGGTCACTGTTATGGGGTCACTATGAATAGTAATGTTATAGGATGACATTGCGGTCACTGTTATGGGGTCACTATGGATAATAATGTTATAGGACGACGTTGCGGTCACTATTATGGGGTCACTATGGTTAGTAATGCTATAGGACGACGTTGCGGTCACTGTTATGGGGTCACTATGGATAATGTTATAGGACGACGTTGCGGTCACTATTATGGGGTCACTATGGTTAGTAATGTTATAGGATGACGTTGCGGTCACTATTATGGGGTCACTATGGATAGTAATGTTATAGGACGACGTTGCGGTCACTGTTATGGGGTCACTATGGATAATAATGTTATAAGACGACGTTGTGGTCACTGTTATGGGGGCACTATGGATAGTAATGCTATAGGACGACGTTGCGGTCACTGTTATGGGGTCACTATGGATAATAATGTTATAGGACGACGTTGCGGTCACTATTATGGGGTCACTATGGTTAGTAATGTTATAGGACGACGTTGCGGTCACTGTTATGGGGTCACTATGGATAATAATGTTATAAGACGACGTTGTGGTCACTGTTATGGGGTCACTATGGATAGTAATGCTATAGGACGACGTTGCGGTCACTGTTATGGGGTCACTATGGATAATAATGTTATAGGACGACGTTGCGGTCACTATTATGGGGTCACTATGGTTAGTAATGTTATAGGACGACGTTGCGGTCATTGTTATGGGGGCACTATGGTTAGTAATGTTATAGGATGACGTTGCGGTCACTATTATGGGGTCACTATGGATAGTAATGCTATAGGACGACGTTGCGGTCACTGTTATGGGGTCACTATGGATAGTAATGTTATAGGATGACGTTGCGGTCACTGTTATGGGGTCACTATGGATAATAATGTTATAGGACGACGTTGCGGTCACTATTATGGGGTCACTATGGTTAGTAATGCTATAGGACGACGTTGCGGTCACTGTTATGGGGTCACTATGGATAATAATGTTATAGGATGACGTTGCGGTCACTATTATGGGGTCACTATGGATAGTAATGTTATAGGACGACGTTGCGGTCACTATTATGGGGTCACTATGGATAGTAATGTTATAGGACGACGTTGCGGTCACTATTATGGGGTCACTATGGATAATAATGTTATAGGACGACGTTGCGGTCACTATTATGGGGTCACTATGGTTAGTAATGTTATAGGACGACGTTGCGGTCATTGTTATGGGGGCACTATGGTTAGTAATGTTATAGGATGACGTTGCGGTCACTATTATGGGGTCACTATGGATAGTAATGTTATAGGACGACGTTGCGGTCACTGTTATGGGGTCACTATGGATAATAATGTTATAGGACGACGTTGTGGTCACTGTTATGGGGGCACTATGGATAGTAATGCTATAGGACGACGTTGCGGTCACTGTTATGGGGTCACTATGGATAATAATGTTATAGGATGACGTTGCGGTCACTATTATGGGGTCACTATGGATAGTAATGCTATAGGACGACGTTGCGGTCACTATTATGGGGTCACTATGGTTAGTAATGTTATAGGACGACGTTGCGGTCACTGTTATGGGGTCACTATGGATAATAATGTTATAGGATGACGTTGCGGTCACTATTATGGGGTCACTATGGATAGTAATGCTATAGGACGACGTTGCGGTCACTGTTATGGGGTCACTATGGATAATAATGTTATAGGACGATGTTGCGGTCACTATTATGGGGTCACTATGGTTAGTAATGTTATAGGATGACGTTGCGGTCACTGTTATGGGGGCACTATGGATAGTAATGTTATAGGACGACGTTGCGGTCACTGTTATGGGGGCACTATGGATAATAATGTTATAGGACAACGTTGCGGTCACTATTATGGGGTCACTATGGTTAGTAATGTTATAGGATGACGTTGCGGTCACTGTTATGGGGGCACTATGGATAGTAATGCTATAGGACGACGTTGCGGTCATTGTTATGGGGGCACTATGGATAATAATGTTATAGGACGACGTTGCGGTCACTATTATGGGGTCACTATGGTTAGTAATGTTATAGGACGACGTTGCGGTCACTGTTATGGGGTCACTATGGATAATAATGTTATAGGACGACGTTGCGGTCACTATTATGGGGTCACTATGGATAGTAATGTTATAGGACGACGTTGCGGTCACTGTTATGGGGGCACTATGGTTAGTAATGTTATAGGACGACGTTGCGGTCACTGTTATGGGGTCACTATGGATAATAATGTTATAGGACGACGTTGCGGTCACTATTATGGGGTCACTATGGTTAGTAATGTTATAGGATGACGTTGCGGTCACTGTTATGGGGGCACTATGGATAGTAATGTTATAGGACGACGTTGCGGTCACTGTTATGGGGTCACTATGGATAGTAATGTTATAGGATGACGTTGCGGTCACTATTATGGGGTCACTATGGATAGTAATGTTATAGGATGACGTTGCGGTCACTGTTATGGGGGCACTATGGATAGTAATGTTATAGGACGACGTTGCGGTCACTGTTATGGGGTCACTATGGATAATAATGTTATAGGATGACGTTGCGGTCACTATTATGGGGTCACTATGGTTAGTAATGTTATAGTACGACGTTGCGGTCACTATTATGGGGTCACTATGGTTAGTAATGTTATAGGACGACGTTGTGGTCACTGTTATGGGGGCACTATGGTTAGTAATGTTATAGGACGACGTTGCGGTCATTGTTATGGGGGCACTATGGATAGTAATGCTATAGGACGACGTTGCGGTCACTGTTATGGGGTCACTATGGATAATAATGTTATAGGACAACGTTGCGGTCATTGTTATGGGGGCACTATGGTTAGTAATGTTATAGGACGACGTTGCGGTCACTATTATGGGGTCACTATGGATAGTAATGTTATAGGATGACGTTGCGGTCACTGTTATGGGGGCACTATGGATAGTAATGTTATAGGACGACGTTGCGGTCACTGTTATGGGGTCACTATGGATAATAATGTTATAGGATGACGTTGCGGTCACTATTATGGGGTCACTATGGTTAGTAATGTTATAGTACGACGTTGCGGTCACTATTATGGGGTCACTATGGTTAGTAATGTTATAGGACGACGTTGTGGTCACTGTTATGGGGGCACTATGGTTAGTAATGTTATAGGACGACGTTGCGGTCATTGTTATGGGGGCACTATGGATAGTAATGCTATAGGACGACGTTGCGGTCACTGTTATGGGGTCACTATGGATAATAATGTTATAGGACAACGTTGCGGTCATTGTTATGGGGGCACTATGGTTAGTAATGTTATAGGACGACGTTGCGGTCATTGTTATGGGGGCACTATGGTTAGTAATGTTATAGGACGACGTTGCGGTCACTATTATGGGGTCACTATGGTTAGTAATGTTATAGGACGACGTTGCGGTCATTGTTATGGGGGCACTATGGTTAGTAATGTTATAGGATGACGTTGCGGTCACTATTATGGGGTCACTATGGTTAGTAATGTTATAGGATGACGTTGCGGTCACTATTAATGGGTCACTATGGTTAGTAATGTTATAGGATGACGTTGCGGTCACTATTATGGGGTCACTATGGATAGTAATGTTATAGGACGACGTTGCGGTCACTGTTATGGGGTCACTATGGATAATAATGTTATAAGACGACGTTGTGGTCACTGTTATGGGGGCACTATGGATAGTAATGCTATAGGACGACGTTGCGGTCACTGTTATGGGGTCACTATGGATAATAATGTTATAGGACGACGTTGCGGTCACTATTATGGGGTCACTATGGATAATAATGTTATAGGACGACGTTGCGGTCACTGTTATGGGGTCACTATGGATAATAATGTTATAGGACGACGTTGCGGTCACTATTATGGGGTCACTATGGATAGTAATGTTATAGGACGACGTTGCGGTCACTGTTATGGGGTCACTATGGATAATAATGTTATAAGACGACGTTGTGGTCACTGTTATGGGGGCACTATGGATAGTAATGCTATAGGACGACGTTGCGGTCACTGTTATGGGGTCACTATGGATAATAATGTTATAGGACGACGTTGCGGTCACTATTATGGGGTCACTATGGTTAGTAATGTTATAGGATGACGTTGCGGTCACTATTATGGGGTCACTATGGATAGTAATGCTATAGGACGACGTTGCGGTCACTGTTATGGGGTCACTATGAATAGTAATGTTATAGGATGACATTGCGGTCACTGTTATGGGGTCACTATGGATAATAATGTTATAGGACGACGTTGCGGTCACTATTATGGGGTCACTATGGTTAGTAATGCTATAGGACGACGTTGCGGTCACTGTTATGGGGTCACTATGGATAATGTTATAGGACGATGTTGCGGTCACTATTATGGGGTCACTATGGTTAGTAATGTTATAGGATGACGTTGTGGTCACTATTATGGGGTCACTATGGATAGTAATGTTATAGGACGACGTTGCGGTCACTGTTATGGGGTCACTATGGATAATAATGTTATAAGACGACGTTGTGGTCACTGTTATGGGGGTACTATGGATAGTAATGCTATAGGACGACGTTGCGGTCACTGTTATGGGGTCACTATGGATAATAATGTTATAGGACGACGTTGCGGTCACTATTATGGGGTCACTATGGTTAGTAATGTTATAGGACGACGTTGCGGTCACTGTTATGGGGTCACTATGGATAATAATGTTATAAGACGACGTTGTGGTCACTGTTATGGGGTCACTATGGATAGTAATGCTATAGGACGACGTTGCGGTCACTGTTATGGGGTCACTATGGATAATAATGTTATAGGACGACGTTGCGGTCACTATTATGGGGTCACTATGGTTAGTAATGTTATAGGACGACGTTGCGGTCATTGTTATGGGGGCACTATGGTTAGTAATGTTATAGGATGACGTTGCGGTCACTATTATGGGGTCACTATGGATAGTAATGCTATAGGACGACGTTGCGGTCACTGTTATGGGGTCACTATGGATAGTAATGTTATAGGATGACATTGCGGTCACTGTTATGGGGTCACTATGGATAATAATGTTATAGGACGACGTTGCGGTCACTATTATGGGGTCACTATGGTTAGTAATGCTATAGGACGACGTTGCGGTCACTGTTATGGGGGCACTATGGATAATAATGTTATAGGATGACGTTGCGGTCACTATTATGGGGTCACTATGGATAGTAATGTTATAGGACGACGTTGCGGTCACTATTATGGGGTCACTATGGATAGTAATGTTATAGGACGACGTTGCGGTCACTATTATGGGGTCACTATGGATAATAATGTTATAGGACGACGTTGCGGTCACTATTATGGGGTCACTATGGTTAGTAATGTTATAGGACGACGTTGCGGTCATTGTTATGGGGGCACTATGGTTAGTAATGTTATAGGATGACGTTGCGGTCACTATTATGGGGTCACTATGGATAGTAATGCTATAGGACGACTTTGCGGTCACTATTATGGGGTCACTATGGTTAGTAATGTTATAGGACGACGTTGCGGTCACTGTTATGGGGTCACTATGGATAATAATGTTATAGGACGATGTTGCGGTCACTATTATGGGGTCACTATGGTTAGTAATGTTATAGGACGACGTTGCGGTCACTGTTATGGGGTCACTATGGATAATAATGTTATAGGACGATGTTGCGGTCACTATTATGGGGTCACTATGGTTAGTAATGTTATAGGACGACGTTGCGGTCACTATTATGGGGTCACTATGGATAATAATGTTATAGGATGACGTTGCGGTCACTGTTATGGGGGCACTATGGATAGTAATGTTATAGGACGACGTTGCGGTCACTGTTATGGGGGCACTATGGATAATAATGTTATAGGACAACGTTGCGGTCACTATTATGGGGTCACTATGGTTAGTAATGTTATAGGACGACGTTGCGGTCACTGTTATGGGGGCACTATGGATAGTAATGCTATAGGACGACGTTGCGGTCATTGTTATGGGGGCACTATGGATAATAATGTTATAGGACGACGTTGCGGTCACTATTATGGGGTCACTATGGTTAGTAATGTTATAGGATGACGTTGCGGTCACTATTATGGGGTCACTATGGATAGTAATGTTATAGGACGACGTTGCGGTCACTGTTATGGGGTCACTATGGATAATAATGTTATAAGACGACGTTGTGGTCACTGTTATGGGGGCACTATGGATAGTAATGCTATAGGACGACGTTGCGGTCACTGTTATGGGGTCACTATGGATAATAATGTTATAGGACGACGTTGCGGTCACTATTATGGGGTCACTATGGATAATAATGTTATAGGACGACGTTGCGGTCACTGTTATGGGGTCACTATGGATAATAATGTTATAGGACGACGTTGCGGTCACTATTATGGGGTCACTATGGATAGTAATGTTATAGGACGACGTTGCGGTCACTGTTATGGGGTCACTATGGATAATAATGTTATAAGACGACGTTGTGGTCACTGTTATGGGGGCACTATGGATAGTAATGCTATAGGACGACGTTGCGGTCACTGTTATGGGGTCACTATGGATAATAATGTTATAGGACGACGTTGCGGTCACTATTATGGGGTCACTATGGTTAGTAATGTTATAGGACGACGTTGCGGTCACTGTTATGGGGTCACTATGGTTAGTAATGTTATAGGATGACGTTGCGGTCACTATTATGGGGTCACTATGGATAGTAATGCTATAGGACGACGTTGCGGTCACTGTTATGGGGTCACTATGAATAGTAATGTTATAGGATGACATTGCGGTCACTGTTATGGGGTCACTATGGATAATAATGTTATAGGACGACGTTGCGGTCACTATTATGGGGTCACTATGGTTAGTAATGCTATAGGACGACGTTGCGGTCACTGTTATGGGGTCACTATGGATAATGTTATAGGACGACGTTGCGGTCACTATTATGGGGTCACTATGGTTAGTAATGTTATAGGATGACGTTGTGGTCACTATTATGGGGTCACTATGGATAGTAATGTTATAGGACGACGTTGCGGTCACTGTTATGGGGTCACTATGGATAATAATGTTATAAGACGACGTTGTGGTCACTGTTATGGGGGTACTATGGATAGTAATGCTATAGGACGACGTTGCGGTCACTGTTATGGGGTCACTATGGATAATAATGTTATAGGACGACGTTGCGGTCACTATTATGGGGTCACTATGGTTAGTAATGTTATAGGACGACGTTGCGGTCACTGTTATGGGGTCACTATGGATAATAATGTTATAAGACGACGTTGTGGTCACTGTTATGGGGTCACTATGGATAGTAATGCTATAGGACGACGTTGCGGTCACTGTTATGGGGTCACTATGGATAATAATGTTATAGGACGACGTTGCGGTCACTATTATGGGGTCACTATGGTTAGTAATGTTATAGGACGACGTTGCGGTCATTGTTATGGGGGCACTATGGTTAGTAATGTTATAGGATGACGTTGCGGTCACTATTATGGGGTCACTACGGATAGTAATGCTATAGGACGACGTTGCGGTCACTGTTATGGGGTCACTATGGATAGTAATGTTATAGGATGACATTGCGGTCACTGTTATGGGGTCACTATGGATAATAATGTTATAGGACGACGTTGCGGTCACTATTATGGGGTCACTATGGTTAGTAATGCTATAGGACGACGTTGCGGTCACTGTTATGGGGTCACTATGGATAATAATGTTATAGGATGACGTTGCGGTCACTATTATGGGGTCACTATGGATAGTAATGTTATAGGACGACGTTGCGGTCACTATTATGGGGTCACTATGGATAGTAATGTTATAGGACGACGTTGCGGTCACTATTATGGGGTCACTATGGATAATAATGTTATAGGACGACGTTGCGGTCACTATTATGGGGTCACTATGGTTAGTAATGTTATAGGACGACGTTGCGGTCATTGTTATGGGGGCACTATGGTTAGTAATGTTATAGGATGACGTTGCGGTCACTATTATGGGGTCACTATGGATAGTAATGCTATAGGACGACTTTGCGGTCACTATTATGGGGTCACTATGGTTAGTAATGTTATAGGACGACGTTGCGGTCACTGTTATGGGGTCACTATGGATAATAATGTTATAGGACGATGTTGCGGTCACTATTATGGGGTCACTATGGTTAGTAATGTTATAGGATGACGTTGCGGTCACTGTTATGGGGGCACTATGGATAGTAATGTTATAGGACGACGTTGCGGTCACTGTTATGGGGGCACTATGGATAATAATGTTATAGGACAACGTTGCGGTCACTATTATGGGGTCACTATGGTTAGTAATGTTATAGGACGACGTTGCGGTCACTGTTATGGGGGCACTATGGATAGTAATGCTATAGGACGACGTTGCGGTCATTGTTATGGGGGCACTATGGATAATAATGTTATAGGACGACGTTGCGGTCACTATTATGGGGTCACTATGGTTAGTAATGTTATAGGACGACGTTGCGGTCACTGTTATGGGGTCACTATGGATAATAATGTTATAGGACGACGTTGCGGTCACTATTATGGGGTCACTATGGATAATAATGTTATAGGACGACGTTGCGGTCACTGTTATGGGGGCACTATGGTTAGTAATGTTATAGGACGACGTTGCGGTCACTATTATGGGGTCACTATGGATAATAATGTTATAGGACGACGTTGCGGTCACTGTTATGGGGTCACTATGGTTAGTAATGTTATAGGATGACGTTGCGGTCACTGTTATGGGGGCACTATGGATAGTAATGTTATAGGACGACGTTGCGGTCACTGTTATGGGGTCACTATGGATAATAATGTTATAGGATGACGTTGCGGTCACTATTATGGGGTCACTATGGATAGTAATGTTATAGGATGACGTTGCGGTCACTGTTATGGGGGCACTATGGATAGTAATGTTATAGGACGACGTTGCGGTCACTGTTATGGGGTCACTATGGATAATAATGTTATAGGATGACGTTGCGGTCACTATTATGGGGTCACTATGGTTAGTAATGTTATAGGATGACGTTGCGGTCACTGTTATGGGGGCACTATGGATAGTAATGTTATAGGACGACGTTGCGGTCACTGTTATGGGGTCACTATGGATAATAATGTTATAGGATGACGTTGCGGTCACTATTATGGGGTCACTATGGATAGTAATGTTATAGGACGACGTTGCGGTCACTAATATGGGGTCACTATGGTTAGTAATGTTATAGGACGACGTTGCGGTCACTGTTATGGGGTCACTATGGATAATAATGTTATAGGACGACGTTGCGGTCACTATTATGGGGTCACTATGGTTAGTAATGTTATAGGACGACGTTGCGGTCATTGTTATGGGGGCACTATGGATAATAATGTTATAGGACGACGTTGCGGTCACTATTATGGGGTCACTATGGTTAGTAATGTTATAGGACGACGTTGCGGTCACTGTTATGGGGGCACTATGGATAGTAATGTTATAGGACGACGTTGCGGTCACTGTTATGGGGTCACTATGGTTAGTAATGTTATAGGACGACGTTGCGGTCACTGTTATGGGGGCACTATGGTTAGTAATGTTATAGGATGACGTTGCGGTCACTGTTATGGGGGCACTATGGATAGTAATGTTATAGGACGACGTTGCGGTCACTGTTATGGGGTCACTATGGTTAGTAATGTTATAGGACGACGTTGCGGTCACTATTATGGGGTCACTATGGTTAGTAATGTTATAGGACGACGTTGCGGTCACTGTTATGGGGGCACTATGGATAGTAATGTTATAGGACGACGTTGCGGTCACTGTTATGGGGGCACTATGGATAGTAATGCTATAGGACGACGTTGCGGTCACTGTTATGGGGGCACTATGGTTAGTAATGTTATAGGACGACGTTGCGGTCACTGTTATGGGGGCACTATGGATAGTAATGCTATAGGACGACGTTGCGGTCACTGTTATGGGGGCACTATGGTTAGTAATGTTATAGGACGACGTTGCGGTCACTGTTATGGGGGCACTATGGTTAGTAATGTTATAGGACGACGTTGCGGTCACGGTTATGGGGGCACTATGGATAAAAAAGATTATGAATGATAATCTGTTTTCCCTTAGCCCAAACAGCAGCACAACTGGGGTATTCCTGCCCCTATGAGCTGTTAGGACAGGTGGAATTTTTAATTACCTAACAGCTTTTGACCTCTATAAGAGGCCGGAAGACCTGCTCCTCCCTTGTGTTAGTAACAAGTATGATATACAGAGCAATCTATGCCAAGAGCTACACACACATACATAAAATCTGTACAATAGCACCTCTTAGGGAGGGAGCCTTGTGCTGCTGTTTGGGCTAAGGGAAAACAGATTATCATTCATAATCTTTCTTTCCCCCTACGCCCAACAGCAGCACAACTGGGGATTTAGCAAGTATTATCTCCCCTAGGGCGGGACCTCCTGGCAGGCTGATGCCAAGACGGAGTGCCCAAATGCTGTAGCATCGGCCGTACGCCAGTCCAATCTGTAGTGTTTGGCAAAAGTCAGCTGTGAGCTCCAAGAGGCTGCAGCACATATCTGCTCTAGAGAGAGGAACCGTGTCTCTGCCCCTGATGTCGCCACTGATCGGGTGGCATGGGCTCGTAGGAAATCTGGAACAGGAAGATTCTGAGCCCGTAGGGAACAGCTGATAGCTTCTCTGATCCATCTAGACAGGGTTACCTTTGATGCTTTAGCGCCTCTATTGTGGCCAAACACATTAACCAGAAGATTCTCTGATCTTCGGAACGGTGCTGTACGGTCCAGGTAGATACGTAGTGCTCTTACCAGATCCAGTGTGTGTAGCTTCTCCTCCTGCTCCGTAGCAGGAGAGGGAAAGAAGCCCGGTAGGGTGATCACTTGATTGGTGTTCTGAAGTGTGGGTACCTTCGGCAAGAATCCTGTGACGAACCTTAGCTGTACTCTGTCAGGAAAGAAAGTTATGAAAGGTTCGGAGGCTGCTAGAGCCTGCAATTCGCCAACCCTCTTGGCGGAGGTTATTGCCAACAGAAAGGTCACTTTAAATGACAGGTACTTCCAGTCCACTTCAGATAATGGTTCGAAGGGGGGCGCACAGAGCCCTTGTAGAACCGCGGCCAGGTCCCACCTGGGGACAGGGGGCCGTACCTGGGGGCGGAGCCTGGCAGCCCCCCTAAGGAACTGTTTGACAAGAGGATCTTGTGATAACCGTGTCTCCAGGAGAGCAGATAGAGCTGACACTTGAACCTTGAGGGTGGCAGGTGCTAGTCCTCTCTCCAGGCCGTTCTGTAAGAACTCTAGGACTGCATCTCTGTCTGGATCGCGGTGGCTGCCTGTACACCAATCTCGGAATATCCGGGCGATCCTTTGGTAGCTCTGATTGGTTGCCTCTGCTCTTGAATGGGCTAAGGTACTTAGCACTCCCTGGGACAATCCTCTGTCTGCGCGTATGACACGGTTAGCCTCCAGGCAGTGAGTTTGAATTTGTCTAGGCCCAGGCACGGCCGACTGTTCAGTGACACCAGGTTCCTGACTGGTGGAAGCCTCCAGTAGTTCCCCCGACTCATAAGGATAAGGTCGGTGAACCATGCCCTTTTTGGCCAGAACGGCATGATCACTATTGCCGAAGTTTGGTCCTGCCTGAGTTTTGCCAATACCTTCGGTATCATCGGGATGGGAGGGAACACGTATGCCAGTTCGAACCTCCATGGTATTGACAGGGCATCCACAGCCAAAGGGTTGTCTTCCCGGTACAGGGAGCAAAACCTTTCTACTTTGGCATTGTGTTGGGTGGCCATCAGATCCACCTCGGGGAGACCCCACCTCCTGGTCAGGTAGTGGAAGATGTCCTGGTTCAGGGACCATTCGCCTGCGGTCGGCCGGCCTCTGCTGAGTTGATCCGCTAGGATGTTCAGGCGGCCCTGGATATGTACCGCGGCCAGCTGGGAGAGGTTTCGTTCTGCCCAGGAGAAGATCAGGTTGGTGACTTGCATGAGCGAGGGGGACCTGGTTCCTCCCTGCTTGTTGATATAGTGGACTGTCGTCAGATTGTCTGATCTTACTTTGACCGCTTTCCCTCGTAGAAGTGGTGCAAATGACAGAAGGGCTCGATGAACTGCGGTAAGCTCGCGCCAGTTGGATGAGTGCGTCCTCTCCCGCTGATTCCATGTACCTTGAACCGGGGTCTCCCCCAGATGAGCTCCCCAGCCTGTGAGGGAGGCATCTGTAGTCAACAGGGTCCAGGCGGGCTGGACCGAGGACTTCCCATCTCGCAGATGGGTCCACCAGGGCAAGGTTTGCCGGGTGCTGATGGTTAACTGGATTGGCTTCTGTAAACCTGAAGGACTGTGATTCCAGACTCTCAAGATCTCGTTCTGTAGAGGGCGCATATGCCATAGGGCCCAAGGAACTGCATCTAGGGCAGCGGACATCAATCCGAGGACCTTCATCGCCGTCCTGATGGTGACCTTCCGTGTGGAAGACAAATGATGTGCCGCCAGAGCAATTTTCCTTTTGCGAGGAGAGGGTAGAGAGACCGTCATGTTGAGAGAGTCTAGAATAAGTCCCAGGAACTGAACTCGTGTTGATGGCACCATCACTGACTTCTGCCAGTTTACCAGCCACCCCAGCTTGTCTAGTAGAGCTACGACGGTCTGCACCTGCGTGGTAAGAACCTCCTTTGAATGAGCCTTCAGAAGCCAGTCGTCCAGGTACGGGACTATGAATATGCCTTGAAGGCGCAGGGCGTCAGCGACCGGAGCTATGACCTTTGTGAAGGTGTGGGGGGCGGAGGATATGCCGAACGGGAGGGCTGCGAACTGGAAGTGCGCCTCTTTCCCCTGTATGTCTACGGCAATCCTTAGGAACTTTCGGTGTGCCAGAAAGATGGGTACGTGGAGGTAGGCGTCCTTCAGGTCCAGAGTGACGAAGTGATCTCCAGGGTGCATGAAAGGTAGTACTGACCTTATGGTTTCCATGCGAAACCGCAGCCTGCGGATGAAGTGATTCAGATACCTGAGATCGATGATCATACGCCACTCGCCTGTTGGCTTGGGGACCAAGAAGACTGGAGAGTAGACGCCTGTGCCTTGTTCTGCGCGAGGAACCATCTCTAGCGCGGCCTTGTCCACGTACTCCTGAATCAATCTCTCCAGATGAAGTTGTTTGGGGCCCTGAAGAGGGCGGGTTCTTACCATCTTCTCTGGCGGCTGGGAAACAAAATTAATTTTATAACCTTCCTGGATCATCTGGATGACCCAGGGGTCCCGAATATTCTGCCGCCAGGCCTCCACATAATGGGAAAGCCGACCGCCCACCCCAGGGGAGGGGGGGGGGAGTAGGAAGGGGGGGGTGTACTGAGAGGGAATTAGAAGGGGGCATTCTTACGGCCACGAGATGAGCCCCGACCTCTTCCTTTCCCGGATCGCCGCTGGCCTCTGGTGCCTCTTCGAGTGCCTCTTCCTCGAAAGGAGGTACTCCGACCTTCAAGGGGCTGTGGCAGGTTCTTGCTCTTAGAGTCGGCCCAGCCTTCCATGATGTGGTCGAGCTCCCTTCCGAACAGCCGTCCGGGCTCAAAGGGGAGACCACAGAGGCTATTTTTGGAAGTAAGGTCAGCCTTCCAGGGCTTCAGCCATAGGGGTCGGCGAGCCACAGTAGCCAGTGCCATGGATCTAGCCGCCAGACGGGTCTGAAAATGGGTAGCTTCTGTCAGGTGATCCACCAACAGCGTGATGTCGGACACTGCCGCGAGGAGATCATCACGATCCACGCCGGAATCGATGTCCTTGGCCAGGGATGACAGTTCTGCGCGTAAGCCAGTTGTTACCTCATTCGCGACCATGCCCAAAGAGGCCTGGGCAGAGGCGGACGAATATACACGCCTCAAAGATCCTTCGACTCGGCGATCCATGGGGTCCCTGAGGCCCGAGCCGTCCTCTGATGGAAGGATGGAGCGCCTTGATAACTTGGCCACGGCGACGTCCACCTTTGGCGGGGGACCCCACGCCTTTAGTTGACTCTCAGAGACGGGAAAAAGTGCCTTGAAGCGTGTGGATGGCGCAAAGGATCTCTCCGGGTGCCTCCATTCGCCCTCCATCAGGCGGAGCATCTCCGAAGAGGGCCTGAAGGTACGAGACCTACGGCTAGAGCCTTCCCCGCCTTCCCGGTCTCTGATTCTTAGGGTCTTGAATACTCTGGACATTTTGTCCAGGGGAAAAATCTCCTTCTCCTCCTCCGTACTAGAAGACGACTCCACATCCCTGAGGCGCAGCTTTTCCAGAGGCGGCAGGGACAATTCGCAATCCAGCCGTGGCCTCTTGGCCAGGGAGACGGCTTCCATTCTTTTCATGGAGTCCTGGACGTACCCCTTCACCCAGGACACCATCTCTCGCATGGGAGTTGTTTCAACAGAGGGGGCCCTGCACCCCTGACAGAAGCGATATTGGGAGTCATCAGGCAGCGGCACTCTACAAGAAGCGCACGCCAGATGCTTCCTTTTGGAAGTAGCCTTCCTTCTAGGCGGAACAGTGGAAGAAGAAGAAGACATTCTTAGTCAATGAAGACAGTTCTCCAGCACAGAAATTGACCAGGGAGCTTCACCAACTGATGTGCTTGCAACCGGAGCGACAAGCACTAACTGAAGCTCTAAGGGGACTTAAATAGGCCAGGGGGTGGGGTTTTGCCCGGAGCCCCGCCCAAGGGGTAGGGGCTACAACGGAGCCAGAATCTCCTGAAAAAAAAGGGGAGGGGAGAAGACAGGGGGAGGGGGATCTGACCCAGGTATGGTCCCCAGGACCGGGGGACCCCCCTCCCGAACTACCGTGCAATGCTCGTGTCTAGGGGTTGTTCTCTTCCCGTCCGCCGCAAGACCCGCGCACTGCACATGTGCGGCGGACCCTGTTAGATGGCGGACCGGAGGAACCTAAGAAAGGTTCCTAGGTCTAGCGTTCCTAGGGGAAAGCCACGACCCGGCGCGCCAGCCGGACAGGAGCGTGCACGAGCCGGCAGGGTCCCCGCCAGGAGAAGGGGACCTCTGCTGAAAAAAGAGGATGTCCAGAAAAAGATCTTCTGCTGTCAGGTACCGGTGGGGGAGAGTAGTGGACCCCTATAGGAGGTCAGAACATCTGCTCCCCCCCTGACCACCTGTCCTGTCCCACAGGACAGAAAAAAACACAAGGGAGGAGCAGGTCTTCCGGCCTCTTATAGAGGTCAAAAGCTGTTAGGTAATTAAAAATTCCACCTGTCCTAACAGCTCATAGGGGCAGGAATACCCCAGTTGTGCTGCTGTTGGGCGTAGGGGGAAAGTAATGCTATAGGACAACGTTGCGGTCACTATTATGGGGGCACTATGGATAGTAATGCTATAGGACGACGTTGCGGTCACTATTATGGGGGCACTATGGATAGTAATGCTATAGGACGACGTTGCGGTCACTGTTATGGGGTCACTATGGATAGTAATGTTATAGGACGACGTTGCGGTCACTGTTATGGGGGCACTATGGATAGTAATGCTATAGGACGACGTTGCGGTCACTATTATGGGGTCACTATGGTTAGTAATGTTATAGGACGACGTTGCGGTCACTGTTATGGGGTCACTATGACATTTCTGGGGGTACTGTAGTTAGCACGGTCATTAGATCACTGTTAGTGGGGCGCCATGGCCATCGCTGTTATTGCGGTCTATGACATTGTTATGGGGGGGCTGTGACTTACTCCTATGGGATGTCACTGGTTTAGGGGGCCGCAGCTCCCACATTACGGGGTCACATTATGGGGCTGCTAATACTCAGAAGACAATGCAGGTCATGTGACTGCTGGTATGTGGGGGGCGCTCTCCGCCCCGTGACCCCTCCCCTCTGACTTCCATTGTTGCCTCTTCATCCTGTATCCAGTCTCGGAGCTGACGGCTTGTCACTACCAATTACCCCTCTCCTTGTGGTGAGACACGGAGGCCCCCGGCGCTGGGGTCCTGGGATCAAATCCTGTGCTTGTCTGCCCCTCCTCCCACCTACAGAGATATCACCACCTCTGGGATTTGGGGCGTAGACAATGGGTGTAGTAGTCCTCCACTTGGTCTGTGTGTGGGAAAGCTGGGTGCTATGTATTATCCATATGGCGAATCATTTTGCACAATATCTTGGATTTCCTCCCTAATCATTATTTTGTTGCATTATTCTCACTGCAGCATTGGAAGAACTAGAGTCACGAAGAACGCTAATGGACGGTTTTATTCGCTGTCAAATCCTGTTCCCGTAGACAATAAGAGAAGATCCCGGGTATTGGGGCAAAGGCAACAGCGGGGTGAAGCTGAAGATTCGGAATACTTACAGGAATTGCTTGCATCTTATACTCCAGTCACATCCAAAGCTGCATTCAACATTGTATTACATTGCGAGGATGCATGACTTTATATCTCACTGCAGTTTTTGCTGGTTTGGGGTTTGTACAGAGTTTGCTCTGTGCTGCTGGAGGCAGTATTTATACTCCAGTCTCAACCAAAGCTGCATTCAAAATTCTGTTAAAATGTTAGGCTGCATGATGTAACATCTCACTGCAAATTTGGCTGGTTCAGCATCTATCTGCTTTGCTGGATACAGTATTCTATACTCTAGTCACATCCAAAGCTGCGTTTGAAAATGTATTACATTGCTAGGGTGCATGACTTTACATCTCAATGCAGATTTTGCCGGTTTGGAGTTTGTACAGAGTTTGCTTTGCGCTGCTGGAGGCAGTATTTATACTCCAGTCACATCCAAAGCTGCATTCAAAATTCTGTTAGAATCCTAGGCTGCATGATGTAACATCTCACCGCAGCTTTGGCTGGTTCGGCATCTATACAGAGCATGCTTTGCTGGATACAGTATTCTATACTCCAGTCACATCCAAAGCTGCAATCAAAATTGTGCTAGATTTCTAGTGTCTAGCATGTCATTGTCTAAATACTGAGCCAGAAAAAGCTGTAATGACCTGCTATACACTAGTAATCTAGCAAAATTTTGATTGCAGCTTTGGATGTGACTGGAGTATAGAATACTGTATCCAGCAAAGCAGAGCATACCATGTATAGATGCTGAACCCGCCAAAGCTGCGGGGAGAGGTTACATTATGCAGCCTAGGATTCTAGCAGAATATTGAATGCAGCTTTGGATGTGACTGGAGTATAAATGACCATCTCCATCAACACAGGACATATTTTGTATAAATACTGAGCCAGAAAAAGCTGCAAATGATGTGCCGTGTTGATGGGGACAGTCATTTATACTCCAGTCACACCCAAAGCTGCATTGAAAATTTTGCTAGAATCCTAGGCTGCATGATGTAACCTCTCCCTGCAGCTTTTGCCGGTTCAGGGTCTATACAAAGCATGTTCATGGAAATGGAATTTTATACTCCAGTCACATCCAAAGCTGTGCTCAAAACTCTTACAATGCTCTGTGGTAAGGTGAGATCTGTCAGTGCAGAACTGCCCAATTCCTAGTAAGGGCTTTGGATGTGATTGGAGTATGGCTTTGTGAGGCTCATGTCACTTGTTACAGTCTGGATTTCATGTAGGCTGCATTCACTGAGTTCTGCTCTTGAGACGCAACATAAGAATCTCTCTAATTCCATACGATCTTCTTTAAGGAATATATTTGCCACCGTTGATCCCTATACCGATTTTGTCTGGAATTACCCTTAAGATTAAATTTTTTTCACAAACAGCGCCACCTTGGTCCACAGGCTGTATTAGGTACTGCAGGTCCTTTTTTTTTTTTTTTTTTTTTTTTTAATTTTAGCATTTCTACCTCATCCCCCCAAAAATCACCATAGACAACATTACAGTCGTAATCAGTTTATTTCCAGGGGTTGGAAGAAAGACAAGTTGTACGTAATAAAAAATAAAGCAGATGCCCCAAAAAATTGGGCAACATTTTTTTTTTTTAAACAAGTAAAAACAATACAAGTCTCGCCATATCTCGGTCTATGCAGCTTCACCCCCCTTGCTTGCGGTCAGCGGAGACAGTAAAAACCCAGTGGGCGATGGACATAAAAAATATACAGGGCTAACTCCGTTTCAGATGTTGTGGGGTTTCCCGAGCCCCTGCAGTACTGATACATTTACATTTAAAATAAAAATAAAATACAGTTCAGTGGCTTTACCCCAGCCGGCCAGCAGGTGGCTCCGGAGAGCCAAGCTTCTTAGACCTCAGTCACTTTTTATGAACCACTTTAGGGCGGGGTGTATATACAGGAAAGAAGGGGTGTATATACAAACCTATAAAGGAGTTGTAGTGTTTCTAGTCTAGTATTCTTTGTATGTTTTGCCAAAAGTTAAAAAAAATTGGGAAGATGTAACCCCCTCCATCCCCTCCCAAAAAAAAAGTCCTACACCCCAAATTCAGACTTAAAAAAGGACCTTTCACCACCTCCACTAGCTCCAATTTTTGCACCCCTTAATATGCCCCCGCCACAGATCACAGAGCAGTTGGAATTTTTTCTCTAGCCCTCACCGTTCCTGAGTAATTGATGCAGTTAGTTATGATGTCTAAACTCCCTAACAACAAGTGGGTGATGTCAGACAGGAGCAAGCAAGGGGCGTGGTTCTGTGCTCTCTGACACTGTCCAATCAGAGGCAGACACTGTAAGAGCTCTGAGTCACGCCCCCTCTGCCTGACACCACCCACTAGACATTAGGAAGTCTAGTTAACATATCTAACTGCACTGATTGCTCAGGAACGGTGGGGGCTAGAGAGAAAATTCCAACTGCGCCGGAATCAGTGGAACGGCGCCTATTAAAGGATGAAAAAAAGCTTGAGTTGGTGGAGGAGGTGAAAGGTCCTCCTTATATGATTGTAGTCCAGTCTTCTTTTTCCAGTGTAGGGAAGGCTTTTCCTCTGGTCCAACAGGCCTGTGCACTGTTACTCCCTGTTATCAGCCAAACATTATTGCAGTCTCTTCTTGGCAGGAGGGGAAGTGGCCACAGGCTGTACCATCGGCAGAAAGGGGGAGGAGTCTAAGCTGGATAGTCGTTGCTTTGCATGTAAATACCGTTTGGCTCTTCATTGACGGAGAGGTAGGTCGCCCTCATACTGGGAGTATACTAGAAAGAAAATAGAAGAACCATCAGCTTCTAGAAGTATATAACGTACAGACACAAGACATAGGGCGGAGCGTACACATATATCACAGGGGCCCTGCAGGAAAACGAAGATTGCTAGAATTCTGGCTGTATGCTGCTACCACTAGGGGGAGCTCCTGAGTATAGATATATGTCATCTACAGAAATCTGAATGCAGTGAGCGCCCCCTGGTGGTAAACACTTTACAAGGGGTTTGTTGGTGGTCATGATGTTTGGGGTGTATGGTCAGTCCCTCCCACCCCTCTATACAGGATCGGCTATTCACCCAGCACCCTGATGGACGACTAGTGCCCCCCTCCCTGCAGGTATATAAGTGCATCCCCAGGTGGGTGAGGTGGATATTGGGTTTAGGCCTTGGTAAGTGGCTGGTGATCTATCCCTCTTAGAGCGGCGTACACTGCAGGCTACTCTGCTGCGTAATGCTCTCCTTAACTCCGCGAAAACCACAGCACTTAACCGCCCTATATAATTAATGGAGCAGCTAATGAACAGGAGGCGATGGGGACGTAATCCTTCCTGTACGGCCGAGGAAACACCCCGGGCTAAGGAAGTGCTCCGTCATCATCTTCAGACCTCGCAGCTGCAGTCCTATGTAAAATCATCGGTCGCTATATGTGCTGAATGTAACATCCAATGGGGGGAGCCGCTGCATACATGTTACACAGTGCTATAATATATATACAGTATATCTAGAGAGCTCCCCCTAGTGGCCCTGCAGTCAACCAGAATTTAAAGTGTTAAAGAAGGCTTTAACTTTTTTGCTTCATAAATCCATAGGACGGGTCAAGGGAACAAACTTTATAATACAGAAAAGTGCCCGTGTCTTCAGTTTTTCATCTCCTTCTGCCACTGATCAAATCTGTACAATAGAAGTCTACGGAGAGGGGGAGGAAGAGGAGAAGAGCTCAAAGCAGAGAGACCGTTCTCTTTGACAACACCACTGGGCAGAAACAGTCTCCTATCTCGGTCTCTCTCATCTTCCCCTCTCCATAGACTTCATTGTCCACTAATATTGCATGTCAGACTGAAATCGCTCAGAGATATTTAAAGACGCAGGCACCTGTGTGGGGTGGACGGGGGGAGACACATGGACATTACAGACAATGATACAACTTACGTTTTTTACATTACAAAGCTCCAACACAAGCATGCAAAAACAAAAGATGGATTAGCAGGCGGCAGAATACAGGAGAACGGCGGCAAATCGGTGGAGAAATCAAAATTTTATCAAAAGGAATTAAAAAACGAAAACGTATTTGGCTCCTAAATGACATCATTGGTTGTGGCCGACACCGGGTACATTGTCATTGGGGTCGTAAAGGGGGTCGCAGCAAATCTGATTAATAATGGCGGCCGAGATATGGAGCGTTATAGGGTACAAGGAGGCGGCCGGAGCGCCGCACTGCGACCGTCAACTATTCACCCCAGATACAACTGCATGCCTGGCTCACCTAAGAGTGCATGTGTGGTGGAATGGGGGACGCCTCTGGCAGCGGCTTATCACCCCTGACATCATACACTAGACTAGCGGGCCTGGCAGGACTCACGTCGCCTTGCGGCAGGATTCCGATTTTTGTGACAAGGTGTTGTACCTCTGCGCCCCCTCATTACTCTGAACCTTTACTACTCAGACCAATG
The DNA here is from genome assembly GCF_031893055.1 of Leptodactylus fuscus. Classification (NCBI taxonomy): domain Eukaryota; kingdom Metazoa; phylum Chordata; class Amphibia; order Anura; family Leptodactylidae; genus Leptodactylus; species Leptodactylus fuscus. Next base: position 10,184,009 of record NC_134270.1, read on the forward strand.
TACATGGGTAAATTGCCCTCAAAGCCCATGGGGCCACATGGCTGCTTCCTTTTAGAAACAGCGCCACCCTTGTCCATAGGTTACACGCGGTACTGCACCTCAGCCATAGTCACTTGAATCTGACTGAACTGTATCATGGGCAACCCACGGACACAAAACTGGAGATGGTTAGGGCAGGCTGTAGATACCAAGGATCCAACAGTCCGCTCTGCCTGGGTCGGGGTGCTTAGATACAGCGCTCGGACAGTGACGGCTTCCTACACCATCCTGCACTGCTTTAAAGGGATCGTCCCATGTATAATATTGTTTAAAGCCCAAAATTCTGGACACTTTTTTTTGTTTTTTACACTTATTTCGGGAATATTTTTAGGACAGCGCCACCTGCTGTTTATTTTGAACAGTTTTCCTGTGTCCATCGTAGTAAATGAGGTGGCCGCACATGCTCAGTCTCGTCTCGCTTTGCTCCAGTATACAGAGGGATTTTTTTTCTCTGTCTTTTTCATCATATCTGCAGCGCCCCCTATGACAAGCAGAGAAGACGCCGCAGCTTCGGAAACAGCCGACTCCGCACAGCACAGAGAGGCAAGACTGAGCATGTGCAACCACCCCGGCACATTTATGGAGGTGGACGCACTAAAAGCTATTCATATAAACAGCAGGTGGCGCTATTCTAACTATATACCAGGAATATCATGATGGGCCGGATCGAACCATACACAATATTCTTACATGGGACTGCCCCTTTTCGTGACCATAGTAGTCATCTACAAGAAGGATTTGGATTCAGAGGCCCAGCGTACCGTGGGTGGGGGCGATCCTCTCCCGATCAGTGGAACGTTCTCGTAGCGAGGGTTACCACCGAAGAGAGCTGCCTGGTTCCTGCAAGAGATAGGAGAAGACACGTTAAAGGGGTCATCCGAACCCACCATGGACGGGACCAGATGACAAACTCAGCTCTGCAACCACTTACATGTATTCGGCAACGGGGGCATTGGAGATGGTTTGGCCCGGCGGGTGCAGACTGGCCTGGCTGCCCAAACTGCTGCTGTAGCTGCAGAAACTCCTCAGCTGCCCCCGGTTGGGATTGTGCACCGCTATGCGCCGCGCCTGCGGGTTAAAGGGGTCCTCCTCATCAATGTCGTTGTAATCTCTGTCTCTGAAATAAAGATGAGAGAATTCCTTGAAGTACAATTCCTAAATTCCCCTGCCATGTGCTGCCCCCTTGAGGACAATGGTGCAATGACAGCCAACGCAAAATCTCACCTTGCGACCAGATGCTTCCAGGCTTGCGGCACGGCACATACCATGGCGGTGAAGGCAAACGCCGCCAGAATAGAGAAGAGGCCGAGGTACAGAAGCCCCTCAACCCCGTCATAGCAGATGCCGATCAGAGCCTCCAAGTAATCCTGGGGCGGAGACAGAACACGTCAGGTTACCAGATTATGGGATATTCCGGATTATTGGACGTGACCCGGCCCCTCCGTACCTTGTGTAGTCCCCGGCAGTCCAGCAGGGCGGTGAGCTGGTGCAGGTTAGACTCCGACGTGTTCAGCAGCAGTTGGATGCCCTGTAGATCTTTCTGGAAGAAATACGAGGCACGGCGTTGTTTAGAGGAACGGGATCAGGTAAAATACATTGCAACGAAATCTCTATTTACTGTCTATTATTTAGTAACAAACACCCCGCGGGGTCACCGCACAAAAACCTATTGTGTTATATAATGGAAAAATCTGCCTCTGCAATGCCACTGACCACCACTAGGGGCAGCACTCAGATCCCATCTACATAGTGAAATTTATACATTTCAATTTCTGTCGATTTTTTATTCTATTTTCCGTCCAGGATTATGGGGGCGGCCATCTTGTCTGAGCTTCTCCTCCGCTCTGTGAACAGCATTTAGTGATCTGCTTTACAGTACAGTCATGGTCATAGGCTGCAATAGACTCGTTGAGGTCTAAGGGAAAGTTTTCTGTTCCGGGAGGGGGGAGGAGATAAGCTGTGACATCATCTGATGTCAGTAGTGATGTCATGACTAGAGATGAACGAGTACTATTCGAAACGGCAGCTTCGATTAGCGTGCACCCATAGAAATGAATGGGAGCGGTCGGCACGTAGGGGGTTAAGCGGCAGGACGCCGGCCCGGCTGTATCCATTCATTCCTATGGGTGCGTGCTATTTGATACTGCCGTTTCGAATAGTCGTCGCTCATCTCTAGTCATGATGGCTCAGTGGTGTTATCTATAGAGGTGTTATCTTCTATTGTAACTCTGTCCGTCATATAAATGAGGTAAAATTCAAAAAGAAAATGTAGATTTCGGTATGGACACCCGGACTGACCCCACTGAATACAATGCTAGCTCCCCCTAGTGGTGGCTCCACACACACACACATAAAAACTGCCAAAAAGTTGGGTCCTCACCTGGGCAGTGGGAAATATGGGTACGGCAAACTGCAGTAAGCCTTGTATCTGGATCTGCATGGTGGTCAGCGACTTCTGGAAGACGTTCAAGGCCTAGAGAGAAGGACGGGGGGTTAATGTAGGTGCCGGTGTGCGGTGACGTAGAGTCGGGGGTCTTCTTTACGTACCTGCTGGAAGGGATTCTTCAGGCTTTGGCTGCAGTACAGGTAATAATGGACGACCTCTGGAAAGACAGAACGGGGTTAGTGGGCACCACGAGCGGCCTCATGGCACGTGTAGTCCGACTAGGACGGGCGTTACCTCCACTGATCTGATCTTGTGTCATGTTCATGATGAACTTGTCCGGTGCCACGCAGAAGTCACTGGTGCCCTACAAGACAGGGTTAAGGGTTAGTGGTTATACTGGTGATCACCCAGCTTTCCCAGTAATAACGCCGAAATATACTGTAAATTGGACGCATCCATTTTAGCATAAAAAATTGCAATTTTATAGCCTCATTTTTTCCAGCATTCCTCATTTATTCCTCCTGGAAACGTATTAAAGACAAAATAAACCTGACATTTAGTCCCGGCACAATCATGGTCAGCATGGACTGAATGTGTTCTACTGACTAAGTGTATGGTAACACCCAGATGTCAATTTGTTAATACATTTCCAGGAATAACAACAGAGGGACAACACTCCATCGGGCTCAGAATTGTCCGTCTTACTAGATACTTGTATGTGCCACTGAACAACAATGCTGGAATAGGTTTTGTTAGAAATTATATGTTGTATCGTTCCTCTGTTGCTCCTCTGGGAAATTTCTATATAAATTGATAATTCGCGTTAACATTTTGGTGACATGATGCGGTCGGAGCCGCAAAGACCTGTCCATCTGGGCGCAGGTAAAACTGAGGCTTTCATGGCAATTGCGGGTAGGCGGCGCTTTGGACACAGCTGCATCACATGTCCTTATCCTTCTACCTGTCAATTGGGCGTGTCCCTACACAGTCTGTACAGTGTATAGATATATCCCATTCACAAAGAGAATGAAAAACGCACCCATTGATATATTTCCAGGAAGAACAACAGAGGAACACAATACAGATTTTTAATAAAAAAAATTCTATAGAATTGCTATTGTATGGGGACGCATTTACAAAACCAGAGCAGACAGAAGACGAGAGAGATTCTTCTTAAGAGACTCCATACTAAACCGCACCCGAGACGAGACAAGGCGCCCTCCCTGATGTGGCGCAGAATCCTATTTCCCCCGTGGCCGCCCTCTAATAAGAATCAATGTCACTATTCATTTCCATCCACCTCTGTACCGCGCACCTGCCTCATAACCGTGGAGATAAGAATATAATGCGCAAATCAGGCAAAGATGGGGGGGAAGGCCGGAACGCGAGAAAACCAAGAAATTCAATTAAGAACGACTGGAGGAATCGGAGAAGGGTCAAAGCTGAGATTAGACAACGGAGGAATCCAAGAACAGAGCCTGTATCGATAAAACATTACGCTGCCATGAACGTTCGCTGCCAGGCACCTCCGCGCTGGTGTCATGTTCTGCATACGCAACGTGATGGGTCGGAGTATGCAGATCTGCACTTGACCACATCTTGAAGGAGACTTATTAGATATAATAAGCCCTTTATACAGATTAATAATGTGAAAACCGTTTCTAAATATCTTCTTTCCAGGCCGAGATATGGTTATTTGAAGTTACAGGCCTCAATCCTGAGGCTGCACTACTGAGAGATTCGGATAACAACATGTCCTCTTCTGATACTGGTGAGGTGCAATGTTATCATGGAGATCTTTTGTGGGTAGAAATCACTATGTAAATAAAGTCTCCACAAAAACCAATAACAAATCAGAAGAGGACATTAGAGTCTCAGTGGTGCAGCCTCAGGCTTCTGGCCTACAGCTTTCAGTGGTTGTATCTCAGGCTAGAAGTAAGATATTGAAGTACAGTTTTCACATTTTTATTGTACAACAGGAGGACTTTCTTTTTTTTTCTTTTTTTTTCTTTAATAAATTTCTTCTGAAAAGGCTCCTTTAAGGGCTGATGCATAGAATGAGAATGGAGCAGGCCGGGCCGGACTATGTACACAAGGAGGGGGTGGCAAAATGGGCAGATCTCAGGACCATTTCTAAATCCCATAAATTAAACTAAAACCACATTGTAATATTTAGCAATGTGTTCCCATATTTGGAACTACAGTATATGGCGGTATTCTGCAGATATAATATTGCTGCGGTATAGGAGATGGACACTATATGGCATTATACTGATGTACTTTTATCCTATGGGCACTATATGTTTGTATTAGGAGACTATAGGACTGTACGTAGCATTATTGTTTAGCCATATGGCAGTATTATGTGCAGTATATGGTTGTATTTTGTGAGTTGTATACAGCAGTATGTTTTGATGCTGGATGTATTATATCGGCTGCATAGCACAATATAGCAGTGTTATGTAGGTATTATTTTGATGCTACATATTATTTGGGCCCTATATGGCTATATTTGGTTGTGCAATATATGGTTGTATTTTATAAGTCATATACAGCTGTATTGTTTTCCTGTTCTATGGATATTATGGAGATGCTCAAAGACGTAATATATGGGCACAGTATGATTTTGACTCTATATGTCAGTATTACGTGGGTGTTATATGGATGCTGCATATCCCAGGCGCACTATATGGTTGTATTATGCGGATGCTGCTTATGATTTGGGTCCTTTGTAGTTGTATTATAGAGGCCAGTATATGGCAGAATAGTTTTAGCTAATATATGGCAGTATTATGTGGGGAATACTTAGCTGATGTATATCCGATTATAAGATGGCTGTATATTGCAATATTGTTTTGGCATTATATGGTAGTATAACATTAATATTATATGGTGGTATATTATTTGTACACTATACGGTTCTATATTCTTGGTCGTATACAGCAGTACAGTTTTGCCATTATGTAGGTTTATTTAGATGCTGGATTATGTAATATATCGTCTGCATAGCACAGTAATGTTATGATGTTGCATATTATATGGACACTACGTGGTTGTATTATATGGACTGTGTATTGTTATGGCACTATATGGCAGTATTATGTTGGTATTTTTTGGATATTGCATATCATATGAACACTATACGAATGTATTATATGGACTGTATCTATAAGAGTATGGTTTTGGTGCAGGATGGCGGTATAACTTGGGTTGAAATGACAGAAGAATATGGAAAACGAATGCCTTTGTACACAGGCAGCTTTCTTGCCGTTAGTCAGCGACTAAATTTCTCCCCTCCCCACCCTTCCATTATGACCATCATTCATGCGAAAGCTTGGGCAATAAATTTTAATACAACCATAGCAGAACACTATAATGTCGCAATAAGACCAGCATGTACACACGCAGACCAATGACTGCGGCTGCTTTTAGTGGGCCGTCCTCCGGAGCTGTAATCACTTAATTGATAATCCAACTAATGTCCCGGCTGAAGGTCTTCTGTGCAATCAATACATCTCAAGACTTCTCCCCCAGATGGTCCCCGCCGCCTCCCCGGGGACAACATGACAATGGCGGCTCATTACAGACTTGTGACGTGCGGCCCTGGGGTGACATGATCCACTTAGGGATATAGGAGAGGGCCCCCCGCCCCAGATGGGGCCCAATATAAATCTTATTTATCTGCCACCTGTCATAGATAAGGAAATTGTAAAGATTGATGAGCGCAATAGATTGAATGATGTCACCTGTAGTTCATCTGACACACAGGAGGGGGCGCTCTGGAAAACAAAAACCTTACCTAGCCAACATTTCTTCCCCCTATTTTTTCATATTAGCTTCGTCTCCCATCCCATAAATCACAACATCCCATAAAGACGACAAGATCAAGGACCTCTGCTAAGTGTCTGACTGGAATTAAATGGACACTTAGCATTCCCCTGAGACGACAAAGTGAGTCTCCTAGAAAAGCTGCTGACCTTCTAACACTCCCGGGATGGGGCAGATGGATCAGGAAAGACTCTGAGGAAACGGCCGATACCAGGGATCGCAGCGAGGCTGCGGAGACTCCTTAAAGGAACCTTTCAGATGGAACATGAAGTCCAATCTTCAGGCGGCAGGTTATAGAGCAGGAGGAGCTGAACAGATTGATATATAGTTTTATGGGAAAATATTCAGTATAACCTGTCATATAGTCATTTATAGCTCGGCTCTAGAGGCAGCCATCTTGTCACGGAGGCGGGGATATAGCTGTCAATCACTGATAGGACCGCCCCATGACAAGATGGCTGCTTCTAAGCCTACAAAAACAAAAGAGGTAAAGGAATACATGACAAGTTCTACTGAATATTTTCCCATAAAATGATATATCAATCTGCTCAACGCCTCCTGCTCTATAACATGGCGCCGACATTTTCTACACGACAGGTTGCCCTTAAAGGGATCCTATCATTGGATACCATTTTTTTCTCGATAACACGTCGAAATAGCCTTAAGAAAGGCTATTCTTCTCCTACCTTTAGTTGTATTCTCCGCGCTGCCATTCAGTAAAAAACTGGGTTTTCTTTGGGAAGCAAATGAGTTCTCTCACAGCACTGGGGGCGTATCCAATGCCGCCAGAGAACTCTCCATCTTCTTCAGGAACCCGCCTCTCTGCGCATTGTCTTCCGTCCTGGGTTTTCAATTTTCTAGGCCTCGGGCCGAGCCGACTGTGCATGCCTGGGCCACAAGAAAATGGCCACTTACACAGCTTACAATGTAAGCGGCCATTTTCTTGTGGCCCAGGCATGCGCAGTCTGCTCTGCTCAGCGCCTAGAAAATTGAAAACTCAGGTCGGAAGAAGATGCGCAGAGAGGCGGGTTCCTGAAGAAGATGGAGGCGTCGCCGGAGAGTTCTCTGGTAGAATTGGGGACGCCCCCAGTGCTGTTTGAGCACTGGGGCCCGCCCCCAGTGCTGCGAGAGAACTCATTTGCATACCGAAGAAAACCCGGTTTTCTACCGAACGGCAGCGAGGAGATGACATCTAAAGCTAGGAGAAGAATAGCCATTCTTAAGGCTATTCCGACACATTATCGAGAAAAAAGTTTATCCAATGATAGGATCCCTTTAAATTGATCCTTCAAGAGAAACGCCTCATGTGCTACATCAGATGTCATCGCTCCTGATCTGGTGACCTTACACACGACCTATACTAATGCTAGAAAATATATGTAATAACCGTATAGCAACAAACCCTCAGCTGTAAAAAAAAAAAAAAAAAAAAAAAAAAAAAGAGTTTAGGTACTCTCTATACTGAATGCTCTATACTGCCTCCTGGAGGGCATCCCGTTTAGTGGTGACCACTTCAGAAAAGAACTAGGGATGATGGCTGCACAGATGTGATTAGAAAAACATGGTGACTTATTTTTCAGGAAACAGCGCCACATCTGCCCATGGGCCGTGTCTGGTACTGCAGCTTAGACATATCCAAGTAAATAGGACTGAGCTGCAATATCAAAAACAGCCTTCCATACAGTAGTTTGGCAGGGTCCAAATATTACAAAAAATAAATTCACCAGTGCACATAGAAAAACTTTGCTTACTATTGCAGAAGAGGTATCCAGGGCTAAGGACGCCCAACTTAATAACACGGTGATCAGCCCAAAAGTCAACATCCTAGGGGGTGGAGAAAGCAAAAATACTGCATTACTATATACACATAGCATGGTTATTGCTTGGTTCTGTCCCATCAGAGGCTGACCCCTTCCCATACATTTTACTGTAGCTCTGCTTGCTCAGATTGGCTGCTGTGTACAAGCCCTCCCCCAGGGAGTCAGTGTTTAACCCTTACGGTGTCTATCATAATGATATATGTATGATAGTGGCGTATGATAGACACCATGATAAGGGTTAAGTGTGAGAAAGCTGTGACACAATCTATTATTAGTAATGATGGCTCAGTGGTGTTATCTATGATGGAAATGAGGTAACTCCTGCAAAAAAGAAAAAAAAAAAAAATAGGCAATTGTCTGCCTATTATTAGGCTAAGCGGCCAGAGTGAGAATTTGCAGGATGTATTTTCTTTAAAAAAAAAAAATTAAAAAAAAAATCTATCTATATTAGTATATCTATTTAACTTAGCAAGACCAATAATAAAGATTAAAAAAAAATAAAAAAAAATGGCTGCTTTCTTCCTGAAACAGCGCCACTCTTGTCCATGGCTGGTATTGCAGCTTGGCATTATTTCTGTAAAAAAAAAGCAGCAATTTTTTTTTTCTTTTTTTAAAAAAAGTTGTACATCCCCTTTAAGGAGTCTTGTGGTGTGAAGACGCTGGCGTTCCAGGATGGGAGATTTTTTTTTTTTTTGGGTCAAGCACCTGCAGAACATATGCCTACACTATCTTCTGGATCTCAGCTGTGAGGTCCGAGTTCACCCTGCCCCGCTGCTCCATTATTCATGTGCACTGCAGATCTCTGGCTCCTCTGCCATTAGTCGCTGGTTCTCACACTACATCCCGAATAAGAATATCCGAAATCAATGGGTGCACCCGTGAAAGCAGCGAGACACAGGAGCTGGTAATGAGAGACTCCCAGGAGGACCCCGCGGCAGATGGAAACCATCAAACCCTTTATCTGCTTCGTCTTCCTTCCCAGAGACACTAAAGGTTTCCAGGATTCCTCCATAATAAGGCAATTATGGTCATACACACTGCCGGCCCGCGACTTACCCATCGCACATTAGGGGGCGGCTCCACTTAACAAGTCCAGTTATAATTAACTTTTATTTCTAAATTTAGTTTCTATAGGATTATCGACCAACGTAAAGAGACTGCATAAAGGCCGCTCCACCTGTAGAAAAACAGAAACCGAGGACATCACATCTACTTTCTTTCAAAAACAGCGCCACACTTGTCTACAGGTTGCTTCTGGTATTGCAATGTTATACACTCACCGGCCACTTTATTAGGTACACCTGTCCAACTGCTCGTTAACACTTAATTTCTAATCAGCCAATCACATGGCGGCAACTCAGTGCATTTAGGCATGTAGACATGGTCAAGACAATCTCCTGCAGTTCAAACCGAGCATCAGTATGGGGAAGAAAGGTGATTTGAGTGCCTTTGAACGTGGCATGGTTGTTGGTGCCAGAAGGGCTGGTCTGAGTATTTCAGAAACTGCTGATCTACTGGGATTTTCACGCACAACCATCTCTAGGGTTTACAGAGAATGGTCCGAAAAAGAAAAAACATCCAGTGAGCGGCAGTTCTGTGGGCGGAAATGCGTTGTTGATGCCAGAGGTCAGAGGAGAATGGCCAGACTGGTTCGAGCTGATAGAAAGGCAACAGTGACTCAAATAGCCACCCGTTACAACCAAGGTAGCCAGAAGAGCATCTCTGAACGCCGCACAGTACGTCCAACTTTGAGGCTACAGATGGGCTACAGCAGCAGAAGACCACACCGGGTGCCACTCCTTTCAGCTAAGAACAGGAAACTGAGGCTACAATTTGCACAAGCTCATCGAAATTGGACAATTGAAGATTGGAAAAACGTTGCCTGGTCTGATGAGTCTCGATTTCTGCTGCGACATTCGGATGGTAGGGTCAGAATTTGGCGTCAACAACATGAAAGCATGGATCCATCCTGCCTTGTATCGGTAACGGTTCAGGCTGGTGGTGGTGGTGTCATGGTGTGGGGAATATTTTCTTGGCACTCTTTGGGCCCCTTGGTACCAATTGAGCATCGTTGCAACGCCAAAGCCTACCTGAGTATTGTTGCTGACCATGTCCATCCCTTTATGACCACAATGTACCCAACATCTGATGGCTACTTTCAGCAGGATAATGCAATGCCATGTCATAAAGCTGGAATCATCTCAGACTGGTTTCTTGAACATGACAATGAGTTCACTGTACTCCAATGGCCTCCACAGTCACCAGATCTCAATCCAATAGAGGAGCATCTTTGGGATGTGGTGGAACGGGAGATTCGCATCATGGATGTGCAGCCGACAAATCTGCGGCAACTGTGTGATGCCATCATGTCAATATGGACCAAAATCTCTGAGGAATGCTTCCAGCACCTTGTTGTATCTATGCCACGAAGAATTGAGGCAGTTCTGAAGGCAAAAGGGGGTCCAACCCGTTACTAGCATGGTGTACCTAATAAAGTGGCCGGTGAGTGTACCATTGCATTAAAGAGCTGCAATATGGCACACCTGGTGTGGTGCTCTTTTTGGAAAAAAGCAACCCTGTTTTCTGGACCTGGACAACCCCTTTAAGAAGCAATTCGGGTCACAGTATACATGTCCAAGATCAAGGGTAGACTAGCTTAGATTTTTTTTAATTTTTTTTATTCAGAGTATTACTCCCATCATGCTTTAACTGGAGGAGGATCTCAGTCTCGCTGTAGGGGGGGGCTTCTTTCTGAGATGACCATTACCCCCTGATGGTGAGCTTTGTATAAGATACTTAGAGGGAAACTTTCCCAATTAAAGGGATTCTACCATTAAAACCTCTTTTTTTGTGGATAAGACGTCGGAATAGTCTTTAGAAAGGTTATTCGTCTCTTACCTTTAGACTTGGTCTCCGCTGCGCCGTTCCTTAGAAATACCGGTTTTTACCGGTATGCAAATTAGTTCTCTCGCAGCGATGGGGGCGGGGCCCAGAGCTCAAACAGCAATGGGGGCGTCCCCACCGCTGCCATAGAAGTATCTCCAGCGCCGCCTCCATCTTCATCCGCAGCGTCATCTTCAATGTCTTCTTCTGGCACAAGCTCGTAACTTCTAGGCCTCGGGCCTTGAGCAGAGCAGACTACGCAGGCGCACAGGCCACAGGAAAATGGCCGCTTGCACAGTATTGTTAGTGGTCATTTTGCTCTGCTCAAGGCCCAAGGCCTAGAAGTTACAAGCCTGCGTTGGAAGAAGACGTTGAAGATGACGCTGGGGACGAAGAAGGAGGCAGCGCTGGAGACACTTCTCATTTGCATACTGGTAAAAATCAGTATTTCTAAGGAACGGCGCAGCGGAGACCACGTCTAAGGGGAAGAGACGAATAGCCTTTCTAAAGACTACTCCGACGTCTTATCCACAAAAAAAAAAAAAAAAAAGAAGGTTTTAATGGTAGAATCCCTTTAAGGTTATGAATCCTGAGGATCATGCACATGGCCACGTTACAGATCCGTAATATGGCGCCCACTATGGGACCATACTGTGTGTCAAAAATGACCTCCAAGGCCGTACGAGTGATGGAATCCACTATAAGGGTGTGACAAGACGTCGCCATCTTCACATAAAGGCTAATAATAATCCCGGGTCTTTAAGGAATGGAGAAGACAGTGGAGACTTGTTGGTCGGTGGTGACCGTCTTCCTTCGACTAATTACCTCGAAAGTGGCCACAACAAGAGCGAGCGAGATAGTGAGCGAGCACTCTGCTGCTTTTAGTGCCGCTAAGTCCAAACCACAGCGTCTGTTACAGACTCATCTCTATGACAAGGCGATATCAAAGGGCTTGCACGGGATTAGACAAACATGGCTGCCTTCTTCCAAAAAACAGCACCACGCCTATTCACAGGTTGTGTGCGGTATCACTGCTGTCCATGTTACCAACCAATCAGAGCTCAGCTTTCATTTCTTATACTGCTGTGCAAACATGGAAGCTGAGCTGTGATTGGTTGCTTCGGGCATCAAGGACAGTGGTGATAACTAAAGCCCTGGCTAGGAATATTAGATAGGCCTTTAATGTGTGGTGAGGGGTATTAAAGGGGTTGTGAGGGACTCGAAAACATGGCTGCTTTCTTTTTCCTCAGGAAGTAACATGTCCGCTTGTCACATGGCCATGCAGCAGCTCAGTCCCATTCATCTTAATGAGATGGAGACGTGGCATTGACATGTGACCAACGCACATAATGTCGCTTCCTGAGATGACGAAAGCAGCCATATTTTCGAGTCCTGCACTACCCCTTTAAGAACACCCAAACACAGGGACATCATCCAGTGCACGTGTGGCCATGTCTGGTACTGCAGCTCAGCCCCTTGGTTTCTAATTTCGGATACCTCTATAGACACATGACCACACTTCCCAATTTCTTGTGAATTTGAGCCCTTGCAATAACCCCCCTTTCAGGCAAAATTTGTATAATGGTTACCAAAAATTTGGAACAGTTTAAGGCTATGGCATCATGAAGTAAATTTTTTGGAGTGCAATTCCTTCTATTTACTCTCAGGCTACATTCACGTCTGTGTTGCAGCGTCTGTTGAAAATCGCGACTTCTTCGTCCAGGGATTTCAGTTTATAGCAATGGCTCCCATTACAGTCAATGGGGTCAGTCGTGCACCATCCGCTATTTTAGCAGTTCCTCTGACGGATCAGAACAACAGACACACCAGTGTGCAGATGTGAAGATAGGTCAGCGAATTCAAGACTGTTGTATTATACTGAATGGATCGGAGCTGCAATATCAAAGCAGGCATGGCGCTGTTTTTGGAAGGCGGCAGCCATGTTTTCCTAATCCTGTACAACCCTTCAATTTCTTTTGCGAGCACGAACATAAATATACCAGGATATTGTGCGGTATAAAAGGTAGCTCCTAAATAATTCACCGCCGCTTTATCCTTGTGCACTTAACTGCATTCAAGTAACTGTACATCAATATCATCTCATACTCTAGTTACATCCAAAGCTGCATCCATAAATCTGCTGACTGCCATAACCCTATAGCTTAGGTCACTGCAGCAGAGAAAACGTGGTCTGCATAGACAATGGCCCGGCTGGGGTCAGCAGTGATACGTAAGCCACTGAAGCCAATGGAAGGACTCATTATGTTTGCAGCTCCGGTTGTGAGTGGAGTCTAAAGCAAAGAATGAGTCTAATTAGACATAGAGATAAAAGAACTTGTCCGTACAAATTAACAGCGATATTATCTCTCCGTTATTTCAGGCACGGCAATGACTTTGATAAATGATTCCCTTTATCCACCCCCCTCATTTTCTTCAGATCAGGACGATAGTGGACGTCGCGATTCCTGCGCTGACGGATGACTGAAGAAAACTTATTAATGGGAAGTAATTACTAGATCCAGATCCCGATGTCATAGCCGGCGCGGCCATCTTATCCGGCTGCAGACCAAACAGTCCGCGTACGACCTAGATAGAGATGAGCGAACGAGTAACAAACTTTCCAAAAAAGTTCAGTGTGCTCCTCCTTGGTTGTCTTCTGACCTCCTGGGCGAGGCCATGGGCCATAGAAGACACTGACACGGGGTCGGAAGACGACCGTGATGGAGCCTGATTTAGTAAATACTTGTATACCCCATAATTTTGCAGCATCTTACATTTTACTGTTGTGTTATTCCTCAGTTATCCCTCCTGGAAATGTATGAATAAATGGACAACTGGGCGTCACCCTGTGTTGCTGTATACTCTAACATTGCCCAGGCAGCTTATAGGGACGCTCCCCTTTCACAAAGGACATGGTAACATCAAGTCATCAATTTAGTGACATTTCCAGGAGGAACAACAGAGGGACGGCAGAATGCAGAGTTATGAGAAAAGATGCATCAGAATGGTTACTTCAAAGAACCCAAGGATTTACTAAAATGGACTTAGAAGAGCAAAGGAGATCCAACCGATCACAAGAAGAGGGGTCCGGTGCCGCCCCCGCCCATATCAATGAAGTGCCTGTGTGCTTGCCACGGCTCTATACAAACGGTATGGTACTGATGAAGATAGAAAAGTGCTGCATGAATCTAGCATGTTATTGATGAACCAGGAGGATCAGGATGAACATCGTATTCCGTCCTGTGTTCTGTACTTACGTAACAAGGAGGCATCTGGAACGCTTGGCCAGTCCTAAGCAGGTCACGAGACAGATGACCAGGTCAAAGATGAAGACAAATAGGTAAGAAAGCCATCTGGAATAAAAGGGGAAAAAAAACAACTTGTGAAACTGCAATGGCTGCATCTTACTGTAGAGGGCGCTGCGTTCTGTCCAGCATCTACCCCAGCAATCAGGAGAATGGGGGCCTGAATGTCCCCCTGTATTCAGGCCATGCCCCCTCTTTACCGAAACTGCCCACCCATTTGCAGGTTAAAAATCCACCATTATTTGTCCCCAGCCGCTATAATGTCCCCCACATAGTACACTGCCCCCTTATATGGCCCCTATAACCTGCATGTAATGGTGGATAGTCACTCCCCCCCCCCTTTGTCCGCGTCCACTTTTTGGAATAATCCAATAGGCAGCGTCCGTTTTCTTGGCAGCACACCGCTGCAGGGACCCCTCCTCCCTCGTCCCCTAGTCCTGGGTTGTATTATGGCCGCACAGCCCCGTATACATGGTATAGTCTCCCTACCTGTAATACTCAATGATGCTGGCTTGCCGGGCGACCATGGAAAGGTTGCCGCTTGTCGCCTGCCAGTTGGGTAGCGTGGAGAGCTGAGCGATGACATTATTGGCCATGATCTGCATGAATCGCAGGGTCTGGACGTAATCGCCATGTGCTGCGAAGATCTCATTGAGACGTAACAGGTGCTGATCCAGACTCTCCTTCAACTTGTAGCTGGTGCCAGACACCTGTCGAAAAAGCCAGAAATCCATTAACAGAGGCGCAGTGATCTGGGCTCAGCTGTCACGTCGCGCTGCAGGCAAACAAGCCGTAAAATTATTCAAAATGATCATTTTTAGGTTTAGGTCACAGCGCCGTTCATATGGTTGTGGCTATGACTGGTACTGCAGCTTGACCACATTCTAAGCATTGAGACAGGGCTGCAGGGAAAGTTTACGGCCACAACCATAGGTACAGCATGTGTCCTCCCCCTCATACTAAGAATTTGCAGCTGCATCTCCCTCCTCTCACTTCCTCCAAGTGCTCACAAGTAAATAAAGGAGGTGAGGAAGATGAACCTTCCACCAAAAAGATGCCACAGAGCGATATAAGTCCTGTGCTGTGTGATCTAGGACTAGGCTAATTGGATATCACTACTCTGCTTATCTGAAAACCTGCAGCCGCATCTCCCTCTTCTCCCCTCCTTCCATGCAAGAAAAGAGAAATTAGGAGCCTCAGGAAGGTGAGGATTAGAGATGAGTGAGTACTGTTCAGATCAGCCAATACAAACAACATGCACGCATTGAAATTAATGGATGCACCTGGTACTTCCGTTTGACGCCAGCCGGCCACGTCCATTCATTTCAATGCGTGCGTGCTGTTCGGATCGGCTGATCCGAACAGTACTCGCTCATCTCTAGTGAGGATGATGCCTCTTCTCTTAATAAGATGCCCTGGTGAGCTGAGCTATGTGGTCTGGGACAATCATATCTCCCTTTCCAGATCTTCCCCACATACTGAGAAACTGCAGCTGCATCTCCCTCCTCTTAGGCAAGAAAATGGAAACTAGGGGCTTCCGAAAGGTGAAAGATGCCTAAAATGCCCTCGTGATATAAGAGTTGTGCCTGTGTAGTCTTGGCTAATCAGATTACATCTGTGCTCCAGTCCCCACATACTGAGAAACTGCAGCTGCATCTCCCTCCTCTTGGGCAAGAAAAGGGAAACTGGGGGCTTCTGAAAGGTGAAAGATGCCCTCGTGATATATAAGAGTTGTGCCTGTGTAGTCTTGGCCAATCAGATCTCACATCTGAGCTCCAGTCCCTCATACTGAGAAACTGCAGCTGCGTCTCCCTCCTCTCCCCTCCTCCCAGTTCTTACAGACAAGATGATAAAAACTAGGGTTTTGCAGTAAGGTGAGGAAGACTTCCCCTCGCAATAATAAGACACATTACAAAATCTCTTAAATTGACATGGACTTTTGATGTACAAAAAACAAAATTTGACATATGCCCTTTAAATTTCTTTAGTGGAAAAATTCTGGTAGTCCAAAACAAGGTAAGATCAGAAACTACTGGGAGAATAGAGAATAGCCCAGAAGGTGAGGTGTCGGACTCAGGTGCCAGCTATGTGGGCTAGTCTTGCCAAAGCTTTGCATGTTCTCATTCCCTCCGCTTGCCAAATCCAAGATGGTAATTCACAGGCTGCAGCGACGGAAACATCCCCAGGGGTGGAGGATTAAAGTCTGATGGCTAGAAAGCAGTGGGGGAGGGAGCCAAGATGCCCAGCTGTTGGGTTAAAGCAGCGGGCACCATACAGAGGGAGGGTGGGGGAGGTGGCGCGGTCTGGAGAGAGAGAGAGGAAATGAGAGGTGAGGCCGATTCCCCGCAGATGTAATAGGTTCTGCACTTCACAGGGAATTAAATGGGCTCTTTACAGGGAGCGGGCAGTCTATACAGGGAGTCCATCGACAAACCCATAAGTAGTGATATCTGATGCCGCAAGGCAAGCAAAACCCACTGACCGGAGTCAGCACAAAAGCAGATTCCACTGAAAGCCTATAATGTGTCTGCGGTACAAAAGACAATCCATCTATGTATCTACAGATGTGTCCGCCGTACCCTGCCGCTGGCGATCACATACAGGGGCGGCCCGAGCGGACGGCACCGAGAAAAACATAAGAAAAACCTTTTACTTTAATAGAATGGGCAAAACATAAAAGGGTTTCTTCAAAGCCGATCATTTCATATCAAGATGTGTCAATCCAAAAAGTAAGGACATAAAACTGTATCTATCTCCTATCTATCTATCTATCTATCTATCTATCTATCTATCTATCTACCTATCTATCTCCTATCTATCTATCTATCTATCTACCTATCTATCTATCTATCCATCTCCTATCTATCTATCTATCTATCTACCTATCTATCTATCTATCTCCTATCTATCTATCTCCTATCTATCTATCTACCTATCTATCTATCTATCTCCTATCTATCTATCTCCTATCTATCTATCTATCTATCTATCTATCTATCTATCTATCTATCTATCCCCTATCTATCTATCTATCTATCTATCTATCTATCTATCTATCCATCCATCCATCTCCTATCTATCTATCTATCTATCTATCTATCTATCTATCTATCTATCTATCATATCTATCTGTAATTCTGTCCCATATATGTCTGTCTATCACCTCTCCTAAACAAAACCGAACATCCCTGGATATCGGAAAATCCTTACAACCACTATATTACTCTCGCAGGAGAACGCTGCTGTATTCCAAATCTTCCGCTTTGAGTCACTTAGCCATTTAGGAGCCAGGAAAAGCTGAGTGGCAACTCATCTAAGTGCAGTTACCCAGCTCTTTACAGAATCTGCATGACACTAAAAATAAAAAAAACAATACAGTTTTGTTTTTTCCAGAAACAGTGCCACTCTTGTTCATGGACAGGTCTGGTATGACAACTAACTTCACTTATAAATGATCTGGCAGTTCTCATCTCTTTTAGTAAATACTTGCATTCTCCATAAAATAACAATTCTGTGTCCCTCATTTATTCCTCCTGGAAATATATACATTAATCCTTACAATTCCCAGCCGTATCTTTACACAATGACACTGTAGAATCAGTGCTGACAATACCAGACAGCAAAGGGCCTGGCGAATTAAAAAGGCACTGGCAACACCCAGCTGTAAATTTCCAGGAGTCATAACGGAGGAAGGACAATACAGAGTCCCAAGAAAAGAGGTTTCATAGTCCTTAATGCAAGTATTCAATGGACATGTGATGGAGCCTGTCTCAGAAAACAGCGCCACTCTTGTCTTTAGTCCTTACATAGTATTGCAACTCAGTTAAACTGAATGTGACTAAGCTGCAGCGCCAGACATGACCACACACAGAGGTGGCGCTGTTTATGCCTTTGTTTCCAATCCCATATATAACAATGTACGCTTCCCCCCTCGCCCTATAGTGTCTTATATTCATCCCCCTGTCTCTCCACTTTCCGACAGATGGCTCCAAACAGACCAGTCAGCGCCTCGCACCAGATCCTTCTCTCCATTAGTCACAGTCCATAGGAATTTCACAGAAGTAAGTTCAGCTATTGTGCTGCTCGGTCTCCGCTGCGTTTCCAGCCACAGCTGCCAGGATCATTCATTTCTGCCAGGCGCAAAATAAAAAAATACCTATATACTCCGACATACGGAGAGAGGCGGCACATATGTCTTCTCTGCAATTTACGGCGAGCTCTAGGAGAGGCACATATTTATTTTCTGGCACCTACCAGAGTGTCAATCCCTGCTAGGGTGTGATTGGCATCATCCAGAGAGTACGTAAGCTGGTAGACGCCATCGTTGGTCTCGCTGTTGCCGTAGAAACCGATGCCAACCGCAGCACTGTAAAAGACAAAAACACAGGAGGGGGTGTCAATATATCCCTGTGGTCTAGCAATGTCGTATACCGATATAATCAACACATGAAAAAATTAAAGTGCGGGTGAACAATGGTGTAATGATCGGCAATAGCGAATGGCGGTCGGAACGGAACAATTATACAATAACGGGGATCACACCTGGAGCGTTCTGTCATAAAGAAAAAAAAAAAACTTCCAAATTCTTACATGTAGTAACTGTTTGTGATCCAGGCTGCTTCATAGGCAGAAGCCACCCGTCATGATGTAAAAGGAAGCCATAACTGGCCATCCCATAAAAGTAGCCAAAAAGCCACCATTGCTCAGGAAAGGAGGCCGACACTCGCCGTCCCCCGGGAAAGGAGGCCGACACTCGCCGTCCCCCGGGAAAGGAGGCCGACACTCGCCGTCCCCCGGGAAAGGAGGCCGACACTCGCCGTCCCCCGGGAAAGGAGGCCGACACTCGCCGTCCCCCGGGAAAGGAGGCCGACACTCGCCGTCCCCCGGGAAAGGAGGCCGACACTCGCCGTCCCCCGGGAAAGGAGGCCGACACTCGCCGTCCCACGGGAAAGGAGGCCGACACTTGCCGTCCCACGGGAAAGAAGGCCGACACTTGCCGTCCCACGGGAAAGAAGGCCGACACTTGCCGTCCCACGGGAAAGAAGGCCGACACTTGCCGTCCCACGGGAAAGAAGGCCCAAGTGAACATGTTGGAAACATGACTTTCCTTCTAGACTACTGGCTGCTTGATAGGACAAAAAGCCAACCAGGATCAGATATAATGGTGGCCAACAACAGGGTCTATGAGGCCAGCAGAAGACAACTCACCAGTGCTGGGTATATGTTTAGTACATGCAATGGCCACCCTATACAAGTGTATACAAACATGGTCGGGGGTGGGGTGGGGTGGGGGGAGGGTGCCTAAGCTTCCTCAGCAGACCTCTTACTGGTATATTCCTTTGCACGGTGACAATAATGGGGCCTCCTATTCTCTGCTGGTCGCCCCCCCTGTCCGTTCTGCTCAGGCGCTGCCTGAATAATTGAGCCCTCGGCGGAGTCTTTTGTATAGCGGGAGATAACGTACGCTGCTATTTTAAGGCATTGGCTGCTAAAAACCGCCCTGAGGTTTTGTTATATAACAAGATCCTTCTGACAGGCCATTTACTGGCTCGGAACTGAACCTTCGCCACCCTCCCCTCCCCCGACCGATCCACGCCTGTCATCTCTAAGTGACAATCAATCGCACTGATTCTTTTTTTTTTCCCCGGCAATTTGCGCGGTTTGCGTAATAATAGTCTAGAATCGCGCAAAGTGAAGGTAATAAGAGGCGGAGACTGTAAGATAACAATTATCAATCCTACTTCAGGTATCATCTGCTACGGTGCTTGGAAACCAAGGGCCAGACCAAGTGAGGGAGCGGAACCCAAATCTACTTCTATATAGAATTTATATTTAATGTTTTAATTTTTTTTTACATTTTTAAAAATTTTTTACAAAGCAAATTTTTATTCCTGGTCCATGTAGTATATGTATACAAAATGTACAAAATATAAATTTTAATTTATTTCCAAAATTTTCACTTTTATTTTTTACTTACAGTAATTTTTAATTTTTTTTTTCCGAAAGGTATTCTCATGTCAAAGTGATGGCAAGTCAATAGGATAGGCCGTCATCTTATAAGGAGTGAGGTCAAACCTCTGAGACCCCAACCCATTCTGGGAATGAAGGGGCCGCTAGGATATTCCAACACATTACGATTGGTGGGGTCCAACCTTTGGGACCCCCAACAATAATGAGAATGATCATCTGCTGTAATATTCAATGGTATATAATCTGCTATTGAACCCACCTCTGCTTGCTGTCTGAATTCTCCCTTCGATCATCTGCTGTAATATTCAATGGTATATAATCCTGTATTTCACCTCTGCCTGATTACTGAACTATATCCTAGCATTTCATCCAGGCTGTATATTTTTTGCACTTCCATGTCTTCTTATCTGCACTAGTGTCAGTCTTTTGATCTTCACTGATTTTATTGGTGTTTCTGGCCAAGTGTTTACTTGGATCCACACTGCCAGTCTCCTCATGTGTCACAGTTTGTAGATTAATTAGTTAACGACTTAAATTAGTGCTAGTCTGAAGCTGTGCTTTCCTATATAAGTAGATATAGCTTATGGGGTGCATCTCATATGCGGGGGCATCTCATCTGCAGCATGCATCTTAACCAAATTGCATCTTAACCGAAGTGCAGATTAACCGAAGTGCAGATTAACCGAAGTGCAGATTAACCAAAGTGCACTTAAACAGGGCACGGAACAGGCTAACCATGGCAGAACACCAGGTAAATTTCAACCTAAAACAACAAGTTTTACCTCATGGTATCCTGTAGCTGCACTGTCTCTTACTATCTTAGCCATTGTCTTCCTGCAGATCTCTCCTCCATCTCTACCACCAGTACACTCCATCCATATCAGTCCCTATTTTCTTCCTTCTCCCATGTACAGCTCTCACACACTTTTCACACTCTTTAATCATCCCTTTATTCCTTTAGCAGTGACACCAAACAGAAGCGCCCACATAAATCCCTGAACCACCTTCTGTCTCTGTCCATGTTACTCCTCCTCGCTGCTGGGGACATCTCTCCTAACCCCGGCCCTCCTTCCTTCACTAACTCTTCTCCCTGCACACATAGAAGGCCTACAAACCTCATCAATATTTACCGTGTTCCTTCCCCTCATCTCTCCCCTGTCTCCTTTAACTGCTCTCTCTGGAACGCCCGCTCAGTGTGTAACAAACTAGAATATATTAATGACTTATTCCTTAGTAAATCCCTCGGCCTGCTCGCCTTTACTGAAACTTGGATCCAGCAGGCAGACACTGCCTCCCCTGCTGCTCTGTGTCATGGTGGCCTACAATTCTCACATACCTCTAGGCCTGACAACAGGCAGGGTGGTGGGGTAGGATTACTGCTGTCACCGCAGTGCATTTTTCAGTCCATTCCCCCGGTCCCCTCACTCACATTCTCCTCATTTGAAGTCCATGCTATCAGACTTTTCCGGCCACTCTCCTTACATGTAGCTGTGATCTACCGCCCACCTGGCTCACCCTACCAATTTTTGGACCACTTTGCTTCTTGGCTTCCCCACTTTTTATCCAGTGACATTCCTACCCTCATCATGGGTGACTTTAACATCCCTATTGCCCCCCCTCACTCCCCGGCTGCCTCACAGTTTCTCTCATTAACCACTTCTCTTGGTCTCTCACAATGTTCTTCTTCCGCCACACATATAGACGGTAACACGATTGATCTAGTCTTCCATCGACTCCTCACAGTCTCTAAATTTACTAACTCTGCTCTGCCCCTCTCTGATCATAACCTTCTATCTCTCACCATCAGTGCCCTCTCCCCTTCACAAGACGCCCCTACCCATCACACATATAGGAACTTGCGTGCTATTGACACCCAGCACCTCTCAGATACTCTACAGTCCTCCCTGTCCCCTATCTCTTCAATCTCCTGTCCCAATCTGGCCACCAGTCACTATAATGATACCCTCAAAAATGCATTGGATGAGGTTGCTCCCCCCTCCACTCGTAAAGTCCCACATAGGAGGCATCAGCCCTGGCACACGCCACAGACACGATTTCTTCAGCGCTGCTCTAGGTGTGCCGAACGTCTATGGAGAAAATCACGCTCACCTGCAGATTTCCTCCACTTCAAGTTTATGCTTAAAACATATAGCTCTGCCCTTTACCTTGCCAAACAAGACTATTTCACCGCCCTCATCTCTTCTCTCTCCAGCAACCCTAAAAGGCTTTTTGAAACCTTTCACTCCTTACTCACACCCAAGGTGCAGACGCCATTCACAGACCTTAGTGCTGATGACCTGGCCATGTATTTCCATGATAAAATTGATAAGATCCGTCAGGAAATTACTGCCCAAGCCCCAGGTGGCATTGACTCCCACACCTACGATAGTACTGATCCCCTCACCAGCCACACTTTAGACTGTCCATTCTCATCTTTTGAACCTGTCACAGAAGAGGAAGTTTCCCAGCTACTTTCTTCATCTCGCCCCACAACCTGCAGTAGTGACCCCTTCCCCTCACACCTTCTCCAATCTCTGTCCCCTGCTGTCACTACTTACCTTACTAAAATATTTAACCTCTCTCTCTCTTCTGGAATCTTCCCATCCTCCTTCAAGCATGCTGTTATAATCCCGCTACTGAAAAAACCCTCCCTGGACCCATCCTGTGCTGCTAACTATCGACCCGTCTCTAACCTCCCCTTCATCTCTAAACTTTTGGAACGCCTGGTTTATTCTCGGTTAATCCGTTATCTCTCTGCTAACTCTCTGCTTGACCCCTTACAATCTGGTTTCCGCGCTCTGCACTCTACTGAAACAGCTCTCACAAAAGTCTCTAATGATCTACTAAAGGCTAAATCCAATGGTGACTTCTCTCTTCTTATTCTTCTGGACCTCTCTGCAGCTTTTGACACTGTTGACCATCAACTTCTCCTTACTATGCTCCGCTCAGTCGGCCTCAATGACACTGCGCTCTCCTGGTTCTCCTCTTATCTCTCAGGCCGCACTTTCAGTGTATCATTTGTGGGCTCTGTTTCCTCCCCTCTTTCCCTTGCTGTTGGGGTTCCTCAGGGCTCGGTCCTCGGCCCCCTGCTCTTTTCTCTCTACACAGCCCCCATTGGACAAACCATCGCCAGATTTGGCTTCAGGTACCATCTTTATGCTGATGACACCCAATTATACACATCTTCCCGTGACATCACCCCTGCACTCATTCAGAACACCAGTGACTGTCTCTCTGCTGTCTCTAATATCATGTCCTCGCTCTATCTGAAACTAAATCTCTCTAAGACTGAACTACTACTGTTTCCACCATCTAACAGATCTGTCCCTGATATATCCATTGCAGTCTCAGGCCTTACTATAACTCCTAGGCAGCAGGCCCGCTGCCTTGGGGTCATATTTGACGCAGACCTTTCCTTCACCCCTCATATTGAATCACTCGCACGTTCATGTCACCTCCACCTCAAAAACATCTCCAGAATACGCCCTTTCCTTACCAGAGATACACTAAAGACACTTATTGTCTCTCTGATTCATTCTCGCCTTGACTACTGTAACTCCTTACTAATCGGTCTTCCCCTCACTAAACTCTCTCCTCTACAATCTATTCTGAATGCAGCGGCCAGGCTCATCTATCAGGCTAGACGCTACAGCGATGCCTCCGGTCTGTGCCAGTCACTACATTGGCTGCCTATTCATTATAGAATAAAATATAAAGTTATCCCCCTCATCCACAAGGCTCTCCATAATGCCGCACCTCCCTACATTTCCTCCCTCATCTCTGTCTACCGCCCAACCCGTGCTCTCCGCTCACTCAATGACCTAACACTTACATCCTCTATTATCAGAACCTCCCATGCTCGTATACAAGACTTCTCCCGAGCTGCACCACTTCTCTGGAATGCTCTACCCCGGACAATCAGATTAACTCCCAACTTCTACAGTTTCAAACGCAAACTAAAGACGCATCTTTTCAGACAAGCCTATCACAATTCCTAATGCACAAAATTGTCTGAACACTGTATAAGCAATGCCGCCCCTGCTACCTCGTGTCACCCTCTCTACCTCATAGATTGTAAGCTCTTTTGAGCAGGGCCCTCAGTCCCATTGTGTGAAATGACGTTCTTTGTTATGTATGTCTGTATCTGAACCCTATAAATTGTACAGCGCTGCGGAGTATGTTGGCGCTATATAAATAAAATGTATTATTATTATTATTATTATTATTATTATTATTATTATTATTAAGAGGCCGCTAGGATAGACCATCACTTGATAAATGGAGAGTCCAAACTCTGGGACCCCCACCAATCCTAAAACAGGATATCCCATCACTTTCTAGTCATTGGGGACCGACCTCTAAGATCCCCACCATCACATTAGGATTGGCGGGGCCTGACCTCTAGAGTTGGCCCCCAATTTTAAGAAGTTGTCCCAGAGGCCAACTTTAAGTTATGGACTAGGCCAATACTGAATGACCCCTGGGACCCCCACTAATCCAAAGCGATCACTAGGATAAGCCGTAACATTATGCTGGATGGGGTCCGGCCTCTAGGACCCTCCCAAAACCCCTGCAAATGACTGTGGCCGCCGTTCCCTGCGCTGCTGCTGTCTGGATTTGTCGCCGTCCTATATCGTTATATAGAAAGATCTTTTATCAGATTTATATTTTTATAAAATTTTCACATTTCTCAATTTCTATCAATTTTTTTCACATAAAATAAAAGGTAAAAAAACCCAAATCCGGTAATTTCTTAAGTAACGTTTTTTTAAAGGATGTTTTGCTTGGAATCTGCTTATTGTACAATTTTCTCCCATACAGGGGACATTTCTATAAAACGAGGTTTTATTAGATTAGGATGTGAAGTCCGGGCTTAGCGCTCCATTTAGATTATTAAGCCTTGCCGCTCGCTGTCCTGATATTCTTCATTGCAGTACTTGACGCTCAGGCCATTGGCCTTTTCTGGTTATACATAGCATTTAGGGGAATTTAAAGGGGTATTCTGACCATAGGAAGAAATAAGCATTCACTTTCAGGCTGCCGAGACCCCCCCTCCCCCCCCAATCCTCAGAAAGAAGAGGCAGCAAATCTCTGACTGATCAGTCAGGGTTCCCATAAGTCAGGATGGACCTATATACCATGATAGTACCGCACTGTAGAGTTCCCATAACACAGGCCGTGGCTATATACCATGATAGTACAGCACTGTAGGGTTCCCATAAGTCAGGCCTAGCTATATACTATTACAGTACTGTAGGGTTCCCATAAGTCAGGTCTAGCTATATACTATTACAGTACTGTACTGTAGGGTTCCCATAACTCAGGCTGGACCTATATACCATGATAGTATCGTACTGTAGAGATCCCATAAGTCAGGCCGTAGCTATATACCATTATAGTACCGTACTGTAGGGTTCCCATAAGTCAGGAGGTGACTATATACTATTATAGTACTGTACTGTAGGGTTCCCATAAGACAGGAGGTGACTATATACTATTATAGTACTGTACTGTAGGGTTCCCATAAGACAGGAGGTGACTATATACTATTATAGTACCGTACTGTAGGGTTCCCATAAGTCAGGCCGTAGCTATATACTATTATAGTACTGTATTGTAGGGTTCCCATAAGACAGGAGGTGACTATATACTATTATAGTACTGTACTGTAGGGTTCCCATAAGTCAGGCCGTAGCTATATACTATTATAGTACTGTACTGTAGGGTTCCCATAAGACAGGAGGTGACTATATACTATTATAGTACCGTACTGAAGGGTTCACATAAGACAGGAGGTGGCTATATACTATTATAGTACCGTACTGTAGGGTTCCCATAAGACAGGAGGTGGCTATATACTATTATAGTACTGTACTGTAGGGTTCCCATAAGACAGGAGGTGGCTATATACTATTATAGTACTGTACTGTAGGGTTCCCATAAGTCAGGCCGCAGCTATATACTATTACAGTACTGTAGGGTTCCCATAAGTCAGGCCTAGCTATATACTATTATAGTACCGTACTGTAGGGTTCCCATAAGACAGGAGGTGACTATATACTATTATAGTACTGTACTGTAGGGTTCCCATAAGTCAGGCCGCAGCTATATACTATTACAGTACTGTAGGGTTCCCATAAGTCAGGCCTAGCTATATACTATTATAGTACTGTACTGTAGGGTTCCCATAAGACAGGAGGTGGCTATATACTATTATAGTACTGTACTGTAGGGTTCCCATAAGACAGGAGGTGGCTATATACTATTATAGTACCGTACTGTAGGGTTCCCATAAAACAGGAGGTGGCTATATACTATTATAGTACCGTACTGTAGGGTTCCCATAAGACAGGAGGTGGCTATATACTATTATAGTACCGTACTGTAGGGTTCCCATAAGACAGGAGGTGGCTATATACTATTATAGTACCGTACTGTAGGGTTCCCATAAAACAGGAGGTGGCTATATACTATTATAGTACCGTACTGTAGGGTTCCCATAAGACAGGAGGTGGCTATATACTATTATAGTACCGTACTGTAGGGTTCCCATAAGACAGGAGGTGGCTATATACTATTATAGTACCGTACTGTAGGGTTCCCATAAGTCAGGAGGTGGCTATATACTATTATAGTACCGTACTGTAGGGTTCCCATAAGACAGGAGGTGGCTATATACTATTACAGTACCGTACTGTAGGGTTCCCATAAGACAGGAGGTGGCTATATACTATTACAGTACCGTACTGTAGGGTTCCCATAAAACAGGAGGTGACTATATACTATTATAGTACCGTACTGTAGGGTTCCCATAAGACAGGAGGTGGCTATATACTATTATAGTACCGTACTGTAGGGTTCCCATAAGTCAGGAGGTGACTATATACTATTATAGTACCGTACTGTAGGGTTCCCATAAGACAGGAGGTGACTATATACTATTATAGTACCGTACTGTAGGGTTCCCATAAGACAGGAGGTGACTATATACTATTATAGTACCGTACTGTAGGGTTCCCATAAGACAGGAGGTGACTATATACTATTATAGTACTGTACTGTAGGGTTCCCATAAAACAGGAGGTGGCTATATACTATTATAGTACCGTACTGTAGGGTTCCCATAAGTCAGGCCTAGCTATATACCATTTCATATAGCGATTTCAGGGCCGCTATCCATGTTTATTGATCACATGGCCAGTTTACAGCTCAGACTCATTGAAATGAATGGGGCTCAGCCATATCTACAGACTGTTTCTTGTAGGGAAGAGCTGCTATACCAGCCACAACCAGCCACAAAGAGTGGCGCTGTTTCTGGAGGGAAAGCCTTATATTCTGAGCCCACACATGCCCTATAATAACAGGACGTTTTATGAGACGTTGTGTTTTATGCTTAGTTCTGCATCTATATATTGTCCCATGCAAGGTCTAGAGTGAATCATATTAAAACGTAATTAGCTCGGGCTCATTAATAAGAAGCAGGTCCTGACCCGGAGGAGCTGACAATCTCTGCCGTCTCCGCTCTGTCAGGCTGCCAGCATATTCCTCTCCCTCCAGCATTTGTCTAGACGCTGATAAGGTAATGTGGCTAGAAGAAGGCGAATTTTGGATGCTGAGTGCCAAGTAAGACTGATTCGGCGGGGGCTTTGATGATGATGAAAGATGTTACAGAATTACTGGAGTGAAGTTTCCTGAGAACATGGACTTAAAGGGGCACTCCGGACAAAACTCTCAGATAGTGTTACAGCCCTAAAACAAAGCCTGGGGACAGGGCAGTACATGGAAAGCTCTCATTTTGGTGAATTCATGTGTCAAATCTGTTTTGCT
Source organism: Leptodactylus fuscus (assembly GCF_031893055.1). Taxonomy (NCBI): domain Eukaryota; kingdom Metazoa; phylum Chordata; class Amphibia; order Anura; family Leptodactylidae; genus Leptodactylus; species Leptodactylus fuscus. Next base: position 10,212,067 of record NC_134270.1, read on the forward strand.
CACAGTGATTTTCCCTACATCATACTCCAGAGCTGCGCTCACTATTCTGCTGGTAGAGTCACTGTGTACATACATTACATTACTTATCCTGTATTATACTCCAGAGCTGCGCTCACTATTCTGCTGGTAGAGTCACTGTGTACATACATTACATTACTTATCCTGTATTATACTCCAGAGCTGCGCTCACTATTCTGCTGGTGCAGTCACTGTGTACATACATTACATTACTTATCCTGTATTATACTCCAGAGCTGCGCTCACTATTCTGCTGGTGCAGTCATTGTGTACATACATTACATTACTTATCCTGTATTATACTCCAGAGCTGCGCTCACTATTCTGCTGGTGCAGTCACTGTGTACATACATTACATTACTGATCCTGTATTATACTCCAGAGCTGCGCTCACTATTCTGCTGGTGCAGTCACTGTGTACATACATTACATTACTGATCCTGTATTATACTCCAGAGCTGCGCTCACTATTCTGCTGGTGCAGTCATTGTGTACATACATTACATTACTGATCCTGTATTATACTCCAGAGCTGCGCTCACTATTCTGCTGGTGCAGTCATTGTGTACATACATTACATTACTGATCCTGTATTATACTCCAGAGCTGCGCTCACTATTCTGCTGGTACAGTCACTGTGTACATACATTACATTACTTATCCTGTATTATACTCCAGAGCTGCGCTCACTATTCTGCTGGTGCAGTCATTGTGTACATACATTACATTACTTATCCTGTATTATACTCCAGAGCTGCGCTCACTATTCTGCTGGTACAGTCACTGTGTACATACATTACATTACTTATCCTGTATTATACTCCAGAGCTGCGCTCACTATTCTGCTGGTGCAGTCACTGTGTACATACATTACATTACTTATCCTGTATTATACTCCAGAGCTGCGCTCACTATTCTGCTGGTGCAGTCACTGTGTACATACATTACATTACTTATCCTGTATTATACTCCAGAGCTGCGCTCACTATTCTGCTGGTGCAGTCACTGTGTACATACATTACATTACTGATCCTGTATTATACTCCAGAGCTGCGCTCACTATTCTGCTGGTGCAGTCACTGTGTACATACATTACATTACTGATCCTGTATTATACTCCAGAGCTGCGCTCACTATTCTGCTGGTGCAGTCATTGTGTACATACATTACATTACTGATCCTGTATTATACTCCAGAGCTGCGCTCACTATTCTGCTGGTGCAGTCATTGTGTACATACATTACATTACTGATCCTGTATTATACTCCAGAGCTGCGCTCACTATTCTGCTGGTACAGTCACTGTGTACATACATTACATTACTTAACCTGTATTATACTCCAGAGCTGCGCTCACTATTCTGCTAGTACAGTCACTGTGTACATACATTACATTACTTAACCTGTATTATACTCCAGAGCTGCGCTCACTATTCTGCTGGTACAGTCACTGTGTACATACATTACATTACTTATCCTGTATTATACTCCAGAGCTGCGCTCACTATTCTGCTAGTACAGTCACTGTGTACATACATTACATTACTTATCCTGTATTATACTCCAGAGCTGCGCTCACTATACAATACTATGTTGACCTTGTATGACACAGTGACCCATCAGGATAATGTCAGTACACAGAGGCCTGGAGATGACAAGCCAAGTACGGTGGAGTGAGGGGCTGCGGAAGGAGGCCATAAAAGGTTTATGTATTCGGAAGAGCATTGCCGCCGGCAGCACTGCGCTGTAATGATGTCACATGACCGCTCACCGCGTGCACCGTATACAAGTCACACTGTATTACACATTGATATCCTCCCGGCCCGAACCCTGCGGCGAGAAACAAAACTCATCTGCACAACAGGAAATACTGCGCACTTCAATAAGCCCTACATGTGGAGCAAACGGTGGGGGGTCGGGAACAGAGGGAAACAGGAACGGAACAGTTTTCTTAACTCCTTCGACCGAGCGTTTGTCTCGTAAGTCCGACAGCCATGTTATCTCTCACGTGGCTTCTTTGCCTGTCACTCGGTCACTCTCTAGGACCCGCGTAACCCATCTTGTCTCGCATAATTCTGCTCACTTCAGAGCTGAACTCTTTTGGCCCCTGCTTGTTTTTCAGTCTGGATTGGGTCACCCTTTACCCCATACGCCATCACCGCCCCCTGCATTATAGCAAATGATAGTAACTGGATCGGGTCACGCACTAACCCCTTCAGCGCCAGGGCCTCGCTCTTCCGGTCCAGCGCCAACAGATGGGATTAATTCCCGAGCAGTGTAAAAGGGAATTACGATGTGACTGTGGCGGCCCTGTCACTTCCCCTGCACACCCCCTGATCCCGACGTACCGCTCCGGGATTATACACACAATCCTCATGCTAAGCCCTAGGAGAGAGCAAAATCTAATCAAAGAGATTCGTGGGCCGGGGCCAGGACCCCTGCTGTGCTGGGGAAGAGATTGCAGCCATGGCATCCGGGGGCAGAGCCACGTTACACATACAGCACCGACCCTGCCTGGCCTGACTATTGTCTAGTACAAGGATATAACTTGTGGGGGCTCAGTGGTTAGTATTGCAGCCTTGCAGGCTCAGTGGTTAGTATTGCAGCCTTGCAGGCTCAGTGGTTAGTATTGCAGCCTTGCAGCACTGGAGTCCTGGGTTCAAATCCTGCCAGGAACAACATTTGCAAGGAGTTTGTATGTTCTCCCCGTGTTTGCGTGGATTTCCTCCCATTCTACAAAGACAGACTGATAGGGGAAGAAAAGAGAATATAACTTGCATAGCGATAGTATGGTCACCCAGCTTTCCCAAGCTCCAGAACGGTTTGTCTCTTCCTGGGAAAGCTGAATTGAATGAATCAGACTATGTTTCTACGTATGAGTAGCATTTCCCCCCCACACCGTCATCCCCCCATACATGACACGACTCACCAGCACAGGAGGCCGGAGACGGTGGCGGTCCACGTGACGCAGCAGGAACCGGTCTTTTTGGTTTCGGTGTCTTCTTCCTTCTTGCAGCAGCAGAAGCAGATGAGATAGATGGTGACAAATAGCAGATTGAGGAAAGCACAGACGGCGATGACCAGCGCCCAGAAGAGCAGCGACTGCAGGGGGAGCAAAAAACAAAAAGGGAACATAAATAACAGCAGAGACTCTCCGGGCCCGACATGTCTGACAGCCTGAGGCTGCACTACTGAGGACAACATGTCATTTCTGTCATAGAGTTCAATAGCAATAGGACTGCAGGGTCTGACTACACCATGGACGCACACAGAGTTGTGCATAGGGGCTGCTGACAGGAACAATAGATTTTAAAGACTGTTTTCTTAAGATTCTCAAGACTGGATAGAACCGTAGCAAGATGTCAGCTCTGAGAAGGATCGGGCTCTGCAGCTAGATAGGTTGTATGATTGATGGGCGCACCGGGGCGCAATTTAGGCAGAATGGTAAAAGTGCAGCCTGGCGGGCAAAGGATTATGGGAGTTTTTGTGATAATGAAGCAATATATAAAGTCACCACATAAATATTTCGGCCGCCGCTCGCCCGTCGCCCGCCATTAACCACATCCCATGTTGCTCATCTCTTGTGCTCTGCATTTTGTATGGCTTTTGTGTAGGATTTGGTCCTGTGACCTCGTTCCAGCCCCCTCCTCCCCCTTGTGACATGAAATATCCAAACCTTGTGATGTCTGTGGGAATCGGGAGGAAGGCGGTGGGTTTGAAGGATGGGGGGGGGGGGATACATATAGAGCTTTATGTTTTGGGAGAATTTCCGCCCCCCTCCGGCTTCCTGCTTCTCATCGCTTCCTCTATTCTACTCCTAATAGAAAATCCAGATGGGTCCTCCTTTCAATCAGGAACCCCCCAGAGATGTGAGGAGATGGACCGGCAGATAATGGGCACATCAAAGGGCCGGCCCTCAGTGAGCTGCCCCATGGCATCCTAGTGATGGGATAGCGGGGGCAATTAGAGACACTGCACCCTGGGAGCAATGTGTGTGGTGGGGGGAGGCATCAGCAAGAACAAGGGGCGGCAACAGCAGCAACAAAGGGCAGCACCAGCAACACCAAGGGGCAGCACCACCACCAAGGGGCAGCACCAGCAAACAACAAGGGGCAGCACCAGCAAACAACAAGGGGCAGCACCAGCAAACAACAAGGGGCAGCACCAGCAAACAACAAGGGGCAGCACCAGCAAACAACAAGGGGCAGCACCAGCAAACAACAAGGGGCAGCACCAGCAAACAACAAGGGGCAGCACCAGCAAACAACAAGGGGCAGCACCAGCAAACAACAAGGGGCAGCACCAGCAAACAACAAGGGGCAGCACCAGCAAACAACAAGGGGCAGCACCAGCAAACAACAAGGGGCAGCACCAGCAACAACAAGGGGTAGCACCAGCAACACCAAGGGGCAGCACCAGCAACAACAAGGGGTAGCACCAGCAACACCAAGGGTCAGCAACAGCAACAAAGGGCAGCACCACCACCAACAATAAGGAGCAGCAACAGCAACAACAAGGGGCAGCACCACAACTAACAACAAGGGGCAGCAACGAAGGGCAGCACCACAACTAACAACAAGGGGCAGCAACGAAGGGCAGCACCACAACTAACAGCACCAAGGGGCAGCACCAACACCAACGGGCAGCAACAACAACAAGGGGCAGCACTAGCAACAACAAGGGGCAGCACCACAACTAACAACACCAAAGGGCAGCAACAGCAACAAGGGGCAGCACCACAACTAACAATACCAAGGGGCAACACCAACACCAAGGGGCAGCAACAGCAACAAAGGGCAGCACCAGCAACAACAAGGGGCAGCACCACAACTAACAACACCAAGGGGCAGCACCAACACCAAGGGGCAGCACCAGCAACAACAAGGGGCAGCACCACAACTAACAACACCAAAGGGCAGCAACAGCAACAAGGGGCAGCACCACAACTAACAATACCAAAGGGCAACACCAACACCAAGGGGCAGCACCAGCAACAACAAGGGGCAGCACCACAACTAACAATACCAAAGGGCAACACCAACACCAAGGGGCAGCACCACAACTAACAACACCAAGGGGCAGCACCACAACTAACAACACCAAGGGGCAGCACCAACACCAAAGGGAAGCAACAACAAGGGGCAGCACCAACACCAAAGGGAAGCAACAACAAGGGGCAGCACCACAACTAACAACATCAAGGGGCAGCAACAGCAACAAAGGGTAGCACCAGCAACAACAAGGGGCAGCACCACAACTAACAGCAAAAAAACAGAAAACAAACAAAAGGTTGTCTGAGGCTAAAAAATAGGGAAATGTGTATATGGAGAGAAGAGGGAGAAGAGCAAGAGATACAGAGCGCGAGAGAGAGAGGAGAAGAGAGGGAGGAAAGAGAGAGGGAGGAGGTGGAGAGACTGCTCGGTGGTCACACAGCTGCCATCACTGAGTGTATATAGATACTTCCTGCTATGAGGTATAATAAATAGTCCGGGCTCCTGTCTCGTCATCAGTTCGAGTGGAAATTTTTTTTCCAGGAGTGAGTTACAAAAAGTCGGGAATTTGATAAAAAAAATAAATTAAAAAAAAATATTGTACAGGTTCAGAGCTCTGTGGACAATCCCTTTAAAAGAGTTGTACAGGATAGGAAATACATGTCTGCTTTCTTGCCACAACTACCCACAGGTTGCACGTGGTAGTGCAGCTCAGGTGTACTCTATACTATAATAGTGCTGGGGGGGGGGGGGGGGTGTTATGAAATAGTGTGTATGTGTATTATACAGGCCATGACAGGATTATTAGGGTTGGTGCCTTATTCTATATCTTACGTGTGCCCGTCAGCTGTCTAATTACAGGCCTGCTATAAACTGCAGATATGAAACGTGTGTGGCATTTACTAGAGGCCAATGTTTGCCACGTCAGATCATCTGCCGGCTGCCAGGACATTGCAGAAAGGTTGTTCTAAAGAAGGAAAGTGTCTCAGGCTGCAGCCAAACTAGTATTTAAAGGGGTCCTCCACCTCCATTAGTAGCTACAGAAGCAGCTACTATAACAGCACCTCCAACCTCCAAGGCCCATCACTGCATCTCCAACCTCCAGGGCCCGTCACAGCACCTCCAACCCTCCAGGGCCCGCCACAACACCTCCAACCCTCCAGGGCCCGCCACAGCACCTCCAACCCTCCAGGGCCCGCCATAGCACCTCCAACCCTCCAGGGCCCGCCACAGCACCTCCAACCCTCCAGGGCCCGCCACAGCACCTCCAACCCTCCAGGGCCCGCCACAGCACCTCCAACCCTCCAGGGCCCGCCACAGCACCTCCAACCCTCCAGGGCCCGCCACAGCACCTCCAACCCTCCAGGGCCCGCCACAGCACCTCCAACCCTCCAGGGCCCGCCACAGCACCTCCAACCCTCCAGGGCCTGCCACAGCACCTCCCACCTCCAGGGCCCATCACTGCATCTCCAACCTCCAGGGCCCGTCACAGCACCTCCAGCCTCTAGGATCCGCCTCAGCACCCCCCAAACCTCCAGGGCCCACCACTGCATCTCCAACCTCCAGGGCCCATCACTGCACCTCCAACCTCCAGGGCCCGCCACAGCACCTCCAGCCTCTAGGATCCACCTCAGCACCCCCCAAACCTCCAGGGCCCACCACTGCATCTCCAACCTCCAGGGCCCATCACTGCACCTCCAACCTCCAGGGCCCGCCACAGCACCTCCAACCTTCCAGGGCCCGCCACTGCACCTCCAACCCTCCAGGGCCCGCCACTGCACCTCCAACCCTCCAGGGCCCGCCACTGCACCTCCAACCCTCCAGGGCCCGCCACTGCACCTCCAACCCTCCAGGGCCCGCCACTGCACCTCCAACCCTCCAGGGCCCGCCACAGCACCTCCAACCCTCCAGGGCCCGCCACAGCACCTCCAGCCTCCAGGGCCCGCCACAGCACTTCCAGCCTCCAGGGCCCGCCACTGCACCTCCAACCCTCCAGGGCCCGCCACTGCACCTCCAACCCTCCAGGGCCCGCCACTGCACCTCCAACCCTCCAGGGCCCGCCACTGCACCTCCAACCCTCCAGGGCCCGCCACAGCACCTCCAGCCTCCAGGGCCCGCCACAGCACTTCCAGCCTCCAGGGCCCGCCCACAGCACCTCCAGCCTCCAAGGCCCGCTACTGCCTCTCCATCCTTTAGGGCCCACCATAGCGCCCTCTGCTGGCTTTGAAAGTCAGTTTATGGAGTTGACTAACGCAAAACGCGGTTGATGATCTTCACAGATCGTCCAAATGAACCCGACCTGGACAATCCTGTGGACAGGTGAGGAGCAGTTTATGGAAGAAAGCAGCCTTGTTTTCCTAATTTGAAAAAATCCTTTAAGGCCACGCCAGGGGCAGAATGAGCTACAAGAACCTCCCAAAAACATTAGGGGTCAGTAGAACGCTACAAGGCGCATTTTCTACTGACTGGTCTAAGGCAAGACTATGGGGTTGCCCCAAAAAGATACAGAAAGTATCACAGATCACTGGTTACCCCATAATGACCAACTCCGGACCTGCGGGTCTACAGGATGGTAAATTATAGAACCGCAGATCACCACGAGCCCGTCTAGATGAAGACACGAGAAGTGACATTTCTGAAGTCCTGCAATGTCTACACAAAGTCCGCCCAGGATCTGCAGATCCTCAAAAGGTCATAGACGAGCATCAATATTTCATGTCCTCCCGGCGGGTGGGCAGAGGGGCGATGTGACGGAGTGCGGCCATGTACTGGAGTGAGGCCTATGGAAACATCTCAGTACCAAGAACAAAGGTGTGGTTGGTGGCAGACACCAGGGGGCGATAGTTGTGTGGATATTTGCCATTTTTGGTGCTGTTGCAAAGGAGCGAACTTGTCAAGTGAGCTCTGATGCAAAAATAATAACGCCTCTATAAGGGGTAGGGGGCAACCAGTCAGAAGTAAGAAGATCCATAGACCTCAATAGGAGAAAATCCAAAAAGTTGCAATTTTTTGGTACCTGGATGCCAAAATCTCTTAAACCTTAAGCATTACCCATAATTCCTTTCTTCAAGCGATTGGTTGACTATGTACTACGTAGCCCTATGAACCTTCATGGCCTGGAAAACCACCATCTCCAACTCTTCTCATCCATAAATAGGGGGCGCTTCACCAATTCCAACGCAGTTGGAATTTTGTCTCTAGCCCTCACCATTCCTGAGCAATGAGTGTTGTTAGTTTCAGTAGCTCATGTGTTAATCTTCCTCTCTACTGTTCGGTGGGCGGTCCTAGACTCTCTGCCCCAGCTTAGGACCGCCCACCTAGTAGAAGAGAGCCCAATTAGTGTATTGGGTGCAGGGCTGATAGCTCAGGAATGGTGGGGGTTAGAGAAAAAATTCCAACTGCGCCAGAATCAGTAGGGCGGCAGCTATTGAAGGATGCAAAAATTTGGAGAAGGTAGAGGTCTTGTAAGGTTCTCCTTGAAGTGGAACACTTGGCTTTCTAGATGTTTTAAGAATATTAGAGCGAACAAAGCGGGGGGACCTGATGGTATAAGCGCAAGAGTTCTTAAAATGTGCAGTGACCAGCTGTTTGGTGTTATAACGCACATGTACAATATGAGCCTGAAGCTGGGGGTGGTACCTCAACTGTGGAAAACATCTTGCGTGGTACCAGTCCCAAAGAAACCCAACCCGATGGGCTACAATGACTACCGACCTGTAGCACTGACATCACACCTAATGAAGGTCCTAGAGAGACTGGTCCTGACACACCTACGCCCCCTAGTGAGCTCCGCTCTGGACCCCCTCCAGTTTGCCTATCGGCCGGGTATTGGGGTAGACGACGCCATCATCCACCTTCTTCATAGAGCTCTCTCTCACCTGGAGAAACCCGGGAACACTGTGAGAATAATGTTCTTTGATTTCTCCAGTGCGTTCAACACCATTCAGCCAGGGCTACTGAGGGAGAAGCTGAACCTTGGTGGAGTGGACCATCACCTGTCCAACTGGATCCTAGACTACCTGACAAACCGCCCTCAGTATGTGAGAGCCCAGGACTGTGTGTCTGACACTGTGATCTGTAGTACGGGGGCACCTCAAGGTACAGTTCTTGCCCCATTCCTCTTCACACTGTACACTGCTGACTTCAGGCACAACTCATCCAGCTGTTACTTACAGAAGTACTCCGATGACTCTGCTATAGTCGGCCTTATCACTGATGGCGATGATAGGGAATACAGAGACTTAAACCGGGATTTTGTTGAATGGTGCCAGCAGAACCAGCTCAGGATTAATGCTGGGAAGACCAAGGAGATGGTGGTGGACTTTAGTAAACGGAGAGGTGCTCCGACCCTGGTGGCGATCCAAGGAACATGTATTGAGATAGTCAGGACCTATAAGTACCTGGGCGTGCTCCTCAATAATAAACTAGACTGGGCTGATCACCTGGAGGCGCTGCACAGAAAGGGCCACAGCAGACTCTACCTGCTCAGGAGGCTGAGGGCCTTCGGAGTCCAGGGGACACTACTTAGGGCCTTCTTCAACTCTGTGGTTGCCTCAGCCATCTTTTTCGGTGTGGCCTGCTGGGGAAGCAGTATATCAATCAGGGACAGAAATAGACTTGACAGGCTGATCAGGAGGGCCAGCTCTGTCCTGGGGAGCCCCTTGGACCCAGTACAGGTGGTGGGTGACAGAAGGATACTGTCTGTGGTGACCTCCATGCGGGGGAACAAATCCCACCCCATGTATGGGACCCTGATGGGACTTGGCAGCACTGTAAGTGACCGTCTGCTTCACCCCAAGTGTGAGAAGGAGCTATCGCAAGTCCTTCCTTCCAACCGTGACCAGGCTACATAATCTACATCAGTCCAAGCGAAGACACTCCGCACAGAGAACTAATGATTATGAGGATGACCATGAGGTCTTCCTCTTTCTCTTCTGTTTTTCCTTAGCTGCCATGGACTCCTAGTATATCTTCTCTTCTCAGCTTATCTGTGTCTACGTCTGTAACATATTACTCTGTATTATCCTGTATCTGTATTACTATGCTGCTGTAACACGCTGAAATTTCCCCAAGGTGGGACTATTAAAGGATTATCTTACTACTTAGGAATTGTCTTAGGAGCAGCTAATATAGCACCTACCTAATATATCCGACATCTGGGTCATCCCCAGCAGGAAAATCCAATCCCTCAGCAGGATACATGGCATAGGGCGGCCATGATAGTCATATATAAGAAGCGCTTATAATGCAATCCCTGACTTAATATGGTAGACGGCTGGAGGAAGGGTCCATATCCTCATCTGTATCTTCAAGATCTGACCCCAGGATTGTTCTCCTCTCATTTCCTGTCTGCTTTCTCACATTACAAAGCTGCTGACCCAAACACTGCTCTTCCTGTCAACATCATAATCCGATGCTCAACCTTCTGGCTATAGGATTGCCTCGTAAGACGAGTACAAGATGTGTAAAAACAACCGAACTATCGTATTACATACATGATATATAGGAGTAATATTATACTATATATTACATTATACTAAGGAGTATATCATAGGTCCTTGAGAGGGGGATTCTATTTTTCATGATAAGGTTGGGAGTCATTGCAGTATACAGTATATTAAACACTATATAATATTATGCGCTATATAGTAGTACAATATAGCGCAGGATACAGTATATAGTATATGGGGAGTCTGGAGATATAAACAATCCTATCCTATCCTATCCTCCAATTAATTAATTATTAATCCTATTAATATTATAAATGTGAAAGTTTGTGAGTTTGTGGGTTTGTGTGTTTGGATGTTTGCATGTTCGGACGTTTGTTCCTCAATCACGGAATAACCGCTTGACCGATTCGGCTGAAATTTTCCACAAACATAGTTAATACACCCGATTAAACAATAGGCTACTTTTCGTCACAATAGCGCACATACGTTTGTGCCAGGACCCCCACAAAACCCAAACTCACACCACCATCTCTGCAATCTCACACACTTTGGACCATAGCAAGCCACAAAATTCCTATTGCCCTCTACAGCCTCGCCCTAACCCCACACAATCACATATACATATACTTTACCACTTTGCCCCTCACCTTAACGATACTCCAGGAGGCTCTCTTTAACGCTCCGGAGCAGCCATATTTGCCGACCCCCACCGCTCTGACAATCCGCGACACCCCCCACCCATGTCAATACCCCTAGGCGGTCTAATAAATGCAAAAAAAAAAATTTTTTAAAAAATTCAAATCACCCCCTTTTCCCTAGAACACATATAAAAGTACTTAAAAACTGTGAAACACATACATGTTAGGTATTCCCACGTCCGAAATCGCCCGCTCTACAAAGCTATACAAATATGTTTCCTGTTCGGTAAACGCCGTAGCGGGAAAAATGGTCAAAAGTGCCAAACCGCTGTTTTTTCACTGTTTTGATTCTGATAAAAATTTGAATAAAAAGTGATCAAAGCAATAACATTTCCCGAAAATGGTAGAACTACAAAGTACACCCGGTCCCGCAAAAAAAAGACGCACTATACATCCCCGTACACGCACGTATAAAAAAGTTACGGCTGTCGGAATATGGCGACTTTTCAAAAAAAAATTTTAAACACAGTTTTGGATTTTTTTTAAGGGGTCAAAATGTAAATAAAACCATATAAATTTGGTATCCCCAGAATCGTAAGGAAACACAGAATACAGGGGACATGTAATTTTGGTTGCACAGTGAACGCCGTAAAACCAAAGCCTGTAAGAAAGTCGCAGAAATGCATTTTTTCTTCAAATCCACCCCATTCAGAATTTTTTCCCTGCTTCCCAGTACATTATATAGAATAAATAATGGTGGCATCATGAAGAAAAATTTGTCCCAGGAAAAATTAAGACCTCATATGGCTCTGGGAGCGCAGAAATAAAAAAGTTATGGGGTTTAGAAGGAGGGGAGTCAAAAACGAAAATCAAAAAATGCCATCGGCGGGAAAGGGTTAACTTCAAATACTTCTGTCCCAAAGTCACTATGTAAAGTTTCTCACAACACCGTATATATAGCAGCTCAAATACAAAGTAACTGCAACACAAAAGTCTCACGGATTCTCTGAATTACAGCAAAAACAAGATACAAAGCTACATTTCATATCCCATACCTTATACACACTACGAAAACCTTACCCGCACCTGTATATACCCACTGCTACAATCACCGCAGACGAAGTCGCGGGTACCAGCTAGTTAATATTATAAAAATAGTAAAAGTTTGGATGTTTGCTCCTCAATCAGACAAAAACGGCTGAACAGATTTGAATGAAATTTGGCACATAGATAGTTTGTAACCTCGATTAACACATAGGATACTTGTTATGAATTTATGTTCACGTACTATATTACACTGCTCCTGCAGCAGCTTATCTCAGCCTGGTCTGTTATCTTTGTAAACCCTCAGCTAACCCTTAGTCCATTGTGTACATGCAGTTGCATATTATCTGATCTGCTCCAGGCAGTGCTGACACACTGGATGGGAAAACACCTTTAAAGGGATTCTACCACTAAAACTTTTTTTTTGTGGATAAGACGTCGGATTAGTCTTTAGAAAGGCTAGTCGTCTCTTACCTTTAGACTTGGTCTCCGCTGCGCCGTTCCTTAGAAATACCGGTATTTACTGGTATGCAAATTAGTTCTCTTGCAGCGATGGGGGCGTCCCCACCGCTACCAGAGAAGAGTCTCCAGCGACGCCTCCTTCTTCATCCGCAGTGTCATCTTCAATGTCTTCTTGTGGCGCAGGCTCGTAATTTCTAGGCCTCGCGCTTTGAGCAGAGCAGACTGCGCAGGCACATAAGCCACAGGAAAATGGCCGCTAACAATACTGTGCAAGCGGCCATTTTCCCGTGGCCTGTGCGCCTGCGCAGTCTGCTCTGCTCAAGCCCGAGGCCTAGAAGTTACGAGCCTACGCTGGAAGAAGACATTGAAGATGACGCTGTGGATGAAGGAGGAGTTGTCGCTGGGGACACTTCTCTGGCAGCGGTGGGGACGCCACCATCACTGCAAGACAACTCATTTGCATACCAGTAAAAAACGGTATTTCTAAGGAACGGCGCAGCGGAGATCACATCTAAAGGTAAGAGACGAATAACCTTTCTAAAGATTATTCCGACGTCTTAGCCACAAAAGAAAAGGTTTAATGGTAGAATCCCTTTACTCCACATTGTCACTTTGCTACTATTAAACATTCCGGGAAAAAGAAAATCTAATTTGTTACAAAATTCTAAAACAACGAGAGCTACAAAGGAGCCAGAAGTCACAGAGTTCTCCTCAAGCGGAGCTGACGGGGATCATCTGCGCCAACAACACGCTCATTATATGGCGTCCCAGCGGATGAAGTCAGGGGCAGAGACACAAACGACATACAAAATACACGAGTGCAAAACGGGGCAATTCTTATAGGGCCACCCGTGTGAAGCCGCGCCCTGAGCCCTCCTGCTAATAGTTTATAATCTGATGTATACGTGTACCATAAACTGCCCCAACATTGCTGCCTCCACTAATCTGCCCTGGATTGTTGCACCCCTCTGCTACATCTGGTATAGCAGGGTGACACTATACATTGGTGTATAAGTAACTCATTAACCCTAAATTGGCCTCACATTATTTATTCATCACCTCTGCTGGGGAAGTGACCTGAGCGAAGACCTTCACCATATAATGCCCCCCTCCCCTCCTCTTTACCCCTGACTGACCTCTGTGGTGTCCTACTAAGTACATAGAGACTAGGAAAGACCGGGCCCCATAGCAAACCTCTGACTGGGGCCCCCACCTGGTATATCTGCAGTGCAAAGTATGGGGGAGGGAAAGAACATGCACAGATGTCCTGCTTGGCCTGTCCTTATTCACAGCAACCAATCTAAAGGAGCAGAGCTGCAGTGTAAAGCATTGGGTGCGGACTTTGTTATAATGAACACAATTGGCTCACTGTGGCTGCAGTGTAAAGCATGGAGGAGGGAAAGGCTTCTGTGGTAGCATCGGGCCCACCTGATGATAAGCAGGACATTATAAGAAAGGATGCTGGGTACAGTAGTTCATCTACAGGATACAGCCCCTCCCCGTCCTGATGAATCTTAATCCCCAGCGCCATCTCCGCTCATTAGTCGCCACGTTACTCCGCCATCACTGCCACTATCTTCACTAGGCTGCGCCTGGGTGGGGCCATTTTAATGTTTATTTCAGCAATATCAAATTCTAGGAAAGTTGGGTGACTATCAATATGGCTACTAATATAAACTCCACGCAGATCTTGTCCTTGGCAGGATTCTAACCCAGGACTCCAGCACTGCTAACCATGGAACCACCATATATACACCTATATACAATACTAACCACGGAGCCACCATATATACACCTATATACATCGCTAACCACTGAGCCACCGTGCCGGCCTATATACATCGCTAACCACTGAGCCACCGGGCTGCCCTATTTACATCGCTAACCACCGAGCTGCCCTATATACATCGCTAACCACTGAGCCACTGGGCTGACCTATATACATCGCTAACCACTGAGCCACCGGGCTACCCTATATACATCGCTAACCACTGAGCCACCGGGCTGCCCTATATACATCGCTAACCACTGAGCCACCGGGCTGCCCTATTTACATCGCTAACCACCGAGCTGCCCTATATACATCGCTAACCACTGAGCCACTGGGCTGACCTATATACATCGCTAACCACTGAGCCACCGGGCTACCCTATATACATCGCTAACCACTGAGCCACCGGGCTGCCCTATATACATCGCTAACCACTGAGCCACCGGGCTGCCCTATATACATCGCTAACCACTGAGCCACCGGGCTGCCCTATATACATCGCTAACCACTGAGCCACTGGGCTGCCCTATATACATCGCTAACCACTGAGCCACTGGGCTGCCCTATATACATCGCTAACCACCGTGCTGCCCTATATACATCGCTAACCACCGAGCCACCGGGCTGCTCTATTTACATCGCTAACCACCGAGCCATCAGGCTGCCCTATATACATCGCTAACCACTGAGCCACCGTGCTGCCCTATATACACCGCTAACCACTGAGCCACCGTGCTGTCCTATATACATCGCTAACCACTGAGCCACCGTGCTGTCCTATATACATCACTAACCACTGAGCCACCGGGCTGCCCTATATACATCGCTAACCACTGAGCCACCGGGCTGACCTATATACATCGCTAACCACTGAGCCACCGGGCTACCCTATATACATCGCTAACCACTGAGCCACCAGGCTGCCCCTATACACATCTCTAACCACTGAGCCACCGGGTTGCCCTATTTACATCTCTAACCACTAAGCCACCGGGCTGTCCTATATACATCTCTAACCACTGAGCCACCGGGCTGCCCTATATACAGCGCTAACCACTGAGCCACCGGGCTGCCTTATATACAGCGCTACCCACTGAGCCACCGGGCTGCCCTATATACATCGCTAACCACTGAGCCACCGGGCTGCCCTATATACATCGCTAGCCACCGTGCTGCCCTATATACATCGCTAACCACCGAGCCATCAGGCTGCCCTATATACATCGCTAACCATTGAGCCACCGGGCTGCCCTATATACATCTCTAACCACTGAGCCACCGGGCTGCCCCTATACACATCTCTAACCACTGAGCCACCGGGCTGCCCTATATACATCTCTAACCACTCAGCCACCGGGCTGCCCCTATACACATCTCTAACCACTAAGCCACCGGGCTGCCTTATATACATCGCTAACCACTGAGCCACCGTGCTGCCCTATATACACCGCTAACCACTGAGCCACCGGGCTGCCCTATATACATCGCTAACCACTGAGCCACCGTGCTGCCCTATATACACCGCTAACCACTGAGCCACCGTGCTGTCCTATATACACCGCTAACCACTGAGCCACCGTGCTGTCCTATATACATCGCTAACCACTGAGCCACCGGGCTGCCCTATACACATCTCTAACCACTGAGCCACCGGGCTGCCCTATATAAATCTCTAACCACTGAGCTACCGGGCTGCCCCTATACACATCTCTAACCACTAAGCCACCGGGCTGCCCTATATACATCGCTAACCACTGAGCCACCGGGCTGCCTTATATACAGCACTAACCACTGAGCCACCATGCTGCCGTATTTATAGTGCTAACCACTGAGCCACCCTACATATACAGCACTAACCACTAAGGAGAGAGAGCAAAAGCGGGGCAGAGGGGGAGGAGACAAAGCAAGGGCGGAGCAAAGACGTATGGGGAGGAGACAGAGGAAGGGGAGGAGCAGAGTGAGAGAAAGAAGGAAACAAGGAGATAAGAACAGAAACAAAGGGACATAAGAGACAGACAAGGTGACACAGAAAGGAGATGGAGAAGAGCAAGAGAACAAGCAAGAAATGAGAGCGAGCGAGAAGGAAAGAGAAAACATGAGAAGGAGAGAGAGACAGTGTCAGGACTGGTTTAGCGCTCACTTATAGTCTGTATATTAGGAAATCTGCACAAACACTAGTGTGACCAGTGTCTATTTCACAGCCTATTGCAGGATTTAGATTTATGAATGGAATGATATAGTTGCAGTGAAGACTGACATACAAACTGCTCATCACTCCAAACAATGGGTCCCCTCACAATCCCAAAGTACGTCCCATCATAGACAGACAGACAGGAATGAGCGGGTTGTCAATCAACAGCAAAAGCGGCCGTGCAGCAGAGCTGACACTTCACGGTGCGATAAAGACTTACTGACACAACATTACACTACACCGCAGGTGTCAAAAACTGGAATTACAACTTCATTAACTCTAAGCAGATGTAGCAGAGATTGTCAGGCGGGAACTGATGCCGCAATCACTAATGTGGTCCACAAAGAGTTAAACAACAATTACAGCTCTGCTACATCTGTAGCTTCAGAAGATCTATATACTGTAATCCCTAATGTAAGCCTGAGCCATGGAGACCGAAACGTGGCACATAGGTAAAAATCCGCTCTTTGGGATCCACCTTGCTGACTGTCACCAGGGAGTAGGAGGAGAAACAAGAGGCGGCATTATGAAAGGATTGTATACGGTATATACAGCGCGTGTTCAGTGTCGTGCTCTGTTATGGTGCATTATCACAGAACGGAATGAATGAATATATAATATATACACAGCATTGGCTCTCTGTTATCAGCCATGATCAGAGGGTTTACACACACACACACACACACACACACACACACACACACACACACATCACTTGCTCCCTGTTGGTCTCTGTATATACATACATACAGCACTCGTTTGTTATTCTGCTATCAGTCATTATCACAGCCCCCACTCACTGTTGTTCTCTGTTATCAGCCAATATATACAGCTCTCTCACTATTGTCCTCTGTTATCAGCCATTATCACAGCTTGTATATATATATATACAGATACAG
Organism: Leptodactylus fuscus; assembly: GCF_031893055.1. Classification (NCBI taxonomy): domain Eukaryota; kingdom Metazoa; phylum Chordata; class Amphibia; order Anura; family Leptodactylidae; genus Leptodactylus; species Leptodactylus fuscus. Next base: position 10,229,530 of record NC_134270.1, read on the forward strand.
CCCATGCTCACTATCAGAAGCTTTTATATATACAGCTCTCTCACTGTTGTTCTCTGTTATCAGCCAATATATACAGCCCCCACTCACTGTTGTCCTCTGTTATCAGACACCATCAGAAGCTTTCATATATACAGCTCTCTCACTGTTGTTCTCTGTTATCAGCCATTATCACAGGAATGGAGCAATCTAGTTCATTTCGCTCAATGCACCGCAGTGTTTGTGGCCATAATATGACTATAACATGGCCCATATTACACCCGGAACTGGCCTTTGTCTGGCGGAGTCTCCATGATCCAAAATTTTTAAAATTTTATGGTTTTTTTAAAAAAAAAAAATAATAATAATCTTTTTTAAACAGTTGTGCACTTTACTACCTAATCCTACATGGGAAGGTACACGGGGCCGGCAGCGACCGTTCAGGTTACTACTAGCTGCACTGGGCTGGTTGCCTCCATTTTTTCTTTGCATAAATCATCCACCATTGCAATGAGGTTTGAGCCCTTCAGGTGGTGGCGGTGGCTGTAAGGGGCGACTGGCCTGATTTCAGGGATCCTTTCACATTTGCCACGTACCGGTGCCAGCCTCCTGCCACTCGGGCCACCACCTCTTCCAGGAGGTCACCCCTTTTTTTGGAGCCTCCCAGACCTTCGAGGAAAGTTGGCAAATGGAGGCTTAGGCCTTATTCACACGTCTACATTTTGCAGAGTGATGCTCGTGACCATATTTTTGGGTCATGGCACCCCGTCCTGATCACTTGCCATGTACAAGGTATACCCCTATGCCAGTGATTGGGAGCAGGAACCACCACCATAGTATACAGCCTGGATGCTGTATACAGTGTGCAGAGTTGGAGTGCATTGGGCTCGGCTTGGCCCCCTGGGCACCCTTAGAACGGGTCCAATGACCACACAGGCACTTTATACCCGGATACTGGGGGCTTATTTTTATTGTCTGTATAAAACATCATTGACAGTGGGGCTGGCTCCGCGCCATAGACGATAATGGGAAACTCGTGGAGCAGAGACGACTGTGTGAGACAAACAGAAAAGTGAACAAACAAAAAAAACCCAAAACCTTGCAGAAAGCATCAAGTAAAGTGAGCTGCAAAGCGCTCCCATCTGTGCAGCCTGACAGGGCCGGGTGGGGGGAGGCAGAACACGGGGAATCCTGCAGATCCCGGGGTGTGAACAGCGACGTAAACCGTCCTGTAACTTTCTAATACATGTTGGGGTTGAGTTAGTTTTGTCCCTGAAAAAAAATCACTCTGTATGCAAGATCACAAAAATTGCAGCTGGAGATTTGCGTTTAGGAAGTGCCTAATGTATGATGAGAGTCACACCCCATCATAGGCGGGGGCAGGGAGGACCAAGGCGGGCGTGGAGGATACATCACCCCCCCTTTGGGATACATTGCGCCCAATTTCAAGATCTCTGCTGGCACTGAATGGGGAAGTTCCTGATATAGTCCTAAGACTTCTCGCAGCTGAGGGTCTGTTACAAATAGATACAGTCTCGAGACAATCCTCTGCCTCAGGCTCATACGTTGTATCCATGTGGGTGAAATGTAACAAAGTATCAGGACTAGAGAGGTTTTGTGCTCACAGAGCATTGTCCCAGCTGTAGCAAACCCTCAGCTGTGAGAAGGCTACACGTCAGTGTACACAAGCATGGCTCCATTCACTGTTTCGTTCTCATGGCAGTAGGGTCCCAGAAGTCAGACCCAGCCATCTACATTGGTGATAGGACTGTCCCTTTAAGGCGGTATGACAGGGCTCCACAGCTGATCTGCAGGTCACTAGTGAAATCCTGTAGTAAATAATTATATATACAGTGCTATAGCGATATATACTGGCCACTAATATATATGGTCATAGATATACAGTATATGGGGCACTATTACACATACAGCCTAACAGTGAGCTATAGTGCACTATTATTACACATCCAGTCCTATAGTGATACATAGAGCCCTACAGTGCGATATAGCGCCCTATTATACACACAGCCCTACAGTGCGATATAGCGCCCTATTATACACACAGCCCTACAGTGCGATATAGCGCCCTATTATACACACAGCCCTACAGTGCGATATAGCGCCCTATTATACACACAGCCCTACAGTGCGATATAGCGCCCTATTATTATTATTATATCTATGACCCTACAGTGATATATAGAGTACTATTAACAGCCCTGTAGTGAGTTCTAGAGCACCGTTATTACACGTACAGCTATAGGGCGCTATTATTGTTTCACATCCAGCCCTGTAGTGAGCTAGAGCACTATTATTAGACATAACATCCTAACATGAATATGTATACCGCCACATAGTTACACGTAAGATTATAATAATATAGGGAGCCTTACAGTGATATATACTGTATTGTATATAAACTTCTGCAGTGATATATACTGTCCTATAGTGCTACAGAATAATATATAATCATATATCACATACCAGACCCTTTTCTATAGTAATATATGGGGCACAGAGATATATTGCTATAACTATATATTATGAATGGAGTCACTATATAGGTATGGTCCCGTATAGTGCGATATGCATCATATATAACATACTGATACCTATAGTATACTATAGTACTATATAGGTATATATTGATAGCCCTACTGGGGGGCTATATGTGATGTATAAAGCCACTCTGTGCTAGTTGTGCTGTATACCTGTACTGTGATATATAGAGCACCATTACATGGTTAACACTATAGGTATGTAGTGGAGGGGGGGCTATATATGATGCTGGTGGACTATATATAATGTGTAGGGTCACTAGTCATGCTCTGTAGTGATATATGGAGCACTCTTACATGGTAACTCTATAGGTATATAGTGTGTGTGTGGGGTCACTATAGCCATATATACAGCTCTGTAGTGATATATAGAGCACCATAACATGGTAACTCTATAGGTATATAGTGGGGGGGGGGCTATATATGATGTATGGGGTCACTATAGCCATATATACAGCTCTGTAGTTATATATAGCACCATTACATGGTTAACTCTATAGGTATATAGTGTGTGTGTGGGGTCACTATAGCCATATATACAGCTCTGTAGTGATATATGGAGCACCATTACATGGTAACTCTATAGGTATATAGTGGGGGGGCACTATAGTCATATATACAGCTCTGTAGTGATATATAGCACCATTACATGGTAACTCTATAGGTATATAGTGTGTGTGTGTGGGGTCACTATAGCCATATATACAGCTCTGTAGTGATATATAGCACCATTACATGGTAACTCTATAGGTATATAGTGGGGGGGGGCTATATATGATGTATGGGGTCACTATAGCCATATATACAGCTCTGTAGTTATATATAGCACCATTACATGGTTAACTCTATAGGTACACAGTGTGTGTGTGTGGGGGGTATATATGATGTATGGGGTCACTATAGCTATATATACAGCTCTGTAGTGATATATGGAGCACCATTACATGGTAACTCTATAGGTATATAGTGGGGGGGGGCACTATAGTCATATATACAGCTCTGTAGTGATATATAGCACCATTACATGGTAACTCTATAGGTATATAGTGTGGGGGGGGGCACTATAGTCATATATACAGCTCTGTAGTGATATATAGCACCATTACATGGTAACTCTATAGGTATATAGTGTGGGGGGGGCACTATAGTCATATATACAGCTCTGTAGTGATATATAGCACCATTACATGGTAACTCTATAGGTATATAGTGTGGGGGGGGCACTATAGTCATATATACAGCTCTGTAGTGATATATAGCACCATTACATGGTAACTCTATAGGTATATAGTGTGGGGGGGGCACTATAGTCATATATACAGCTCTGTAGTGATATATAGCACCATTACATGGTAACTCTATAGGTATATAGTGTGTGTGTGGGGGGTCACTATAGCCATATATACAGCTCTGTAGTGATATATGGGACTCGCCACACTTTATACACACTACTATAGTGCTATACAGAGCGCAGTCACCTCACTCACTACCCTAGGGTGACATATAGGACCCTATAGCTCGGCTCCTTCCTACTTTGCAGAGTTTGGGGCACTCACCTCCCTGTACCCCGGGTCTGTCGGGTTAAAGTCGCTGCTCCTGGGTCTGAGAGACAACTCCAAGTGCGGGACATTGTGCAGCCAGTACACCCACCACGGAGTGATGTATTCCACGCGTGCAGCCGCCATCCCCCCGGCTTATCTCCCCGCAGACCGGAGCTCACATCCCCGGCACTGCCGGACACTGACTGACTGCTTGGGAAGAGTCGGGGCTGGAGCGCGCAGCGCGTAGCACGAGGGAGGAGGCGTGACCGCGCAGCGCGCTCTACCAGCTGGAGGGTCAAAGGAGGCGTGACCGCGCAGCGCGTACCACTGCCTAGAGGGGGGATTGAGGCGTGACCGCGCAGCGCGTACCACTCACTGGAGGGGGAGGTGCGGCAGCGTAGTGTCTGGACTATAATTTGTATGTAAACTTTTCATTATTAATTAATATTTATTTATTATTCATACAATAATTAGCATAAAAACTACAAAACTATGGGGAGAGAAAACTGATGTCGAAATTACACATAAAATCAGATACATATGTGACGAGTGTCCGCAATCCGGAGTCGATATAGTACCGCGTTTATAGTACCGCATTTTAACATGGTGATTATTCTGTTGGGGCTTATTCATACTCCTCCACGTCACATGTGTACGGCATCAGCTCATGGATCCATTCATGTCCATGTATTCATTAATACCTCAATTTTTTCACAGGACGTAGGTCCATAAAAAAAAAAAACTTGACAAAATATGTATGGCGTCCGTGTGTCACCGGATTTTCAGCCATGGTGCTCACGTTGCACTCAAAGGTTTTCTCATTTCCTTCTGTTATCTGAGCCATTCTCGTGAAATCATGGCGGCAGCCATCGCCATGTCTACCCCACACCGTGGGGCGCTTGGATGGTCTGATATTGTATCACAAGACTCTTTGTGGTGCTCCATGTCTATCTAGGCTGTGTCTTGTTGGACGGTCATATGTCTGTCTATTAAAGTCACCGGACAGTGATCAGGCCAGGAATTACATGTGAACTGTGTTTACCCTTTGTGGTGCAAAGAGCTTCCTGTTATATTAATGGGATCCTCGCTCCATCGGTTTGTGTGACTCACCCCCCCCCCCCCCGGCCCCATGGATGTCATTAAGATGCTCCAAACAGGGTGACGATAGTGAACAACTCAGGACTGACCCATCATGCTAAATACGAGAGTGAAAATTCGGGCTACCTCATGCTCCATGGCCCAGCTCTGCACCCCCTATGGCCCCGCCTATGCTTAGTAGTAGGGTTTGCACAACCTTTCACACTCTGACCACAAGGTAATTGTGGCCCTATGTAAATACATTGATGGGATCCGATATGAAGACAAAATGACTGGAAGGGTTAACGTGTAAGTCCTCGAAAAAAGGAAGCAGCCTGTAATAGATCATGGGGGGGGGGGGTCATGGCCTTTTCCAGTAAATACTATACCAGGAGTCAGGCAACAATCTGTAGGTTCCCGTTTCTGCTACTGTCCAAAATGTGGTTTACCAATCACTATAGCGGAAAGGATCGTGGGTAAAAGATGGAACTGCTCTGTGCGCCATCTTGTGGCGCTTGTAGGTGTTGTCCAATTTTTGGTCACCTGGTGATTGACTCTGGCACTAGTGCACAAAGGTTGGCCAGGAACTGGGGAAAGAGCGATATGGGTAGGGTTGAGCCAATCTTGAGATTTCAGGATCGATTTTAAAATCTGATAATTTTCCAGCTGATCCCGATCGCGAAATTTTGTCGATCGCCGATCGGGATCCGATCTTCCCGATCGCTCAACCCTAATTGTATATTATATATACAGTAGGGTGGAGCCGATCTTGAGATTCCAAAATCCGATTTTCGATCATTTTCGATGTGCAACCGCTGTCTCAGTGGTCCAGCGGACCCGGACAACGGAAACCACAACGCTAATATCTTGGGTTTAGGGTGTGTCCGATAATAGGTAAGGGACTTAAGTTACTTTCTGCCAGGCATCATGTCTTTAGTGACTATTACTAAGGTGAGGACAGATAAGAGCATGGAGGCTTGGTATGATCGTAAATATACTGAGGAATATCAGTCATTTGGGCAGCGGGATTCCAGAATTTATCTGATTTCATTTGATTTATTAGTAAAAATCTGATTACTATTGCAATAACACAAAGAACCTGGCTAAAAGTCAAAGCTGTCTGTGTTTCCCCTAGCAACCAATCACAGCCCAGCTTTCACTTCAAATAGATGCCTTGAAAAATGTAAGCTGGGCTGTGATTGGTTGCTAGGGACAAGACAGATAGCTTTGACTTCTAGCCAGTTTCTATGTGTTGTTATAATAGTAATCAGATTTTTATTAATAAATCAAATAAAATCACGATTTTATTTGACGATTTCTGGAATATCGGTGACCATGTGACTAATATTGTCCGCTCTTCTCAGTCTCAGGAGGGATGTCACGATATTCTTGATTAGAGATGGGTGAACCGCTTTGGCACGAGTCGGGTTCACCCCAAATATTCCAAATTGCTTGTCTCGGACTAAGGGCCCGTGCACACAGAGTTAACGTGAGCGCATTTTAGCATAATACACGTGTAAAAATAACACTCCCATTGTTATTTTAGTTAGGGCCCGTGTTAAAGAGAGCGCATTTTAGCATAATACATGTGTATAGAATACACTCCCATTGACTTCAATGAATTTTTTTATATGTGTAAAAAACGCTTCAAAATACGTCGCGTTTGTTGGCGCGTATTTTGACGCGTTTTTTACACATAAAAAAAATTCGTTGAAGTCAATGGGAGTGTATTCTATACACATGTATTATGCTAAAATGCGCTCTCTTTAACTCCGCGTGCACGGGCCCTAACTAAAATGGCCGCCGCAACACGCATTGTGGTAAATTATTATACAGTGGGGTCAGACCACAGACTATAATAGGTGGAGGCCTCCTCATGTCATCTGGGCTCTCCTGGTGATGCCACGTGCACAGGGTCACCACTGAGGCCTGTAATTGGGCTAAGGTGGACATTGGTCACGTGACCGCCGTGGCCCTATCTCAGTGATGACCACAGGCGCATGACATCATTGAGGAGCCCAAAAGAGGTAACAGAAGGTGAATAGAAGTGTTTGTTATTTTTCTGGGCCCCCCCATTATACTGTGGGGTCTGAAGAGGGGCCCACAGTCACTTTTGGTTCTTTCCGAACTTGTTCGACACTCAAAATGAATGGGGTGAGGTTGGCGCGTCTCCTGATATCTCACAGCCTGCAGTGCTTAGTATTTGGGCGCCACGCCAAGCCCTTCGCCTTCAGCACCCTCTCCTTTCTAGGGGCTTTCCCAACAGCTTACTGGCACATTAGAGGGTATCTGTGTCTATGAGGAGGGGGGTCTGCCAGGTGCGGCGCCTCCAACATTCGGCTTTATCTGAAGAGGAACCCTGTCTGTCATCCTCCATATTAGCATACCGAGCGAGACTCCGTTACAAGGCCCGAGATTACAGACTTTCATCTCGCTTTCTAATTATATATAAAAGGAAGCGATCCACGTCCTCACACCGCACCACAAATCTTACATGGCTGGGGGAAGGGGGGTATTTTTTTGGAAGTTTTTGCCAACACCCCCCTCACCCTCCTTCCTCTGGACGTTATATCCGCGGGCAGCTGTCTGCTGGCGACAACATGTGGGATTACGGCTTTTATAGGAGACAAAAGGGTTTGTGTGTAGGGGAAATGCATGGGGTGGACGGGGTTTGTTAGACATTCTCCAGGCCATTGCGGCAGCTGCTACGGAGCCCAGGCCTGGACCATACGCTTTATTTTGGGTAGCATTGGGGGTCAGGATGGCGCACGCCCAGCAAATGCAACTTAGTTCCATAACAACAGAACAAGAAAATTGCCCACTGGGGGGCCCCGTCTGTCACAAATACAGGGGTGCCCTCCATTCATTTCTATGGGGCTACCAATGATATCCCATGGACATTAGTATTTCAGACAGTCCTTGCCGATAGGGGATAGGTTACATTTTTGGGCAAACCCCAAACTTTCACCACCACCTCAATAGCCGCTGCTTCACCGATTCTGGCAAAGTTGGAATTTTTTCTCTAGCCCCCACCAATCCTGAGTACTCAATATGCTAATTAGACTCTTTACTGTCAAGTGGGCCGTCCCAGGACCACCCACCTGACAATAAAGAGCACAGTTACCGTCTTGGATGGAGAAACTAACACCAATGATTGCTCAGGAATGGTGGGGGCTAGAGAACAAATTCTAAATTTGTCAGAATCAATGGCGACTATTGAAGGAAGCAAAAAATCGGAGTGGATATGGTGAACGGTTTTCTTGAAAGTGTGTGGTCCAGGATTCTTCCAAAATCTGTGACACCCATCTCCGTGGTTTGTGTTCAATAATGCCGCTCAGCTCCACCAAAGTAAATAGGACCGAGCTGCAATACCTGACACAACCTGTACATAGGGATGGCGCTGTTTTTAAAAAAAAATAAATCAGCCATATACTTATAATTTTGGAAAAACCCTATAAGTGGCGTACTGGGGGGGACAACAGTGACCCCGGGAATCCACATCCGACAGAGGATGGTATCATAGAGCAATCCAAAGTGACCGAGGTGATATGGGAGCGCGGTTTACTGCTCATGTACACGGCTGCATCACATAGAATTCGGGGGAAATGTGAGTTTATTTGAGGCTACCGCAGTATTTTTAGGACTCTCCATAGTCTTCACACTTTCTCCTATACTGTCCCCGATTGTGTGAAATTTACAGCACTATAAATAAAGAGGTGCGATCGGTGCGAAGACATCAGAATACAAGCGCCAAACTCGTATATATTCAGCACCTCAGAAATAAATCCAGGTACCCCGGCAGGGGTTAATGGCTTTCCTTAAATTGACAGGTCTTCATAAATCTTTGCACAGTAATGTGGTGCGAGAGCGGCGCTGCTGCACTGACATCTGGTGGCCTGACTGTGTACTGCAAGCGAGCCCTTTATTAGATCTCAGCAGGTCATCTTACAATTTGGGAAAAAATTGGGTGGCGTTAGGAAAACTTGTCTGTTACCTTCCAAAATCACCACATCTGTCCATAAGTGGCTGCTCCTTTCTTAGTGGAATTAAAATGCAATACCTCACACAGCCTGGAGACCAAGGTGGCACTGTTTTTTGCAAGATAACCATGTTTTTCTAATACCTTTACGGGGAAAGTCTGATAGCAAAAGTGGTACAACTACTTTTCTTCAAGAAGAGCGCCACACCTGTCCACAGGTAGTATACGGTATTGCGGCTAAGCTTCATATACTTTAATGGAGATAAGCTGCAATACCAGACACAACCCAAGGACAGATGTGGCGCCATTTCTGTCGAATCTTGCGCAATCCCTTTACCCTGATTGTAATATATTCCCTATGGAATACAAGGCCAAGACACACCTTCCGGCCACATATTGCAATACTGCCCCCTAGAGTCACAAGCTGCACTAGGACGGACTGGTCTCTGCTCCTGTGGTCATCCGGTAGTCACCACCACGGATTCCATTTAACAAAGACACCCCCAGTCCTGGCATTTAACCCTTTAATACCATACAGCCCAAAGCCCCATAGGGGTTAATAGTGGTCATGCATTAGACTTTGGGACCCCCCATGAGCAGACACGTCCGGTACATGGTGTCCAGTGGTAATATTTCCTAATGCACCCTATGTAGAGACTTCCTGCAGCCCCCCCGAGGCCCCTCCACCCTATAACTGCACTCATATGACACACGCGATGGACTCAATGTCACGTCTATTACATTACTATTATATAATCACGGAGACACTGACAGTATTCACGGCTGCCGGCTGTGCCCGTGCTGGGGGCGCGTGGCTTACACTCCATACAAAGTGGCATTAGGGTGGCAGGAGACATCTTGGTCAATCTCAGCAGGGTCTTGCTTGGATTCTGTTGACAACCCCTTACTCAATGCTTGTGTAGCACCAACATAGTCCATCACAGTGCTAATCCGAGACCTTGGACTGCCATCTGTGTAGAGTAACAAACCCCCACTCTGCACCCGGGCAGATTATATTCTTCATAACTTCTAGATGACGACCTAATCCTTATATGCGATCAGTGGGGTCCTACTTCATGAAGAGGCTGCAGCACTTGGTCCCTTACTGTCACATGATCCAGCACCAGCTCAGTCCCTCTCAAGTGAATAGGGGCTGAGCTGCAATACCAAGCACAGCCACTAAGATCGGCGTGGCACTGTGCTTGGTATACAGTATGTACTTACCCTCTTCAACCAGCTAATTGACAGGGGTCCTGAGTGCTGCCCCCCCATCACATTAGCACCATCATAGACATTGTGAGCCTTATATGGGACAGTGACTGAATCTACATTCCCTGTCTTTAGGGGTGTTGGAGAAAACCCACCAAACACAGAAGGGACATACAAAGCTAACCACTGAGCCACGTGCTGCCCCCATTCCAGAGAGAAGGAACCGGTCCTGTATTAAGTGTCTGATCCCCCTGTAATTATTAAAGGGAGCGTCACCAGATCCCCCCCATTGTGCACGGTCAGACAGCCAGGGTTCACATGACGCCAGATAGGTGCAATGAAAATAATGGCGACTCCCCAACTGCATTGCAAACAAGGAGATATCTCAGCAACGCGGGCAGAATCCAGGATAATGATATAATAAATTTTATTTATATAGCGCCAACATATTCCGCAGCACTGTACAATTTTAGGACGACAATTAGGATGACTGCTCCTAATCCAATATGGAACGTCCTGGTGACAGACTCCCTTTAAGGATCCCACATAAACAGAGCAACACTCCTTACACCCTTACAGATCTGAGATGGTCATTGAGAAGCCATAGAAGTGGTGGCAGAAGATGAGCCCCGATGCTCTGGTCACAGGGGGCACTTGTAGACCCCATTCTCATTCACAGTATCAGACACCCACCCCTCACTTTGTGAACTGTATATAAAGGTAGTGGGGGACCCTCTGTAACATGAAGAGAGTCCGAGAACCTTGTATTGTCCGCCGTTACCCTGATGCCATATCAGAGATCTGTAAGCCAACTCCTGCCCTGGAACGTCTGCAGATTCTGCACTGAAACAAGAGACACCTGCAAGATGATCTGCAGATCACAGCGGAGTCTTAAAAGGAATTTCCCAAACTTGTACCACCATACAGATACCCCACCTGCCCTGTACCCACAGCCTCCTCCTATGTGCCCTCGCACCCCAATAGGCCATTACATTACATGTGACTGCCCGCTTACTAGTGCGGACTACATTTCCCAGGTATATACCTTGCTTTGTGTGCCGTCACTGCCGCCCCGGCCATTACCCCTGGTCACCCCCGCGCCATCTGATCAGCCTTTATAACTGAAATTGCAGCAAAACCCCAGCACTTTGTGGTCGTGTCACAGTAACCGCAGAATGGATGGCCCCAAGTGAAGACCCCGAGAGGCTGCCATGTGTGATAAGACCCCTTTATTGTAGGGCCGATACCAGAGGACCCTCTGCAGACTGACAGGCCTCACAGAGGACCCCTTTAAATAAGATGAATACAGCTCATGAGGTGGTGTGACCCCGCTCCTCACACATAACCACAGGACAGCAGAGGATTTTTATAGTTTTATTGTACAAGAGACCGGAGAGCAGATTTACTTCAGTTCTTTCACAGACAGACCTGCAAGAGAATAAAGGAGAGTCAATGACAAGTGCAAGGAGACCTGACAACCGGCACTACACCGACTGCAGCAGAGCAGAGAACTCACTTTACCCCTATATTATACCAATTTTTAAACAGAGGGGCCAATCTTTCTATAACCCCCAGCACATGTGGTGCTCAGTGGTATTCCGATGGAAACTTCACAAAGGTCCTTTTAAGTTTAGGGTAACACATTCGGCGTATAGAAGCATAGTGTGTGAAACAGCTTGACTTAAAAAAAATCCCAGTTTCCAATTTAGGTGACCCTAAAGCACCCCCTGTATATTGTCTGCACTACATACAGCCCGGGAGGGGGGCAATGGGGTGCAGACAGCGAGACCTGCACTAACTAACCACCAACATTCACCAGACATTAGCAGCCGATACCAAAAATTCCACTATGGACACCCCTGTAAGCCTTTAAAGGGGTCCCATCATTAAAACTCAATTTTTTGTCCCTAATACGTAGGAATAACCATAAGAAAGTCTATTCTTCTCCCACCCGTAGATGTCTTCTCCGCGCCGCCGTTCGATAGAAATCCCGGCTTTCGTCAGTGTGCAAATGAGTTCTCTCGCAGCACTGCAAAGTTGACGGCGCATGCCCGGGCCACAAGAAAATGGCCGCTTATACAGTACCATTTTTCTTGTGGTAGGCAGGCATGTGCAGTTGGCTGCCCGAGGCCTAGAACTTTGGCACCAGAATAAGACGTTGAGAGAGGCCGTTACTGAAGAAGATGGAGGCGTCGCTGGAGAGTTCTCTAGCAGCATTGGGACCGCCCCCAGTGCTGCGAGAGAACTCATTTACATACCAAAGAAAATCGGGATTTCTACCAAACGGCTGCACAGAGTAGACATCTAAAGGTAGGAGAAGAATAGACTTTCTTAAGGCTATTCCTACGTGTTAGGGACAAAAAAACAAAACAAGAGTTTTAATGATAGGATCCCTTTAAGGACACAAGGTAGTTTGTATATTAACACTCTGACTTTCATATTTTCCTTCCCCACCTTCCAAAATTCACAACCCTTATTTTTCTGTCGACCTAGCCATGTGGGGGCTTATTCTTTGCACTTTTATTTGGCACCATTTTGGGGTACAGGTTTTGATTCGCCTGTAGTAACTTTTTGGGGCGACGGTGTATAAAGACCCCACAAATCTATCATTTAAAGTGTTCACTGTCGGTCATTTTTGGACTGAGCGATTTTCCCAGGGTCACCGTACCCCGACACCTATAAATTTACTATTTTGTTGACTGAGACGAGCCAGGGCTCTATTTGTGGGGCCACTTGTAGTTACTATAGGTACCAGTGTTTGGTATGGAGGACTTTTTATCACTTTCTGGGGTACCAACGTGACCAAAATATGTTAAAATATATACGGCAAGGTGCAAATTTTTATGACGTTCACTGTAAAGAATACACAAGACTAATTTTGGATAGTGCAGACTTGTGTGGACACGGCGATACCCGGCACGTTTGCTTACATGATGTGTTTGAAAGTAAAAATTTTAACCAAAATTTTTGGGATTCCTATAATTTTCTGACTTTGTTGTTTCTGTCGACAGCTTTCCCCTATGTGGTGCAGCAGAGATACGCTATGAAGCAGATTACTATTATATTGGATCTTGGGAAGGGGTTGAACATTTGATTTAATTTTCACTTTGTTCCATTAGGTGCCCAGATCACAGGATCGTCTGATAGACTACACTGCAGATTATTCCTACAGCCAGCCAATTCAGAGGAAAGATGGCAGCCTTGGGTCCTCAACCAGGGCCTGGCATTGCCACAGCAGCACACTGGCTGCCCCCAAAGTCAAGGCATAGGGGACCATAATAGTGACAGCAACAAATCGTCTCAGCTGTAAGTTACAGCCAACATATTGCTTAAAGAGAAGCTGTGACAGGACAATGCTCTGTGATCTGTAGGTACCAGGTTACAGAGCAGCCATGTCCAAATCTGTGAGGAAAGATTCAATAGTACTTCTATTTTATTCACTGAAATCTCTGTTCTCTTTGCTATACAGGGAGACCATGAGTGACCGCCATCCTCCCCTCTAGGACTGTGTATACAGAGACAGCAGTCACCGATAGGACCAGTCACACACAGTGCAGGGAGTTAACGGTTAATACAATACAATTGCTTTAAGTGATCTGCCTTGCATTTACAGTACAGTCATCCCTCCATGGAAGGGCCGAGGACCTGATACAGTAATACTTGGATATAAGACCGGGTCAAGCATACTGTCACCAGGGCATCAACTTGGCTTCTGCACCCAAAGGTGTCATTTTCTGTCCATTGAGTCCCTGCTAGATGAGCCCTGCACTCACTCACCTGGGGGAAGAGACTGCTTGAGCTTCTCTGCCTTCTCCTTGTCTGTGATGACCAGTGTGTACAGGTACTTGCTGCAGCGAACCTTGAATTTCACATTGTCCTTGTTCTTCTTAATTTTGACAGCTGGATAAAAAGACACCAAGGTAAGTATACATGTATACAGACAGGAAGGGTTGTTATGGGCGTGTAGTAGTAGAAGGAGTAGAGATGAGCGAATTGTTCCCAATACCTCGCTCCCATAGGAATGCATGTAAGCGGCTAAACAAGGGGTTAAAGGGATTCTACCATTAAAACCTCTTTTTTTTGTGGATAAGACATCGGAATAGTCTTTAGAAAGGCTTTTCGTCTCTTACCTTTAGATGTGATCTGCGCCGCGCCGTTCCTTAGAAATACCGTTTTTTACCGGTATGTAAATTAGTTCTCTGGCAGCGATGAAAGCGGGCCCCAGTGCTGGAAATGCGATGGGGGCGTCCCCACTGCTGCTCGAGAACACGATCCTACGACGCCTCCATCTTTGGCTGGATCTTCCCCTTCTCTGTCGTCTTCCTCCTGAGTCACCTCAGACGCCTGCGCAGTTGGCTCTGCCAGTGAGACACCAGCAGAGCCGAGTGTGAATGCCGGCCGGCGGCCATTTTTGGGAGGCCGCTCCTGCATTGCACTACAAGAGCAAGAGCGGTCTCCCAAAAATGGCCACAAGCCAGCATGCACAGTCGGCTCTACTAGTGTCTCGCTGGCAGAGCGAACTGCGCAGGGGTTGGAGGTAACGCAGGAGGAAGACGACAGAGAAGGGGAGGATCCAGCCGAAGATAGAGGCGTTGCAGAATTGTGCACTCGAGCAGCAGTGGGGACGCCCCAGTTCCAGAGAACTAATTTGCATACTGGTAAAAAATATTATTTCTAAGGAACGGCGTGGCGGAGATCACGTTTAAAAGTAAGAGACGAATAACCTTTATAAAGACTATGCAGACGTCTTATCCACAAAAAAAAGGTTTTAATGGTAGAATCCCTTTAAGCGCCGGCCGCTACAATGCATTCCTATGGAGCGAGGTATTCGAATCAACTAATAAGGACCAGGCCGCAACATGCATGACATATCCAATATACCGCCACATGTGCTTGTGCTGCCTAGTGACTGACCATACCAGAACCAGCCATGTGACCGCGCCTCTAATACACAAAATCAGCCCCTGTATAGTCAGAATTTGTGTTTTGTTCAGAGAGAGGGTGACCTGACGCAGATGTGGTCTGTTGGGGCACCCCAAGAACTGAGACTACAAAAAAAAAAGTGGACATGACTCGAGCCGAGGCCCCCACTGACTCCTTTATGGGAGTGCTAAGCAACAGAAACTGCATCCGGGAGCAACATATTAAAATTTAGAGGTTCGTCTAGTCCAGGGGTAGGGAACCTTCGGCTCTCCAGCTGCTGTGAGACTACAACTCCCAGCATGCTCCATTCACTTCCATGGGAGTTTCAAGGACAGCAGAGCCAGTATGCATGCTGGGAGTTGTAGTTTTGCAACAGCTGGAGAGCCGTACGTTCCCTACCCCTGGCCTAGTGTGATTATTTTAGTGCCCGTGCCCCCCGGCAGCCCCCACACCCGTCACTTACACTTGGCATCCTTTCTCCTGGCTGTCAGCAGGAAATCTTTTATCTCTTCTATTTTGCGAGGCTGAAAGGATAAAAAAAAGTCACAAGTAGTCAGACACCGAACCGCAGGTCACATCACCCAGCCGCAGAGTGACGGCAGCCCCACTGCTAGCCACCATGCTGGGAGTTGTAGTGCTACAAAAACTGGCCTCCGCTAGCACAGCACATTGATAAGCAGCACAGATCTATACTGGGACTTGTAGTCCGCATGATCTTCCTTATTCTGGGACGTGAGCAACACAGAGAAGGACTGCAACTCCCAGCATGCACATTACTAGAGATCCAATAGACACTCTGAATTGGAGTCCGGGGCAATTAGAATTGTAAGTACTACTAGTCCCAGCAAGGCAGATACATGACCTTAATTTTCATGGTACTGAGATATATATATATATATATATATATATATATATATATATATATATATATATTATATACACACATATATACATACTACAACTCCCAGTATGCTCACTATCCACTTTACAAGCTAAGGATTGTGCTGTACATCATCGGGAACCATTTCATCGGTGTAGGACTACAACTCCCAGGATGCCCACAGCCCAATAACATACATGAAGATACCCTACAAGCCTATTATACCACATGAGGAGACTACAACCTGCAATATCCACCCTACCACCACTCCCAACACGCTCACAGACTCCATTCATTATACATTCCACTGCACAGACAAGTACTACAACTCCCAGCATTGCCACCACTTGTACAGCAGGACAGATGAAGTAACAGTGACACTACTACATCCCCCATGTGACGAAGCACGGCACAATGCTGAGAGTTGTAGTTCCACACCCACACTAGTAATAGAAGGGGCACTCACCATGCTGCAGATGTAATCCCGGGACCTGCGGGGGGAGAGACACAAGAATCAGAGACAGTAATAGCCCAAAACACCTGAGCCCACCCCCAAAATACTCCCCCACAACGACCGCCAAGTCTGCCGGGCTACCCCCGAGCACCGCCGCCCCCCTCCTACCAGCACTGTACACCGAGGATGGAGACGGATTCTCCGGGCCCGGCACTCACCGCTGTGTCGCTGGGAACAGGAAAAGAAAGGATCGTCACTTCCGGAATCTGAGACTTAAACCCGAAACAGCGGCCGGGGAGGGACAAACTACAAAGAAACGCGAATGGACCCGGAAGTAGGCACGTGATCACAGTAGTGTCTGTAAGTCTGTGAATGAAGCAATAAAGTTGTTACAAATTATATTATTATTATTATTATTATTATTATTATTATTATTATTATTATTGATTATATAATAATAATAGTAATAATGTTTTTTCATAACTAACTCCTTAAAATATATAATTTTTATTGCACTTTTCCATCACTATATTCTGAGAGCCGGAGCTTTAAGAGGACGATTTTTATTTCGTTTTTGCTCAGTTTGCTTTCTATCCCCCTTTAGGACATGACGATTTTCCATTTTTGTGTTTTTGTTTTTTACACCCCTTTCCAAAAGTCATAACATACCCAACCATCCCAGAATCCGGGACTGCCCCAGTCGGTGGGCGGTATAGCCCAACCGGATGGGGACATTATACTGTGGGGGCAGCCAGAGGGGGACATTATACTGTGGGGGCAGCCAGAAGGGGACATTATACTGTGGGGACAACCAGAGGGGGACATTATACTTTGGGGGCAACCAGAGGGGGACATTATACTGTGGGGACAACCAGAGAGGGAAATTATACTGTGGGGGCAGCCAGAGAGGGAAATTATACTGTGGGGGCAACCAGAGGGGGACATTATACTGTGGGGGCAGCCAGAGAGGGAAATTATACTGTGGGGGCAACCAGAGGGGGACATTATACTGTGGGGGCAGCCAGAGAGGGAAATTATACTGTGGGGGCAACCAGAGGGGGCATTATACTGTGGGGGCAGCCAGAGAGGGAAATTATACTGTTGGGGCAACCAGAGAGGGACATTATACTGTGGGGGCAGCCAGAGGGGGACATTATACTGTGGGGGCAACCAGAGGGGGACATTATACTGTGGGGGCAACCAGAGGGGGACATTATACTGTGGGGGCAGCCAGAGGGGGACATTATACTGTGGGGGCAGCCAGAGGGGGACATTATACTGTGGGGGCAACCAGAGGGGGACATTATACTGTGGGGGCAGCCAGAAGGGGGCATTATACTGTGGGGGCAACCAGAGGGGGACATTATACTGTGGGGGCAGCCAGAGGGGGACATCATACTGTGGGGGCAACCAGAGGGGGACATTATACTGTGGGGGCAACCAGAGGGGGACATTATACTGTGGGGGCAACCAGAGGGGGACATAATACTGTGGGGGCAACCAGAGGGGGACATTATACTGTGGGGACAACCAGAAGGGGGCATTATACTGTGGGGGCAACTGGAGGGGAATGTTATACTGTGGCCCCACCAGAATAGGGACATTATAATGTGGGTGCACCAGGATGGGAACATTATAATTTGAGAGCATACTATATCAGGGCCACTATAGGGGTGTTATACTGTGTGGGGCACAAAGAGTGGAAGTGGGTGAGACTAGAGGTTCGTCTTACTGTGCATAAATTTCTCTGCAGCCCCTTGAAAGTTGGGGGGGGGGGGGATGCATAACTTTTTTACTTTCCCATTCACAGTCATGTTAATAATGATTTAGCTTTATTCTGCTGGTTAGTACGACCGCTTTTTCCCCCCCATTTTTCTTGGGAGGCCCAGTGATGAAAAAAATTCAGCAATTCAGCCATTTTGGGTTTGGCTTCTTGACCTCCTCAACTACTTATATGCATTTTGACATTGATAAGTTGTTTGAGGAGGTTGCGGCGGACATTGTGTACAAGTACAGTGCCGTATATATGGTTACTGGGCCCCTTTAACACATTAGTGGGCTCAATGTAAAGGTGTCATAAGTGGGTCCCCCATCAACAACACTTAGACATATCTTCCAACTTGCAGAGGACACAAGGATGAATCAGTCGTGGTGTGCACAGCTTATATTTTTTATGTTATCTATGCTCCTAGCCCTGTCCATGTCCCCTTTGACCTCATCCATTCATATCATGTCCCTTTTTGCCCCAACACAGTAACAATGCTCTTCGATTTTTAGCACACTGTAACCATACCTCCACTACACAGTAGTGGCACCCACATAGTACAGTGTTGGCCAAAAGTATTGGCACCCCTGCAATTCTGTCAGATAATACTCAGTTTCTTCCAGATAATGATTGCAAGCACAAATTCTTTGGTATTATCTTTATTTAATTTGTCTTCAATGGAAAACCACAAAAAGAATTGTCAAAAAGCCAAATTGGATATAACTCCACAGCAAACATAAAAAGGGTGTGGACAAAAGTATTGGCACTGTTTGAAAAATCATGTGATGCTTCTCTAATTTGTGTAATTAACAGCACCTGTTACTTACCTGAGGCACCTAACAGGTGGTGGCAATAACTAAATCACACTTGCAGCCAGTTGAAATGGATTAAAATTGCCTCAACCTCTGTCCTGTGTCCTTGTGTGACCACATTGAGCATGGAGAAAAGAAAGAAGACCAAAGAACTGTCTGAGGATTTGAGAAGCAAAATTGTGAGGAAGCATGAGCAATCTCAAGGCTACAAGTCCATCTCCAAAGACCTGAATGTTCCTGTGTCTACCGTGCGCAGTGTCATCAAGAAAGTGTAAAGCCCATGGCACTGTGGCTAACCTCCCTAGATGTGGACGGAACAGCGCCTCAAATGTGGGACTGTTCCACTGAATCCACGATGACTTAGTGGAGTCTCATGCTCAGTATTGGTATTACAGTTCAATCCCAAATATCTTGATTATTTCTAGAAGTCTGTGAGAGAGTGAAGGGTGTGGTCTGGGAAGACAGGTATGTCCCAGCCAGGCAGCTAAAGGGTGTATGGTAAAGATTCACACCAGGGAGGTCAGCTGACTAATCAGGCCCTAATAACAGTCCGTGTGTGTAGACTAGCAGGGTGGCACCATACTGACAGAGCTGAACTGTACAGACCGGACCTCCAAAGCAGGTACTGTGCCACCCGTTGTTATTGCCAAGGTGGGAGACTGGTAGCCAGTCTCCTGTATAGTCAGGGGAAAGTTTCCTTACATTTAAGTTAGTTTCTCAGCCGAGAAGGGTTTTGTTTTGTTTATCCTGTGGCTTTGCAAAAGCAGTGTATGCGCTACATGTGACTAAAGCCTGAACCTGTGTGCAAACCAGTGTCTGTGTCCCTGTTTCCTGACTTCCACAAACCCCTCACTTGGGTGAGGACAGCCGACATTTGTGACACGTATCCCCGGCTTCCTCGTACAGGACTATCAGCGGTTTTGTTCCTCGCAGGTGCCAGGGAGGTAAAACTGGTGAAATGATCTGTCACAACCAATACAGGGCTGAATCCATCGGGCGTTTCTTCCGCAGACGAATAATCGATCATAGATAATCCTAATGGACAGGGGGTTTCTCTGGGTAGTACAGGGGGCGCTATATGTTAGCCTGACCACATAAATATTATGGTGCGTACGTAAATCAGGATTGATGTGATATGTAAATGACTGCGCTCTGGTCCATGGGGCTGACACATAGGGGCGGCGTTGCTCAGCCAAAGGGCGTTCAGGGGAAGTCAATAGATTTTATGGCTCTTGGTTAATTTTTCATCATCCGGAGTATCCGCATAAGACATTTAAAGAGGAATTCTACCTAAAATGTCACAGTCCGATCTACGTAGATAGCTACATTTCTTAAATAAGGGGAATGTCAGATACCCCCTAGTTCTTTGTTAATAAAAATACAGGCTCTGAAGAGTTAATGAACGTCTCAGGATTTCACTGGATATTACAAAGTCTGTATTTGTTTAGGTAGGGGGAAGGCGACCATATTTTTGGGATCTTGTAACAGGGACGGAGGAGAGAGTGTGTTACTTTACATGACGTATTGTATCACCACCTAGTGGTCATTGTTTGTCCTGCAGGTTCTTTCTTTGGCCAGTATTTTGGGCAGTCACATGACGCCCATAGGGGGTTCGTGCATAATACGCATTGGGCATTTGGTGAAGCATATCCGCCGCTAGTGCTGCGTCTGATTCACTTGAAGTCACTTGAGTTTCATTGCATTTATTATTGAATCCTGACAAATAAGGCTTAAAGGGATTATTTGGGGGTAACAATATGAAATGACTAATCCTAAGGTTCCATCATCAGTATCAGTTCAGTGGAGATCCAACAACTGGCAGCCCCGCCGATCACCGATTGGCTGATACACAGAAAATGGAGCAGAAAGCAGACAGCGCTGTCCTCCATGTAGTGGCCAGATCAGGGTATTGCAGGTCAACTCTCATTCACTTCAATAGGATGCTGCCTCTCTGCTTCCTGCTCCATTCTCCATGTGTATTGGAGATTGATGGGCATGCCTGGTGTCGGACCCCAATGATCTGGTATTGATGAGCTATGTCGGACCCGCAACAATAAACAGTCGGGTGTATGGGGCAATTACAATATAAAGGGTCAGTGTGTTAGCCATGAAAAACAAGGCTAGCAAACTAACAATGCATAGTCATAAGACCTTAAGTACCAAAACATACTGACCGGAGTCTAGGGCAGGCAAAAGGGTGTTGACAACTTTCCTATTGCTCTAGAACACTTATAGATTAATGCTAGCTTACCTGGTGGTCAAGGTACTAAAGGGGGTCAATGCCAATATCCTTACTGGTCTAGTGTATTGTAGTGATCATTGCTAAAATCCCTGGTGATCTAGAGCAGTAAGTGTTTCATGTCAGAACCTCTAGTGGTCAATGGCGAGGACAAGGGTAATGTCATAAGGCTGGGTAATCTAGAGGAAGGGCTAATGTCAGCATCCCTGGTTAACAATGACAGGGGAGGGGTTAATGTAATCATCTCTGGTGGTCTAGAGTAGAAATGGGCTAATGTCAGCATTTGTGGTCCATAATAATAAGGGATTAATGTCAGCATCCCTGGTGGTCAGGAGCAGAAAGGGCAACATCCCTGGTGGTCAGGAGCAGAAAGGGGCAACATCACTAGTGGTCATGGGAAGAAAAGGGCAACATCCCTGATGGTCAGGAGCAGAAAAGGGCAACATCCGTGATGGGGGGCAGAAAAGGGCAACGTCCCTGGTAGTCAGGAGCAGAAAAGGGCAACATCCCTGGAGGTCAGGAGCAGAAAAGGGCAACATCCTTAATGGGGGGCAGAAACGGGCAACATCCCTGGTGGTCAGGAGCAGAAAAGGGCAACATCCTTAATGGGGGGCAGAAACGGGCAACATCCCTGGTGGTCAGGAGCAGAAAAGGGCAACATCCCTGGTGGTCAGGAGCAGAAAAGGGCAACATCCCTGGTGGTCAGGAGTAGAAAAGGGCAACATCCCTGGTGGTCAGGAGCAGAAAAGGACAACATCCCTGGTGGTCAGGAGTAGAAAAGGGCAACATCCCTGGTGGTCAGGAGCAGAAAAGGGCAACATCCCTAATGGGGGGCAGAAAAGGGCAACATCCCTGATGGGGGGCAGAAAAGGGCAACATCCCTGATGGGGGGCAGAAAAGAGCAACATCCCTGGTGGTCAGGAGCAGAAAAGGGCAACATCCCTGGTGGTCAGGAGCAGAAAAGGGCAACATCCCTGGTGGTCATGAGCAGAAAAGGGCAACATCCCTGGTGGTTAGGAGCAGAAAAGGGCAACATCCCTGGTGGTCAGGAGCAGAAAAGGGCAACATCCCTGGTGGTCAGGAGCAGAAAAGGGCAACATCCCTGGTGGTCAGGAGCAGGAAAGGGCAACATCTCTAGTGGTCAAGAGCAGAAAAGGGCAACATCCCTGGTGGTCAGGAGCAGAAAAGGGCAACATCCCTGGTGGTCAGGAGCAGAAAAGGGCAACATCCCTGGTGGTCAGGAGCAGGAAAGGGCAACATCTCTAGTGGTCAAGAGCAGAAAAGGGCAACATCCTTGGTGGTCAGGAGCAGAAAAGGGCAACATCCCTAATGGGGGGCAGAAAAGGGCAATATCCCTGGTTGTCAGGACAGGTTAATATAATTATCCCTGGTATTCTACAGTAGGGAACAGGTTCATTCCAGCATCTCTAGTAGTCGGGAACCGTAATGAAGTAATATCAGCATTCCTGGTAGTCAGCAGGGGTGTAGCTATAGAGGTTACAGAGTTTGCAATCACTACCGGACCCAAAGACCTGTTTATAACATAAGACGACACCAGTATTATAGATTGCTCCAGGTAAGTAGGGGTGTTAGATTTTTGCACTGGGGCCCAGCAGGTTGAAGTTCTGCCTCCGGTAGAGTTAATATACACATCCCTGGCAAGTTATTGTCGGTGAAAATGTAAACCCATCTATGGTCTCTTGGTATCAATTACGGGCAGCCTGGACAGTTACCATTCGGTTGACAACACTGCCCACACACAAATCTATATCTCACATCTCTCCATCTCTGGAGACTCAAGGATCTTCCAGCTTCAATCAATAGACAAAACTTTATTTTGACACCTTGCTGAAGATTTTTTATCATTTATGAGGAAGCTGTCATGTCCGATCATCTCCCATAGTAGGATGGAGCCCATGCGTCCTCCTCATACCTCCACAATGGTGAAGTCATCATGTTTGGATTCTTCTTTCCAGATCCATTGATGGCCTCTAATTGTCAGGTAGGCCGAGAACTAAATATGTCAAAAATAATGGAGTTTTGGAAAGGTCTCCAGAGATGTGAACTGACGGGTGTGATCTCAACCACCTGCAAAGCCACCAGACTAATATATTCTTAGTGTCAGGGTGAAGGTGTCAAGAAGACATAAGTGACCTGATTTCAGTTGACTAACTTGATGTAATGTCAATATCTCTCCTAGATCGGTAAGTCATGATTCCCTACAAGATGTGAAAAGCTTTTACTTTGAGCAATTTTCCGTCTTATTTAAAATAGGAAGACCTGAGCTATAAATATAAGATGCAACCACAGCCAAGACCAAGACTAGAAGATGTCTGAGGTTTCTCTATAAGGTCCATCAACTGATCTTTTCCATCTCTGTGGCCAGTGCCACCAAGCAGATTAACATGAGATTCTGGAATCCTTAGTCTTTTTGGAATGAGGAATTACTTGGTACATCATCAGTGATGTCAACATTTGGACTTGTTGGAAGACTTATGTCCACCATAACTCAGCTACCCAATAGCTATAATCAATGGTTGACCTGTTGACCACTGATCCCTTACCACCACCCAATCTATCTTTTTAGCTCCAACTTTCAATTCTCCTATTCCAGAATTCCACCAGTTTGGCATCACCATGTACTAAAACGTATGACTGGTCACCACCATCCGTCTCATTTGGCGTCTTCTCTTTCCTTTGGACCCTCATGTTGTGCCTTTGTCATTCCAAACTGGAACTCTCGATTCGTATCTTCACTTGGGATCTCTATACTTTTCAGAAGACAAGTGAAGAGTTGTTTGACATATCATCCATGATGAACCTACCTCCGACCATCGTAAGAACTTCCTCGATATTTGGACCTCTTGGATGACCTATGTCTACCCCATCTCAAGTACACAAGAGCTCCTATATGTGAGGCCTTCCACTGAGCTAATTTTTGTCTTTTGATCCTAACCCCAATCCCAACCTTGACCTTAGCCATGCCTCTTGATTTTGCCTTCACCTTACAACTTTGATTTTCTCACCTGATTCTTTCTGGCTTTGACCCCCCATCTCGTCTCCTGATGTAGTTAGAGCATACAGACCACGCTGCCGGTGACAACTCCTTGTTCCAAACTTTGCTTCCTTGGAAGGAAAAAGGGGTTGGAGTAATTGGAGATTCCTTAAAGTGTCTTAACATATTAGGTGAACGCCCAGGTATCTGGCAGTGGTTTACCCCCTATTGTGAATACGTGCATGTTTGTCCAAGTGAGCATGCATGTGTGTTTGTAAAGTTTATAATCATGTAATGTATGAAAAACATTGTTATCCTTAAAAGCTGAACGCTAGATATACTTGCTTACGCTTGAAACTGGTATAATGTTATATGATAAGATGGCGCCTGCATCCAGGATGGGAGCAAGAAAAACAAATACTTGGCTTGCTGCCAGAAGACATCTCCCCAAGGTTACCACGTAGGACCAGGAGTAGCTGTATATATATGGCAATGCTGAAACTTTTTCCATTTGATTGAGATATCCCATACCAATCAGGAATGAGTATGAAAACTTACGTTGTTGTTATATCACTTCCTTTCTCTGCTACTATTTAACCCCACGTTGTTTTAATAAAAGTGCGTCAGGACATATTCCTTAGCTGAGAGAGGAACGAATACCAACACAGAGTGGTGTGACTTCTTTACCGCCTGGCACTCAGCCTAATTAATTAGTACGACGACAGTTACCCGGGATTATTGGTCAATTAGTCATAAACACGGCTTTGACCTGATTATGTTTGGGTATAGCAGAGGTGCCCAATACGTCAATCGCGATCTACCGGTCGATCGCAAAGGACGTATGGGTTGATTGTGGGATGCAGCCAGGGATCCCCGGTGTCTGCTTGTTCACAGTGCAGGCTGAGAGTCGACTCTCCCTGCGCTGTGAACAAGCACTCCGGACACTTGCAGGCCGGGCAGCAGCAGCTCCGGGGGATGACGCGCTCCCCGCTCTTAGGGATGGAGGGATCCGGGGTGCTGCTTGTTCACAGCGCAGGCTGAGAGTCATCTCCGGACACTGGCAGGCGGGGCTGCCGCATCCCCAGCCTGCCAGTGTCCAGAGATAACTCGCAGCCTGCGCTGTGAACAAGCAGACACGGGGGATCCCTGGGCGGCCACAGAACGCCGCTGTCTCCTGCTCTCACGCTCCGCCCGTCCCCGCCCATATACCCAGACCCGCCCACAGACACGCCCCCGAACCCGCCCACAAGAAGTGGGTAGTAGATCTTTTGCCTTGGTCAGTTTATAAAGTAGCTCACATGCTGAAAAAGTGTGATCACCCCTGGGGTATAGAGGGCTATCTATTGACTACCCAGACGGGCACCTTTAGACTCTGTACCTCACCTCAGTCAGAGCCAAACCTATTGTGGTGCATGGATCAACTTCTCCATAGAGAACCATAACAGGAACTTTCCCGAATACTGTCCGATAGTCATGACTAATTCTTCCACTTTTGGACCTCTTGAGTGACCTATGTCCATCTTAACCCAACCCCGGTGAGAATAATAATAGGAATTTACCTCTATATGTGAATGTTTCCACATGGACCTCTTGGGTGTTAAGTCCATCTACACTTCCGTAAATTCTCTGTATGACATCGGCTGCTGTTTTTGTGGGTATAACTAGCAGCACCCACCGACGAAGATATACACCACGGAGCGGCAACTGATCAGCAAGGAGTTAAAAAGAAGTCATCTTAATTGTTGACTGAAACATATTTGGAAGACGATTCTTTATTACCTTAAGACTTGTCATACCTTGACAGACCTTGAGGAATTTTCAATTGTCTTCATTCGTTCCGCAGTGGAAAGTAATCTATATAGACTCCTAATCAGCCATAATCAGCCGTGTCAGGCTGCCTGCAGTGTCCTTGAATTATTACCAAGATGGATGTACCAAAATATCTTCCTTCTTCATCTTAAAGGGGTTGTACAAAAGTAGAAAAACGCGACTGCTTTTTTCTGAAAAACAGCACCGCACCTGTTCTCAGAGTGAATGGAACGTTCCGCAATACCACGTATAACCTGTAGACAAGTGTGGCAGTGTTTCTGCAAGAAAGCAGATTTTTTTGCAGTCCTGTGCACCTCTTAAAAAGATCAAATTTGCTACCAATGGTCATCTATCAAAAATGACCATTGATTTAATGGACATCCACTGCAGACAGCTACTGTTCACTTAGTATGGCTCAGGCTTGAGAATCTTAAAGGGATCCTATCATTAAAATGTTGTTTTTTTTTCTAACACTTAGGAATAGCTTTAAGAAAGGCAATTCTTCTCCTACCTTTAGATGTCTTCTCCGGTAGAAATCCCGGTTTTCTTTGGTATGCAAATGAGTTCTCTTGCAGCACCGGGGGCGTCCCCAATGCTGCGAGAGAACGCTCCAGCGACGTCTCCATCTTCTTCTGGAACAGCCTCTCTCCGCGGCTTCTTCCGGCGCTGGGGTCAAATTTTTAGGCATGCGCAATCGGCTCTGCCATCGGGCCTCAAGTAGAGCTGATTGCACAGGCATGTGGCCATTTTCTTGTGGCCGCTTACCCCAGCTTACTGGGTAAGCGGCCACAATAAAATGGCACCAGACGGGCATGCGCAGTCAGCTCGAGGCCTGACGGCAGAGCCGACTGCTCATGCCTAGAAGTTTGAAGCCAGCGCCGGAAGAAGATACAGGGAGAGGGTGTTCCATAAGAAGATGGAGGCATTATTTATTAATATTTATTATTATTTATTTATATAGCACCATTAATCCCATGGTGCTTTACATTTGGGGGTTACATACAATACACAGAATATACAGGTAGATATAATACTAACAATGACTGACTGGCACAGTGGGGTAGAGGGCCCTGCCCGCGAGGGCTTACAATCTATGAGGGAAGGGGGTAGAGACAGAAGGAGAGGGGGAGACTGTACAGATGGCGGTGCGGTGATAGTGTTATTGGAGGTTGTAGGCCTTCCTGAATAGGTGAGTCTTCAGGGCCTTCTTGAATCCTGTGATTGTGGGGGTCAGTCTTATGTGTCTTGGTAAGGAGTTCCAGAGTAAGGGAGATGCACGGGAGAAATCTTGGAGACGGTTGTGTGAGGAGCAGATGAGAGAAGAGCGGAGTAGGAGGTCATTGGAGGATCTGAGGTTACGTGTGGGCAGGTAGCGGGAGATGAGGTCAGAGATATATGGAGGGGACAGGTTGTGGATGAGGTCAGAGATATACGGAGGGGACAGGTTGTGGATGAGGTCAGAGATATATGGAGGGGACAGGGTGTGGATGGCTTTGTATGTTAGCATTAGTAGCTTGAACTCAATTCGCTGGGCTATGGGTAGCCAGTGGAGGGACTGGCAGAGGGGAGCAGCCGATGAGGATCGGGGGGTGAGGTGGATTAAGCGAGCAGCGCAGTTTAAGGTGGACTGGAGGGGGGCGAGGGTGTTTGCTGGGAGTCCATGGAGAAGGGTGTTGCAGTAGTCTAGGCGGGAGATTATGAGGGCCTGGACGAGCATCTTGGTAGTTTCCTGGGTGAGGAAGGGGCGGATTCGGTGGATGTTCTTGAGTTGGAGGCGGCAGGAGGTGTTGAGGGCTTGAATATGTGGCTTGAAGTATAGTTCAGAGTCCAGGGTTACCCCAAGGCATCGGGCCTGTGGGACAGGGGTAATTGTGGTTCCATTAACTTTGATAGATGGGTCAGGTGGAGGGGCCATACAGGATGGGCTGAAGATGATGAACTCAGTTTTCTCCATGTTGAGTTTGAGAAAGCGGGAGGAGAGGAAGGAGGCTACGGCCGCTAGACAATCTGGAACTCTGGCCAGCAGGGAGGTCATGTCTGGTCCAGAGATGTAGATTTGGGTGTCATCGGCATAGCAATGGTACTGGAAACCATGGGATTCTATGAGTTGGCCCAGGCCGAGGGTGTAGATGGAGAACAGGAGGGGTCCTAGGACGGAGCCTTGGGGGACCCCTACAGAGAGAGGGCGAGGTGAGGAGGTGGTGTCCGAGTGCGAGACGCTGAATGTGCGGTCGGTGAGGTATAAGGAGATCCAGGAATGGGCCAGGTCTGAGATACCAAGGGATGAGAGAATTTCTAACAGGAGAGAGTGGTCAACTGTGTCAAAGGCAGAGGAGAGGTCGAGGAGGAGGAGGACAGAGTAATGGCGCTTGGCTTTGGCGGTTAGCAGGTCATTGGTGACTTTTGTTAGGGCAGTTTCAGTGGAGTGCCGGGGTCTGAAGCCTGACTGAAGTCTGTCAAAGAGCAGGTTGGACAAGAGATAGGAGGAGAGTTCGGAGTGGACATGCTGCTCAAGAAGTTTTGAGGCGTACGGGAGCAGAGAGATGGGACGATAGTTGGCAGGAGAGGACGGGTCAAGGGACGGTTTCTTAAGTATAGGAGTGACAGTGGCGTGTTTGAAGGCTGAGGGGAAGGATCCATTGGTTAGGGATAGGTTGAAAAGATGGGTTAGGGCTGGAGTAATGACTTCAGCATGGCATCGCTGGAGAGTTCTCTCGCAGCATTGGGGATGCCCCCAGTGCTATTTGAGTGCTGAGGACCACCCCCAGTGCTGCAAGAGAACTCATTTGCATACCAATGAAAATCGGGATTTATACGGAACGGCGGCGCGGAGAAGACATCTAAAGGTAGGAGAAGAATAGCATTTCTTTAGGCTATTCCTACGTGTCATTTTAATGATAGGATCCCTTTAAGAGAGCACTAAGAGATCTACCTCATTTATTTCTATGGACCCTCATTTTCATTATCTTTGCTGCAAGAACGTGTGCGCTCAGCAGCTTGCAGAATTGGGGCTCATGAGCTGTAAGACTTGAAGCATCACAGGGTCAGTGGAAAAATACATTAGCTGAACATGCTGGATACAGACACTGAAGAAGCAGGGAGCGATGGAAGATGTGAACTCCGAAGACTGCACAACTTGAAACGCAGCGGCTTATGAGCATTAATGAGACATTTCATGAAATATTATTGTAAGAGTATATCATCATTGCAGGATCAGTGTAAGGGGGCATTCACACTACGTAATGCCAGCGTGTATCACAGCCGTACACGCCAGCGTTACAGCAGGGCTGCCGAACACTTCCCATTCATTTCTATGGGAGCCGGCATGCGAGCACTCCCCATAGAAATGAATGGGCTGCTTCTTTCACTGCGAGCAGTCCCATTGAAGTGAATGCTCTGCTCATGCCGTGCCGTATATGCCGGCACTTCCCATTCACTTCAATGGGACCAATCGGAGGCATTAGAGCCGGTTGTCTACTGCTTAAAGCAGTAGGCGCCCGGCGTCTATGGCGGCCGCCTGGCTCCTGGGCGGTCGCCATAGTTACAGACCCGACATGCGCCGTACTATTACGGCGCATGTCGGGAAGGGGTTAATATCATGAGAGTAATTGCTAAATTATTATTTTAATTCTATAATTATTTTTAATTATGATAAAAGTGTGTGGTCATTATTATTCTACTGAATACAAAAGCTGGCACTACTACTGTGCGGTACATTACTGCCGTCTGAGACTAAGGCGCAGAATCCACGTCACAATCCGCCCCATCACAATGGAGGTCCATGGAGACCGCTAGCGATCTTTTTTCCGTGAGCAGAGAAGCAAGCTGCCCCTTCTTCAGGTGGATTCCATGGCTCATTGAGTCGCAGCGTCCGCCTCGCGGCAGCACCCTCTGGGCTAGGCCCATTCATTTTAGGCCTACTCTGGAGCGGGAAGCCGTGACTGACAGTCGGGGCAGATGTTTTTTGGTCCCAATTTTGATGCAGGACCAAATACGCTATTCCGTGCCCGTATCAACTAGGCCTTATAGAGGCATCATTGGTAACATTAGTGCATAGGGAGCTTTTTTCCATAACAATATGGACATAATATTTACCGTATATACTCGAGTATAAGCCGAATTTTTCAGTTTTTGTGCTGAAAAAGCCCCCCTCGGCTTATACTCGAGTCAGCAAAAAAATAAATAAATAATTATTTTTTTTATTTTTTATTTTTTTTGGGAGGGGGGGGGTCTATGACCAGCCACAATATAAATGTCTGGAATCTCCCATAAAATAGTGCAAAAAAAAAAAAAGATTAACAAAAAAAAAAAGTTGTAAATCCCTCCTTTCCCTAGAATACATACAAAAGTAGAGAATGACTGTGACACACAAACACATTAGGTATCCCTGTGTCTGACAGTGCCCGGTCTACTGAATATAGGGGATCTGCAGTGCGACTGTTCCATCAGGAAGGAGTTAATAGGAGCACTGCAGATCCCCTATAGTCAGCCAGGCTGAATTCCAAGTGGGGGAAGAAAACCCAGTCCTCAAGCTCAGGGAAGGGGCAGACAGACAACCAAAACACCCCCTCCCCTCCCCTTCCCCAGCAAGTACTGCACCCAAAAACTCCGACCATTTTAATTTTTGAAATTTTCCAGTAGCTGCTGCATTTCCCCCCCCTCGGCTTATACTCGAGTCAATAAGTTTTCCCAGTTTTTTGTGGTAAAATTAGGGGCCTCGGCTTATATTCGGGTCGGCTTATACTCGAGTATATACGGTACATTTGTTTTTTGTATAGCATTATTATTCATAAATAATTTTCTTGTCCCTGTAGGGAGTTGGACCTCGTGCCCCTTATCTTTAAGGGTTAGTTCACACGTAGTTTTTTTGGTCCAGATTTTGACACAGGAAGCCATGTCAGAATCCGGACCAAAATGCACCTATTGAGGGCTGCTGTGGAGCATATAATACTGTGTGGGATCACATGGCATCTGTTTTGTAGCAGCCATGCACTATTATTACATAAGCTGCTTTATATACAAGCTTTAAGCTCACACTTTCCGTCACCTCCTGTTTGTTCACTGTCTTTGCTCCGCACCTGTTATAAATCTCATCCTCATAAATGTTGCTGTCACTACCTGCTTGTTCAGTACATGTCATGCTCTATAATGTGCTCTTATACTGGTCCTGCAATGCTACATTGGAAGATCATGTCAAGTGACACAAGTAGGGGGTGGGGGGGAGATGTGAACTCTGAAATTGCATCTCATCGATTGAAGTGTTTCCAATTCCGCAAGCTTTAGAGTTAAGATTTTCCTATTTTCGGTGTCTGCACATAGAACATGTACTAAAATTGAAACTCATCAATGACAATATTGCAGACTTCAGAGTTTACAACAGTTTTCAGTCCCTGCTCGGTCAGTCTCTGTACGTGGCTTGCCTGTATATTCAGTGTCTGGACATGGCATGCTTTGCTGATGGACTCTTTTACTGTTCCTGCGATTCTACATTAGCAGAACATACCAAGTGCAGGCTCAAGTAGGGGCTGACAGGAGATGTGAACTATGAAGTCATATCCCTTCAACTTACAGTATAGGCCAAAAGTATTGCCCCCCCTGCAATTCTGTCTGATAATACTCGTTGTCTTCCAGAAAATGATTGCAAGCACAAATTCTTTGCTATTATTATCTTCATTTAATTTGTCTTCAGTAGAAAACCACAAAAAGAATTGTCAAAAAGCTAAATTGGATATAATTCCACAGCAAACGGGGGTGGACAAAAGTATTGGCACTGTTTGAAAAATCATGTGATGCTTCTCGAATTTGTGTAATTAACAGCACCTGTTACTTACCTGAGGCACCTAACAGGTGGTGACAATAACTAAATCACACTTGCAGCCAGTTGAAATGGATTAAAGTTGACTCCACCTCTGTCCTGTGTCCTTGTGTGACCACATTGAGCATGGAGAAAAGAAAGAAGACCAAAGAACTGTCTGAGGACTTGTGAAGCAAAATTGTGAGGAAGCATGAGCAATCTCAAGGCTACAAGTCCATCTCCAAAGACCAGCTTGTTCAGTGTCCGTACGTAGCATGCTTTGCTGATGTACTCCTACATTGACAGAGCATGCCAAGTGCAGACACAAGTAGGGGGTGAGGGTAGATGTGAACTCTGAAGTCCCATCTCATCTACCTCTGTGTTCACAATTTTCTGACACCCCCTGCATGGCTCTTATACTGTTCCTGCAATGACACATCGGCAGAATATGCCATATGTAGACCCAAGTAGGGGGCGACGGGAGGTGCGAACTCGGAAGTGACAGAATTTTGCAGACACTATCTGACATAAGAAAATAATTAAAAGCAGAAGCGAGAATTTCTTATCTTAAACCAGTCTTTTATTCTAATAGCAGTCGCAGCTTTTTTGTAGCGTTTTCCCACTTTTGACCTTTGTAATGCAAATGTGCGATAGCGGTTTACGCTTTTGTATACATTAAAAGTGAACTCATGCGAGAACACAAAGAGAGGATTTTTTTTTTTTCCTCACTGGAGAATTAACATAGCCGCAATATTTTTTTTTTTTGCTGAGCGTATTATTAACTATGTTCTAGCGCGAAACTAAATATAATAGCAATTATTCAAATTTATTCATAGAGCACAATGCAATTATAGAATGAAATCAATACGGCTTTTTAACTGTTGGCGATGGACGTGTCTGAAAAGCGCTTGACTCCTCGTCGAAACGTCGGCCGGCTCCATACGTCAGTAAGATGAATCCCTCGTTTTCGCATAGGTTACCGGATAACTATATGGCTTTACGTAAAGACAGCCATTAATTCTGAGGTTGACAAGATGGAAGGCAACGGTCTCGGCTCGCAGTGTACATTGGCGTCTTTGAAAGTAGAATCTGAACGGAACGTTGTGGGAAGCAGAATGGGTTTGGAAGTCAGAAAAGTTCAATATGGTAGGTGGGAGTTCGCCAGAGTCATTAAAGGGATTCTACCGTTAAAATCTAATTTTTTTTCACTAACACGTAGAAATAGCCTTAAGAAAGGCCTTTAGATGTCTTCTCCGCGCCGCCGTAATGTCGGTTTTCTTCGGTATGCAAATGAATTCTCTCACATCACTCGGTGCGTCCCCAATGCTGCGAGAAAACTCTCCAGCGCCGCCTCCATCTTCTTCCGATCTTATAATCCGCCTCCTCACAGACAAGCCTCCCGCAGAACCAGCAGGAAGCAGCATGTTCGTCTTTGCTATTCGGGATCCCTGGCAGCTTGCTGTTACGAGGGAGATTACTTTTTCTCATAGGAATGAATTGACCAGCGTAGATTGGCCAGTGTACAGCATTCGGCCAATCAACGCTGGTTCTGCCGGAGACTTGTCTGTGAGGAGGGGGAGTCTAAGATCGGACCACAGCAGTCTCCATTGTGGTCCAATATTAGACTCCGCCTCCTGGCCAGCGTTGATTGGCCGAATGCTGTACACTAATCAACGCTGTAATCAACGCTGGCCAATGTATTCCTATGAGAAAAAGTATGCTCCCTCGTAACAGCAAGCTGCCAGCTCTCCCGACTAGCAAGGATCTACTCGCTCATCTCGTAACCCACGAAACGTCGTAACCCGAGACCGTCGTGACCCGAGTACTACCTGTAATGATGACAAGTGTAGTATAATGGCCCCTTCAGTGCCCTCATCCTACTAATATTATAAGTGTGAAAGTTTGTGTGTTTGGATGTTTGTGAGTTTGGATGTTTGTTCCTCAATCACGCTAAAACGCCTGGACGGATTTGCGTGCAATTTTCCACAAACATAGTTTTCCCTTAGGATTGAGTCACAGGCTACTTTTGGTGCCACTAAACAACATGGCTTCCTAGCAGGAGACTCACAAAAGCAGGACTCCTAGCCCCAGCTATAGACTCACACACACTGCCTGGCATTTCCTGCCTCAACCTGCCTACACACTCCTTACTGTCACCTCAGGAGTAGCCCTCACTCTACTCACTCACATTAACATATAGCTTTCCACTATATAACACATCACATTGTCTTTATTACTACATACACAATACAACACATCACATTGTCTGTATCACTACATACACAATACAACACATCACATTGTCTATATCACTACATACACAATATAACACATACACATTTGCTATCCCACCAAACTTTTTAAAGCACTTTTACAGTTTCACACGTCTGTGTCCGCCCAATTCTCAAATCACCGCAGACGAAGTCGCGGGTAAAAGCTAGTGTGTAATATAATGGCCGCCAAGTGTAATATAATGGCTCCCATAGTGCCTCATGTGTATTATAATGGTTTGCACAGTGCCCCTATGTGTAACATAATGGCCCCTACAGTGCCCCCACATATAATAGTCCACATCGTGACCCCACATGTAACATAGTGGCTCCAATAGTGACCCAAAGTAGTATAATGGCCCCAACAGTGTCCCCACGTGTAATACAAAGTAGTATAATGGCCTGCACATGTAACACAATGGCTCTATGCTGCCTGTAATAGAAGTGCCACAATTGTAGCATCACAGAGCATTGTAATACTGATCAGACCCATGGGGTTCAAAACCACTATGGGGGCTAAAAATTACAGCAAAAAATAATATTACAGAAAAATTAAAGAAAAATACAGCTTCCCCTGCAAAAAAAACAAGTCCTTATACAGTTATAAATTGGGCAAATAGAAAAGTTATGGCGCAGAGAAAAAAAAATAAAATAAAAATGACCAAGGGTTAAAGAAATAATTGCCACATTGTGCAAATGTGGGAGGAGCTAATTGGGGTAGATTTCTATATTGGCACATCGATTGATAAATCAGCCCAACCCTGTGACTCTTGGGGCCTTTATACCAAATGCCAGTCTCAATAAATCTGCCCCATTGTGTAGCATCAGCAGGGGTGGAGCATGATACAAGGCTCCTCCCTCCTTGGTGTCAAGCTCCGCCCCGTCAGTCCCTGCACTAGAGTATCATTTTCCCTGGAGTGTCCCTTTAACTCTCCGCACATCTTATAGTTGTATTATTAGGAAATAGAACAACATTATGGCGGTTGTACGAGGCGTCGCACTGCTTGTTACACATAAAGCTCTATGTAGAATACAATTACACTGCGTTCTGCTTTATTGCCCCACACTCGCAGCCTCCTGAGACTGAAGCGTCGTCTTCGCCGTTCTACATGACATTTCCCTTGTCTAAATTACAAATTTATGTCCTCCAAATTAATAAGCGGGAAAAACTGCTAAACAGCGATTCCATTCTGCGCGGAAAGCAGAAAAATGTTGTTATGTCAGCCAAGTGTGAAGTCAAAAACGATCTCACGGGCAAAAGTTCATCGAGATTTCACTGAGACAAACTTAAAGGGGAGCGCCGTCTTTTAACATCATGTCATCCCTAAAGCCAACACTAGGGGGGGTGGGAAGGTTTAGGAGCAATGTATAAGGGTTATGCTTATCGGCTCCCTCTAGTGGTGGATGCAAAAAGTCAGAATGTTATCTTTTTTTTTTTTTTTTTTTTTTTTTTACTCGCCACCTTTCAAAACCCATAACTTTTTAGATTTCTCTGTTGACAGAGCCGCATGAGGGCTTAGTTTTTGCGGGACACGTTGTATTTCATAATGGTACCAATAAATATTCTGGGAATTTGGAAAAAAATTCAGAATGAGGGAGAATTAGAGTCAAACTGTGTTTGAGCCACTTTCTTATGGGCTTTGTTTTTACAGTGTCCACTCTGTAGCAACAATGACCGGTCACCTGTATTCTATGCGTCGGTCTGATTCCAGGGGATACGAAATTTATAGTTTTTATTACATTTAAAAACACCCCTTTAAAAAAATCCCAATGTTTTTCTTATAATCTCCATATTCTGATAACTTTTTTTTAAAAGGGGTCCTATCATTAGAATCCTTTTTTTTTCTAACTAACACATAGGAATAGTGTCGTCTTCCGGCCTGGCTTTCAATCTTATACGCATGCGCGATCGGCCGCTTACGCAAACTCTTGTAGTAAGCTGCCACAAAAAAATGGCCGCGCGTAGGTGCAGTTGGCTCTGCCTGAGGCTCGCTGGCAGAGCTGATTGCGCATGCATAAAAGATTGAAAGCCAGGCTAGAAGATGACGCGTAGAGGCTGGTTCCTGAAGAAGATGGAGGCGGCGCTGGAGAGTTCTCTCGCAGCATTGGGGATGCCTCCAGTGCTGTCTGAGCGCTAGGGCCTGCCCCCAGTGCTGTTAGAGAACTCATTTGCATAAACACAGAAAACGGAATATCTACCGAACTGTGGCGCAGAGAAGACATCTAAAGGTAGGAGAAGAATAGCCTTTCTTAAGGCTATTCCTACATGTTAGTTAGAAAAAAAGGGATTCTAATGATAGGATCTCTTTAATATTACCATATATGGGGCCCCTTCTACCAACACTACAAATACCAGCTCGCCCAAGCTATTAAATCCATTGATTTCAAGGAATGTAATGCTGTCCCGCTGCTAATAATGGGGCGCCTTACAGGGGAACCTCCTGCGATCATCTCCTCATATGGGGTCCTACCACTTGAGGTTGTCCAAACCAAACAGGAGACAACCAATATTGATTTGGGTTCTTGTGCAGGGGCTTAGCTATAGGGAATGGTGAAATACCAGTCTCTACGGGGCCCTGGCCCCATAAAATTTGCAATGTTACAAAGTAGGCAGAGGCCCCCTTATAGATTTTGCATTGGAGCCCTGGCGCTTTTAAGTTCCACCTCTGTCCTTGAGAATTACAGACTACAGACCTCTATCCTCCTACCCCTTACTTTACTTGTCCATGGGCTCTGCTGCAATACCACATGTGGCCTATAGACTAGGGTGGCGCTGTTTGTAAACAAAAACACTACATTATTTTGTGCTGTTTCCAGCAGTGTAATTTCCAGCTATCTCCTACTCTACAGGGCACTGGGCAACGGTTTCTCCTTTTACGACTTGCGCCTTGAGTCACGTGGTTTCGGATTCGCTGATTTAGCATAAAGCAATATTATAGTTGAGTGATGCGCTCCGGATACTAATAGATCTTTAAAATGTTACTTTTCCAGTACGGCCCCGGGAAATCAATAGGTAACATCTTATAAGGGTAATTGTATACCTGGGTTATCTGTTCTATGTTTTGGCGCTGTCTCGCGTATCGATCAGGACATCTGGATTAGTAATAATGGGATTGATATATCGCTGACAATGCCTCTTTATAACGCAGACTCTCAATCTACTTAAAGGGACGCCATCGCTTGTTTAATTCATGTGTTGCGGGAGCTCTGTAGCCAGGGGAT
The DNA here is from genome assembly GCF_031893055.1 of Leptodactylus fuscus. Taxonomy (NCBI): domain Eukaryota; kingdom Metazoa; phylum Chordata; class Amphibia; order Anura; family Leptodactylidae; genus Leptodactylus; species Leptodactylus fuscus. The sequence goes on from NC_134270.1 coordinate 10,267,033, forward strand.
TTAATGTTCCCCCTCCAGCTGCCCCCAAAGTTTGATGTCCCCCTTCCTACCACCTAAAGTAGGAGAAGAATTTAGCAACCCACTGTCACATCCGCCATCCTCAACGAAAAAGTACAGTCAAGTAACCCTGTAGGTTCAGATGACTTTTATGTAACGTGTACGGTCCTCCAAGTCTCCGCCACTACAATAGACCTGCCATTAACCTGCCACATTCTAATAACAATGAACTGGCTCCGCTCATTCTCTCTGAGTCTATACAGCAAAGCTGAGAAGGTATCAAAGTGTTATGGAATGAATACTGAAGCGATTTCCAAAAAAGTAATGGAATTGCTATTTAAGCAACTCCCTGACACTCAGCAGGATGTGGGAACAGCTGATCCCGGTACTCGGACATCCCCTGCGCTTCAACCTCCATTGGAGGACCCCTTTAATAGCACATACGCTGGTCCACAGATCCCTAGGACACCTGATGTCACTACAAATCCTTCCAAGCTGTCGGCCATATTATCATTTCATGTTGTCGTAGTTCTTGTTCTTTGTTTTCTCTCCGCTCCATCCTCTCAGATCCCGTCTCCATTTCACCAGGCCCTTGTGCTGAGCTCCTATCTGCTTATTAGCTTAATGTTTCTGTATCCTTGCGACGTCTGACGGCTCCTCATAAGACGTGCCGCTCCTCAGGCTGATGTGAAACTTCTTCAAATCTCAGGAGACATTAAAGCTTTCATTGTGACATCTTAAAAAGATGGCGTGCACTCAGTGTCAGTCGGCTGCAGCAAAAGCCCATCAAGCTCGGCTCTAGATGGAAAGACACAGTCTAATTTTCTTTTACCATTGTATGTGGTGTAAGATTAACTAGTGACTTACTGAAGGGAATCTGTACATTGTACCCTCATTGATCCATGGGCCAAAACCCCATAGGGTGGTCCGCCAGTGAAGTGGACCCCTGATGGTTAATGTGATGTCATGATAAAATCTGATTGCAGATGGTAGACGTGGTCCTAATCTATTAGCAGGGGCGTAACAATAAGCTCCTGGGAGCAAAATAGGTCATAGGGCCTCCAATTACCATGTGCTATGTATTGTAGAGGGCCCCCTCAGTATCCAGGGCCAAATGAAGTGCCTTGTAAACAGCTAGGGGGTGCTGTGGAGCCAGTCATATGATCCCTCTTAACCAATCACCTTACGCTAGGTTCAAAATAGTGTTGCCTCTCCATTGGTCTGGGGTGTCGTATAGAGTCCAACACACCCCATTGACTATAATAGGGTGCATTGGGTGCCCATCATTTAAAATCTGAAATTGGTGGCCCCCTATGGAATATTTAGGGTTTAGTTAATGCAGTGGCCTCTATGGATATGCTCTCATCTATGTTGGACATAGGAAGAATATTCCAGCTTGCAGTGCGGTTCATCCCATCAAAACAGCAGAGCCCTGATGAACCCCATTATAAGTCAATGGGATCCCTTGGGCTGCTCTGGAGGACCTGGCATATGTCTGCATTACATGTACAACACATTGACCCAGGTTTATTACAATAAGATAAACATGGCGCATCCTTGGTGTAATGTGATTCATCTAGTTTGGGCAACATTTCTTCAAAATATTAGACATGTGGGTGGATTCTCAGAGGAAGGGGCCGCGGCTTAAATGGGTCTCAATGGGATAAAAATAGTGTCCAAAAATTCTGGCCCAAAGTAAGTCCATTAAAAGATGGTGTAAATGTGGACTAGACGGTCTAAAGATCTGCCAAGTTTATCATCCAGCAACAGTCACTGATGCATTATTATTGTGTAATACCTCATATCACCTGTGGTGGCGCTGCAGGAAAATAAAACACTTGCTGCTAAGGTCGCCCCTAGATCAGAGCTGATTGGTTAGAGTCCCAGCAATATGAATACCATATTTTTAGACGACCTTGGATTTTTTAAGAAATCTAGAAAATCTACCTTCCTAGGTAGGTGCGCTCTTAAAGGGAGTGTGTCACCAGTGCCTAACAGATCAGCCTAGCCCCGCAGATAGGTTACGGTCACCTGAATCATAATGTGTTTTTCCCTTGTGTATTGATGAGATATTGCTGTTGCTGTCAATATTCAAACTAGATCTTTGGAGCAACGAGGGCGTCGCCATTGGCCCCCTGGATCACCTACAGTCCATATTCCAGTTCTGATAACCTTTCAAGTTTTATCTACACCACTATCAGTATCCATCACATATGTTGCACATTTAGAAGCCCCTGGCATTAGGTATACTGTACCTTTAATAGGAAGCATATGCAAATCTGTCTCCCATGATGTTAATATATGGAGACAGTGCCTCAGTCATGCAGCCCACTAGGGGGCACTCCCTTTAACATCATGCCCGACCTTCCCACAGGCCTTTGCTGCAATGATGTGGGATTTTACCAAGTACAATCTCTCAGCCGAGGACAGCTGTTTCGATCATCATTGCAGCAAAGGGCTCTGGGAAGGTCGGGCGTGATGTTAAAGGGAGCGCCCCCTAGTGGGCGGCATTACTGAGACCCTGTGAGACATATGAGATTTGCATATTCTTCCCATGATCCCTCACAGTGGAGTGCAAATGGCTTGATAAGTCTCCACACACCTATGTGGTCTCTCCCTAAGGAGTGACAATATCCCCTTAACCTGGTCTGAAGCCTCTCACCTCTGCCAAGTTAGTCTTCTCTGCGCCGGGCTGAAGAGATCCAAACAGACCATACAGCTGTCCTCGGCTGAGAGACTGACTTGGTTGTACGCCGGGCTGAAGAGATCCAAACAAACCAAAACAGCTGTCCTCGGCTGAGAGACTGACTTGGTTCTACGCCGGGCTGAAGAGATCCAAACAGACCATACAGCTGTCCTCGGCTGAGAGACTGACTTGGTTCTATGCCGGGCTGAAGAGATCCAAACAGACCATACAGCTGTCCTCGGCTGAGAGACTGACTTGGTTTTACGCCGGGCTGAAGAGATCCAAACAGACCATACAGCTGTCCTCGGCTGAGAGACTGACTTGGTTCTATGCCAGGCTGAAGAGATCCAAACAGACCAAAACAGCTGTCCTCGGCTGAGAGACTGACTTGGTTCTACGCCAGGCTGAAGAGATCCAAACAGACCAAAACAGCTGTCCTCGGCTGAGAGACTGACTTGGTAAAATCCCACATCATTGCAACAAAGGCTTTGGGAAGGTCGGGCATGATGTTAAAGGGAGCGCCCCCTAGTGGGCTGCATGACTGAGGCACTGTCTCCCTATATTAACATCATGGGAGACAGATTTGCATATTCTTCCCATGAACCCTCACAGTGGAGCGCAAATGGCTTGATAAGTCTCCATACACCTATATGGTGGTCTCTCCCTAAGGAGTGACAATATCCCCTGTACCTTTCTTCTGGACCTCTCTGCAGCTTTTGACACTGTTGACCATCATCTCCTCCTCACTATGCTCCGCTCAGTCGGCCTCAATGACACTGCGCTCTCCTGGTTCTCCTCTTATCTCTCAGACCGCACTTTCAGTGTATCATTTGCGGGCTCTGTTTCCTCTCCTCTTTCCCTTGCTGTTGGGGTTCCTCAGGGCTCGGTCCTCGGCCCCCTGCTCTTTTCTCTCTACACAGCCCCCATTGGACAAATCATCGCCAGATTTGGCTTCAGGTACCATCTTTATGCTGATGACACCCAATTATACACATCTTCCCGTGACATCACCCCTGCACTCATACAGAACACCAGTGACTGTCTCTCTGCTGTCTCTAATATCATGTCCTCACTCTATCTGAAACTAAATCTCTCTAAGACTGAACTACTACTGTTTCCACCATCTAATAGATCTGTCCCTGATATATCCATTGCAATCTCAGGCCTTACTATAACTCCTAGGCAGCATGCCCGCTGCCTTGGGGTCATATTTGACGCAGACCTTTCCTTCACCCCTCATATTGAATCACTCGCACGTTCATGTCACCTCCACCTTAAAAACATCTCCAGAATACGCCCTTTCCTTACCAGAGATACACTAAAGACACTTATTGTCTCTCTGATTCATTCTCGCCTTGACTACTGTAATTCCTTACTAATCGGTCTTCCCCTCACTAAACTCTCTCCTCTACAATCTATTCTGAATGCAGCGGCCAGGCTCATCTACCAGGCTAGACGCTACAGCGATGCCTCCGGTCTGTGCCAGTCACTACATTGGCTGCCTATTCATTATAGAATAAAATATAAAGTTATCCCCCTCATCCACAAGGCTCTCCATAATGCCGCACCTCCCTACATTTCCTCCCTCATCTCTGTCTACCGCCCAACCCGTGCTCTCCGCTCACTCAATGACCTAACACTTACATCCTCTATTATCAGAACCTCCCACGCTCGTATACAAGACTTCTCCCGAGCTACACCACTTCTCTGGAATGCTCTACCCCGGACAATCAGATTAACTCCCAATTTCTACAGTTTCAAACGCAAACTAAAGACACATCTTATCAGACAGGCCTATCACAATTCCTAATGCACAAAATTGTCTGAACACTGTATAAGCAATGCCGCCCCTGCTACCTCTTGTGTCACCCCCTCTACCTCATAGATTGTAAGCTCTTTTGAGCAGGGCCCTCAGTCCCATTGTGTGAAATGACGTTCTTTGTTATGTATGTCTGTATCTGAACCCTATAAATTGTACAGCGCTGCGGAATATGTTGGCGCTATATAAATAAAATGTATTATTATTATTATTACCTTTAATAGTAAGCCATTTTTACAATCACTGCAGTATCTCATGTCGTCCACTAGGAGCCAGCAGAGTTTCACCAAATCCTTCTGAATTGGAAGAAAAGTTACTTTTTATTGCTCTGCAGCATTTTCATTTTTTTTTTCTCGCACAAAAGGATTGTTTGCGGCTTTGTCAGTCGCGAGAAGCTCATTAATGAGGTTTGTTATATTGGATGCAGGTCGTTAGCCAGCTGGCAAAACATTTTAATTGTGTTTCGACATGCGGTAGTCGGGGGGGAAAAATTATTAGCCGAGTAACATCCAAAAATATGCAGACCAGGTATATGTCTGTTTAAAGGTTGCGAGAGCGGAGACATTCGGGAGTGCGGGGAGACGCTCGCTGGCTGTAGCGGAGGGCAGATAGGAGATCCCTTGGTAATTAATTAAAGGAGCAGTAACACCGTCTCATAAAAACAAGTTCTAATAATACATTAGCATAGAAATCTGCATAAGCTTAGACTTCACGTCTGGCTACATGAAGTAAATTAGAACAAGAAATCGATGCAGAAAAATGAACCAGAATCATTTATATCGGAGTCATATAAATGAAATATTTAGTTCCCTCCAAATGCACAAATGTTATGCCAAAATACTGCCAAATAGTACGACATTTCCTGGTGGTCTAGGACAATGAAGGGGTTAATAGTAAAATTTATTGTTGGTTTAAGGGGTTAACGGTATGATGCCCCTGGTAGTCTAGGTCAGTGAAGAGGATAAGGTTGCAATCTCCTGGTGGTTTAGGGCAGTGAAAGGGTTAACAATAAAATTCATTGGTGGTTTAGGGGAGTAAAGGGGTTAATGGCACGAAGACCTGGTGGTTTAGGGCAGTGAACGGGTTAATAGACAAATCCCTTGTGAGCTAAAGCAGTGAATGGGTTATCTCGTGATGGTCCAGAGCAGGGAAGGGGTGAATGGTAAAATCCTTTGGTGGTCTAGGATGATGAAGGAGTTCATTTCACAATCTTTGGTAGCCTGCAGCACCACGTAGTTTATTGTCTGTGCCCCTGGTAGTCTAGGTCATTGAAGAGGATACGGTTATAATCCCCTGGTGGTGTAAGGCAATGAAGGGGTTAATAGTAAAATTCACTGGTGGCTCAGGGGAGTAAAAGGGTTAATCCTATAATGCCTTGGTGGTCTAGGGCAGTGAAGAAGTTAATAGATAAATCCCTTGTAATCAGACAATGAACGGGTTATCTCCAGATGGTCTAAAGCAGTGAAGGGGTTAAAATACGTCCATGGTCTAGGACAGTGGAAGGGTTAATTATACCATTTTTTATTTTATTTTGTGGTCTACAGCAGTAAAATGTCTGTTCCTCTGGTGGTCTAGGTCAGTAAAGAGGATAATGGTAAAATTCCCTGGGGATTTAGGGCGGTGAAAGGGTTAATAGTAAAATTCGCTTGTGGGTTAAGGTAGTGATGCCCTGGTGGTCTAGGGCAGTGAAGAGGTTACTAGGTAAAACCAGATGGTCTAGAGTAGTGAAGGGGTTAATGGTGAAATACTTTTGTGGTCTAGGGCAGGAAGAATTTAGGGTAAGTTCACTTAGAGTAAAATGAAGAGGAATTCCTCTTCATTGTCCGCCGTTGTATTCGGCTGCGGTCTTGCTGCGATGGGATGCTGCTGCCGGGCATCGCCTTTAAGGCCCAGAGGAATAGTCCGATTCAGCAAGGAGTCCTTCATCACGACTCCAGGAATAGCAGCCCTGGGCAGGCAGGGGTCAAAACCAGAAGATGCCAAAAGCAGCATGATTGGATGGAGGCCACAGAACTACAAACTAGACAAGGCGGTGTGCAGCAGAGTCCGGAACCGGAGAAGAACAGACAGAACAGGTATCAATAGTAATAAACTGTCCGATAATCCTCAAGTAGCTGGAAATTGAATGACACAGGAGTATAGCACGCTGAATTGCAACAAAACAATGAAGCAGAATTTGTAGTGAAGACTGGAACAGTCCGCCAGGGTCAAATGGCATCCTGTCTATGGGGTATAGGAACTGCACAATGTGTGACGTTATTATTTCAGGGCAAGAATGTGGGACTTAAACAGTGCTGGGGATCACAGAACCTGAACCCAGGAGATACAAGGAACAGTGATCGGGGTAGAACTCGGATGGAAGAAGAGACACCAAGAGCAGCAGCCAGGGGCAGGTGAGCGTTGGACCAGAAGATACCAAAACTGGTATCAGAAACTTTAATAATGAACTGTCCAATAATCCTCAGGAAGATGGAGATTGACTGACACAGGTGTATGGCACAACTAAATTGTATTAAATAACAATGCAGAAATATTACTGAACAGGCCACCAGGACCAAGTGGCATCCTGTCTGTCGAAGTAAGTAACTGCACAGTATTGACGGCCATATTTTTGTCTAGCAGCACCTTCTATAAGAACTATAGCTCTTACAGGAGTCATGCTAGGTTCACTCCAGTGTTCAAGTCTCCGTACAAGACTCTGTCCTGCATTCTGCAGATACCTGGCACACCTGAAAAATGGAAACCTCAACGCGATCCTGGCTCTAGATGTGTTTCGTGCCACAGAGCTCCACTTCACAGCAGCCATAGATGAGATAAAATTCTGTCTGCCTGCAATCACCACTAAGGGGCGCTCACGGCACAGAGATACACAAAGTTCCCAGGTCTATAGTAGTCATCTGTACAATCTAATTACAGAGCCACCACTGGCACTCGTGCCCCGTTTCGTCTTCTTGCCACCTCCACGAGGTATATTTAGGTTTCTGAAGAATTATAGGATGAATTATCATTTCATGCCTAACATTTAAATGAATTGTGTTATTAGAACATAAAGCCGGAATAAGTCCCTACAGTCAGACTGTTGCTATGTAACCGGTTATTAAAAAATATCCTTCTAATGTCCCATAAATCACCGACAGAAGGTCACAGCCGCTGCGGCTCCTAATGAGAGGAGATTGAATTTACAGACGGTATAACGTAGAAAGTGAAGAACGCCAAAGTTTCATCTATACATGTAAGAGGATTGATACTTGTTGGCTCTCAGCCCCTCCGTCTGAGCTGCACTTTGTTCCTGTTGGGCCTGTTCCCACGATCCCATATACTTGTAGTGAGAGGTGAGTCCGCTCAGGGAACCTGGAGAACTAACGCTTAGAGACTCTGTAGAGTGATGGAACCTACACTGGAGACTGTGTTACGATCAGGGGTGAACCTGCCCTTTTCGCCGCCCAAGACGACAGAAAGCCTCCCCCCCCCCCCCAGGAGGAGGGGGCGGAGCGGAGGGGGCGTGACGGAGCGAGGGAGGGGGCTAAGGGGGCGGGGCATAGCGGCGTTCGCAGGCAGACAGCAGGCAGGGAGAGGACCTGCTCTCTGCCTGAGTGTGAGGGGAGGCCGCTGGAGCAGCGCTGTTCCAGTGGCCTCCCCAATCCACTGCTCGGTGCTAAGCCCTCCCGCGGTCACTTCAGGTCACCTCATGGGAGGTGCGGCACTGGTTATGATCAACGGGTGGTGGACCCACTGTGTCACCAAACCAGTTTGGTTTTGGGTAGGGTTGAGCCGATCTTGAGATTTCAGGATTGATTTCAAAATATGATTTCCGATCATTTTCCAGCCGATCCCGATCATGAAATTTGCTCGATCGCCGATCGTGATCTGATCTTTTCCCATCCCGATCGCTCAACTCTAGTTTTGGGCCATTCCTAATGGTGATGTTTCAGTAGCCTTCCCTGCACAGGGATCTGAACTTTGCTACAGGGCGGCTACCTCTTGGCATCGTCCCGTTCCTGGTGACAACACATCAAGATGGTCAGGGACAAGGAGTCAGGCAAAGGCCGAAGTCAGGGCTGGCGGAGCTTGTGCGTAGTTACAGCTGGGCAGCAGAGGTGGTCGAAAAGCCAAGGTCAACAACGGGTAATCGACAGAGTGAAGGCGGCAAACAAGGACAAGGTCAAGAAACAAGCCAAGGTCGGACACACAGTATATCAGACTGGACATAGGAACATGGGGGCGTACCTATAGGTAGTGTCACTACCATCTTTGGAGATAAAGGGGGCTCAAGGGCTCCCCTACGGCATAATGAAACACTAGTATTATACACAGCACATGCTAAGTGGGGGTCCTTTTAAAGATTTCCCATTGGGCCCCAGAAACTTCATGCTACGCCTTTGCCTTCGCCCGAACACTAACAGGCTAGGAACCTAATTGCTCAGGCAATCTAAGATTTACCAAATCCCTAAGATAACACTAAAGCGGCCAAATTCTAAGCAAGAAGTGTTGCCCTACTGACAAACTGGGCAAAAGCAGGTTCCGGTTCGGAGCCAGATATTAATAATGAGAGTTCCCCTTTAAGTCCTATTTTACAAGCAGATATTAAGAATCTCAGAAAATGACGTCACAGCCATCGGCGGCTAAGACCTGAAAATAATCGGGAGATGGCGAGTAAATCATAAGTGAAACGGAACGTCGTCAGCTTTAATTAAATGTTATAAAACAAGTAAAATAATGAATGTCATATTGTAATATTCTATTATTGGCGCCTCTCGGCGAGCGCTGGGTACGTGCGGGCTGGAGACATTCAGAAATGTACAGACAATGCGAAGGAATCCGACACCCCGCAACCCCAAGAAGGACAAGCTGTAAGGAGATACCAAACCAGGAAGTAGTCAGGGTCGCCAAGATCGGCAAATGATCCATATGTGTCATGTGGGAGGAGCATAAAATCCAGAATGGCGCGTAGTGATCCATTCATGTGTGACTGTACATTGTGGGCCCTATGTGTCAATATTATATAGACACAAAATGGCAGTAGTATATTGGATATGGTATGGAGATGCTATGTGTTTACTATAGGTATAGATATACTGGGTAAAGAACTATATGACAGTATTATATGGACATAATATATGGCAGTATGATTTTGAATATGGTATGGAGATATCATTTGTATATCATATGTATGGATATACTATATGGGCTCTGTATAGCGGTATTATACTATGTGGCCTCTGTATAGTGGTATTATATAGACACAATATGGCAGTAGTATATTGGATATGGTATGGAGATGCTATTTGTTTACTATATGTATGGGTATACTGGGTAAAGAACTATATGACAGTATTATATGGACACAATATATGGCAGTATGATTTTGAATATGGTACGGAGATATCATTTGTACATCATATGTATGGATATAATATATGGGCTCTGTATATCGGTATTATACTATGTGGGCTCTGTATAACGGTATTATATAGACAATATGGCAGTAGTATATTGGATATGGTATGGAGATGCTATTTGTTTACTATATGTATGGGTATACTGTGTAGAGAACTATATGACAGTATTATATGGACACAATATTTGAGAGTATGATTTTGAATATGGTATGGAGATATCATTTGTACATCATATGTATGGGTATACTATGTGGGCTCTGTATAGCGGTATTATACTATGTGGGCTCTGTATAGCCATATTATATAGACACAATATGACAGTAGTAGTTTGAATGTGGTATGGAGATAGTCTTTGTCCAGCTACGTGTACAGTATGGCAGTATTACATAGACACACCGTGGTTGTAGTATTTTGGACACTTTATAGGGATATTATTTCTGCATTCTATGTACGGTAGTTATTATTATACCCAGGGGCCAAACTGCCCCTGATTTAACCCTGTAATAGATAGAAGCTTCTTACTAATCTTCCTATTGATTTGAGCAAGGTAAACCTACAAAAGTTCCTTGTAGCCGGCAGCGTACTCCAGCCATAGCGCTCCGAGGACGGCGATTATTGCGGATGCCAAGCTGGGTGATTTTCTACTTTCCCACTTGTTAGACTAAACCGGTCGGGTCAATAGGAAGTTCTCTCCTTTACACTTGTTTAACACATACATACAGGTCAATAGCGCCTTCTATTACATCGCTTAATCAAAATACACAAAGCAATATAGAATTGCCGGCTCTCCGGCATGTGCAGCGGACCTGTCAATAAAGCGATTAGAGGCCTCAAACCTGTAATCCAAAAACTGAAAAGCTTATTTATCCAAACATCAAAGGAAAATGAGCAGGTCGGGAAATAATTCCACTGCGCACGTGGAGCAGAGCTGAGTTTGTTGTCAAGTACGATGTATGGAGAACTATATCTCTGCAAATAGCTGGGCCTAAAGGGGTCTTCTGGCCCAAAATGTATTCTCAAAACTGATGACCTATCTATAGGACAAGTTATGACGTGAACACTGCATGGTGGGCAAGACAAGTTCCAATGGCGTCCAAGTTGACTGTAGAATGCCAACATGCCCTGAAGTTTTTGGATGATCCCTATTGGGGTCAGTGAATTTCCAGTGAATTCTTGAAGCCCCCGACTGGCACCAACTCCTCTTAATAATTTTTTGTCATGAGTTATAGAAACTTTGTTGGGCCGAGGTCGCCACGTCCTAGGCCGTTTTGCTCTCCGCCCTGCTCCATTCAACAGAGGTTGGGGGCAAAAGAGGGAAGTGGTGCAAAAAGGGTCAAGTGCCAAAGATGCTCCACATCTAATGGGGCATGGAAAAGAGGAAAGTGGCGGATCTTGGATCTTGAATTTGCAAAGAAAGAATCGTAAGGACCCCCCATTTTGTTCCCTGTGGTTACTGAATTACCTTGAAACACACATTTCCAAAAATTTGGCTATACTAGTTCTGTAAGTCTTACCTTGCCCTGTACAACTGTATCACTTCCCATATTGAATTTTGCAAGTCCATCCTGCAACACTTTACACCGGTTAGGATGTCCATCTATTGTTCTAGGTTATGTCATCAAATATCAGTTAAAGGAGCAACTTGTTGGGTCTAAAAATTTCAGTAGGAGTCTGCAATGAAGGTCTTGTAAACCAGTCTGTCAGACTTTAGTAGGACCTTTCATCGCCACCACCATCTTCAACTCTTGGCCTCTTCACTGATTCCGGCACAGTTGGAATTTTTCTCTAGTCCTCAGCATTCCAGGACCTGCACCAGAATCAGGGGATCGGCACCAATTCACGTATACAAAGAGGTCTTCTTTAAGGCCCCTATACACATTAGATGTTGTTTGGTCACATCCGCCAATTTTCATGTCCATCATTGGGCAAAGGAACATCAAGTAAAGCAACTACAGATGTGTAATATGTCGTGGTGAGACCCAAGAGCCAACAAGAACCTTCACATGGTGGCCATGCCCTTCCCAGTCAATCTAATATCTACCATACCTTTCGTGAAGGTATCTACCATAGCTTCCATGGTGTCTACTGTCCTTCCATTGGAATGGTTATGTTGGTCATAGAGGTAGACCTCATGGGTGAAGTCAACAACTTTCCAAAGACTGGTCAAGAATGGGTTAAACAATCTTTAGATAGAACTTTCCAAGCGTAACTTTTTGCTGTAAACTCTGGTGAATCGATAGACCAGTGAGAGGTATCTTAATGCATTTCCAGCTGGCCTCAGTCAGACAGTGCAGGAAGTGAGTCTCGCAGTTTTTAACAGAGGTTGACAGGGTATCGAAGACTATCAAAGACTTGGCGAGATGGAGCATGTGTAGAGAAAACATCACACATAGGAGAAAGGAAGTCTTAAGTAGCTGTCCGAGGCTCTGGAGGAAAGTAAGAGATGAAAGGTCGAGCTAGTCAACTTTTTAGTCTTTTGATTTGGAAAATGTGTTTTCTCTTGACTGGTTCTTCTACATCGGTAAACTCCGAGCAACAAGGTGCATGCTGGGAGGTGTAGTTTCCTGACAACTGGAGAGTCCCAGATTGAAGGCTGTTCTGCGTAGTGAAGAAAATACTATAGGCCTAGGGTGCACAATCTGAGACCCACAATGCCATTCTGTATGGCCCAGAACCACACGAGCTTGGTGGACCATGAAGACGCCTAAAGCAGCTCTATGAGGCCGCAGATGATCATAGAGATATCGGTGCACTGTGTGAGTGTTAATTTTATAGGGTGCACTGTGTAAGTGGTACTGTTATCCTTTGAGGAGAATGGAGAGCACCAATGCAAGGATCTTGACCTCTAGGAAACCTCATACGAGAGCAACAAAGTGCCCTCCTTCCAACTTGATCAGTTTCAACTTTCTTCACCAATAAGACAATCTATTGCTCGCTCTCCACTCATCCATATCTTGGAAATCCTACAATTTCACTCCGAAAGGCCAACTTCTTAATCATATCCAATACTGATACCCCTTCGGCTAACAATCTTCTGATGAGGCTTAACAACATCTTCTCTGTGTCGCCCACTAACTCCCGATTTGCAGCTTAGGTACCCATGCATCCCCCACAAACCATGAAACTGTAGTCTGTCCAGGTATCTGCACTCACCAACCACGGGCCCAAGCCACCTACTGTTGGTTCACCACTGGCACCAACAAACCTCTCCCACTGGAGACCACACATCAGCAACTATATTTGCTACACCTGGAACATGCACCACAAAAATTGGTTGTCCTATGGACTGAAGACCAAAGGACCATTCTCCTGCTCCGTATTCAGCTTGAGGCTGAATGCGGGTGGGACTGGTGGTGGTCTCTTTTATGGGAGCACTACAAGGTTCTTCAAGAACCCTACCATTTTCCAACTCCATCCACCCCAAGGGGCCATTAAATTATTACAAGAACTCTTCCCGAACCACCAAGTAAATTAGTAGATGTGCTCACAGTTATTAGGAGTTTTGACACCAAATGTTGTAGCCACCAGAATTCTGCAAAAAATAATTGGATGATCCAACAGGTGAAGTCTATCCTCCCTGGCGGGGATTGCAACTGCAACAGTCATATTTTGTACTACCGCCTAGCAACTCAGCCAAATGAAGCTGAAATGAAGAGGTCTTCTGGCTGGAGAAGATCTAGTGATGACGGCATCTGTCTCTTCCAGCCATGGCTCTTAGCCGCCATTGATGCGGTTCCTCAATGGCAACCAGTGGTGATCTTCTTCCTTAAAGGGATATGTTCTGTGAGGTAATAGCCCTGTTGTGTGGGGCAGCCTGTCTCAGGTGGTCTGGGGTCACTGCCACTGCTTTTGGATCAATTGTTATTGCTTAATTGAGATATGGCAATGGCACCGTACAATATATTTCGGGAGTCCGGACTTCTATGCACAGGCAATGCCTGTAATTTTATGTTTAGATTATTTTTGGATTGGGGAAAATTTTCTTATAACTTTTAGCTATTTATTTTATATACTACTTTTCAAAAAAAATTGTTCACCTATCAAAATTTTTTATTTTTTTTGCAACACATGAATTTTAATCTAAACAAATCCTAACTAAAAACAAGTGTGTGACGTATCGCGCCTTTCCGCCCCGGCGTCCGGCCCCGCAAGGCGCGAGGTCTCCGGCCCGCACCTCAGCCACCCGGCCGCAGCCGCTGGCCCACCCGGCCTTCGCCGCAGGCGGAACCCGCGATCGTCTTTTTAACTATACCGTCCGCTCCCACAAACCCAGAGAGAGGACCGGGCCTTATAGGATAATACGAGAAGAGCCTTCTAAAGTTTTAACATTTTATTAACCCAAGATGGTCAATACTAGGTCAGCCAGAAATACATATAAAGATATACCCTGGCGGTCACAAGCTTATACGGTTACAGACAAGGTATGTTACAGTGCAGTGAGATAAAACAGATTAAAGAGATTAAAAGATTAGAAACAGAAACAGTCCTTAGGCACCCGGCGATTCCGCAGCCAACGCATGGTACCCACAAGGCAGGAGATACAGTCCATTAAAGACTCTGGTGGGGGCACCGCAGCACCCCCCCACATAGCATATAGCAATAAAGAGAGTTTCTCCATACCGATGTAAAAAGTCCATAGTCCATAAATCCATGATCAGATAGGCGTTACATCATAGTCCTCATAATTCCATAAGTCCATTAGCGTTAAAGGAGTACATGGCTCTCCTTCAAAGTCCCTTGGCCGCATGGCTTTCTTTGTCTCTCAGCACATGGCCGCTTCTGCCCCGCCCTTCCCCCAGCAAGGGGGGAGGGGCCACACACAGAGCCAACTTGCTCACATGTGTCCAGATGAGAAGAACAAGACCAAGAAGCACTAGCTCCGCCCCAGGTCACTCTTATATTGACCCTGGGCTCCACCCTGAAATGACATCATCAGGGCTTTCGGACCACCCTCTAGCTTGGCAATCAAATAACTATAAATGGTCATAATTCCTCATTACATGAATATACGGTCAAACAAGTGGCATGTCTTTGCTCACCGCAAGTTTCCCAGCATATTGACACCAAACATGATAACTCAATACCCTTTGAGTAACGAGAACTGGGCCTGGGCCCTTCCCAGGCCCGTATGCTTAAAGTTTTTGGGTTAAAAACGTGCGTTTCACTACTACGCACCAGAAGATCTAATTGTCATAATGGTAGCATCTTTCCCTGGCGCAATATCATCATAAAACCATAACTGTTTGAAGTTCTCTACCACCTCAACCCGACTCCGCAGAGTCTGGTCACATGTGTTAGAACTTTCAGAGCCAGGATGGCCCCCTGCTAAGAATCAAGGAAGTTAGCACAGATATGTTAATGCCATGCCTAGGGTGAGACAATGGCTTTTGATCTTGGCAACTGGCCACAGATAATCAGATTCACCCATTTGGGTCACTAGCCTTCACATCCTACTGAGATAACAAGATTCCTTAGCAGGATGGTGACGTAAAAATGGCAAATACAGACCAGATAAGTCATTCTCCAAGATATACAGTTGAGGGTCAGTCAATACAATACATAGATAGTTATAAATATAGCTGAGAATCCTTATTGGGGTCCGATTCATCACAAAGTGATATAAAGGCAAGGTCACGGTGTCACAAACATGCGTCATTGAATCATAACACACAAAACATCCCACGTAAACGATCCATAGAATACACATTACATTCATATATAGTGCACAAGTGAAACAAAAAACACACAACACAAACGTGTGCATAGACACTGCACCAATCATCCTACTAATATTATAAAGGTGAAAGTATGTGTATTTGTGTGTTTGGATATTTGTTCCTCAATCACACCTACACAGGCGAACGGACTTGTCTGAAAATGCGCACATACATACCTTGGGTCCCGGATTGAACGATAGGCTACATGGAATTCCCGTACACCACCGCAATTCACTCCCGTGCCCGGTGCTTCTCACGGTTCAAGTCGCTGCAGGACCTGGCACGCTGTAGGACCTGGGATGACGTCATCCCAGCCCCTTCAGCAGCTCACCTGATTGGGTGCCGCTTCTCTATGTGGGCGGAATTATCGTCCGGCCGCCGTCCACACCAACATGGCGTCTCTGAGAAGTCCGGAGCGTCCTGCACAAGGGCCTCTACTCCGGGGCAGCGACAAGTCCATACACTCCCCCACCTGTGTGGCCTCACCACGGGACCGCAGTACTCTGCCGCGTCCGGAAAGGGGGTCGCCTGCGCCGCGCTCTGGAACGCTGCTTTGGCCAGCTGTCCCGCAGCGTCTGCGGACACTACAAGTCGGAACATCGGTGCACGGGAAGCCCAGGGTGTGGTGAGGACGGGACCACAGGTTGGTAGGGGGAAAGGGGACACACGGTTGGCACGGTCTGGTGGGGGAAAAGGGGGCACGGGGTAGGTAAGACAGGGGAAGGGGGCATGGGGTAGGAGGAAGGAGTGACCACATGGGGAAGCGGGTAGGGACAAAGGGGGATGGCGGGCACCAGGAGGGAGAGGAGGCAAAGAGTCACAGCGGGCCGCAGGGTGGGGGGGCACAGGGTAGGTAAGACGGGGGAAGGGGGCATGGGGTAGGGGGAAAAAGGGGGCACGGAGTAGGTAACATGGGAGAAGGGGGCATGGGGTTAGGGGGGAAGGGGCCCCGTTCCTGGGGGGCAAAGGGGCACGGGGTAGGAGGAAGGAGTGACCACATGGGGAAGTGGGTAGGGAGAAAGGGGGGTTGTGAGCGCCAGGAGGGAGAGGAGGTAAACAGTTCCAGTGGGCCGCAGGGTGGGGCCCCGAGGGTCCATGGACCCACAGGTGTAGGAAGGGCCCGCTGCGGACACAAGGCAAAGGAACAAGCCTGCGCTCCGCTCCAGGTGGGTCCCGTAGGGGGTCGAGGTTCCGCAGACGAAGTCGTGGGTAAAAGCTAGTTCCAAATACAGCCAAAATGCTGAGGCGTGAGATTATAAAATTTTTTAGTACCAAAATTGAAAAAGTGAAAATATAAATAGAATAATTAATGTGAAAAAAGTGAAACAATGAATATATAAAAAATTCAATTCTAATGAAAAATGAATGTGAAGGACGCTTGATTATTATAAAAAGTGGATATAAATATAACAATACATGTGAAGTATAACTATATAACACAAGGGGATGTGATAAAAGTAATGGGGTATGCTAATGAAAATGGTTTGTGGTGTTACTTCTTTCTTTTCTCTTCCCCTATCCTGTTCCTGTTAAAATCACATGCAGAAAATCAGCCAAATGATTGGTACATTGGTATACATATACCAACCATGCGACCAATGTCCGCACACCCAATACAATATGCCTATAACACATATGACATACAGACAAAAAAAATAAAAAAATTTATTGTCCCACAAGGGGGCTCGAACCTGTGATCACTTGATCTCCTGTACAATGTACTGCAATACTTTTTTGCTACTTGTTTAAGCTACAAAAATTTGTACCACCACAAAAATTCTCACCATCACCCAAGACAGGAACCAGAGACCTAATGAAGAAGCGGAAGCCGAATTTTAAGTGAGTGAATTTTAAGTGAGTCACCACCTCAGGTCGCTTCATTGAAGATGCGTCGCTGTATACAGTATATGTATGTATATATCTAATATATCAATAACCACTTGTGCCAAGGTCGTCAATGGGCGGAAGTAGTCATTGGGCCCTGAACCCTCTTGCACCGCCCATTCCATCCCCCTACCCCGTAGCTCCAAACGTACTATTAAAAAAAATAATACATTTGCCTTGGATTTTTTTGTATAAAGAAGCTCTTGTGTATACGGGAGAATAACGTTGCGCTGAGCAGGTGGAGCGGACCTCTGTGCATCTTCTGCTCCGCTCCTAATGGCCCAGCCTAGTGTTTATAGCACCAGACAGGGAGTTAAATGGACTTATTGAACAACAGCCAGAGGACACATTCAGAGCGAGAGATAAAGAGCCACATTTAGCAGCAATCATCAGGGCTCGGGACGTAGCCGGATTAACCCCGCATTAGCAGGAACGCAGCCGCAAATGGCTCATTCTCTGCACTTACTCAAATGCCCTCTGGGAAGTAAAGATGGCCGCCTACAGAACGCACAGGCTTTAGCTCGGTCTTCTATATTCATGAAGCATTGACTATCCGCACAGGGTGATTGCGCAGGACTGTCGCCTGCTTTCCTCTGCAGACTGCTCGCCGCTCATAAAGCCGATCATTGACATTCCAATTAGTTATAATTGAGGAGGGAATGCTACTTTACTGAGTTTTAATGGCTTCAAGTGTCTTGTTAATGACACCTACGGCAGAGACTTAAAAAATGTAGAATGCCAGAAAATGTAATGTCAGCTCAAAAGGAAATCAGGATGTGAGAGCAGAACGCGGCGACGCCATCGGCTCATCGCAGTTATATCTCCGCCATAGGGCTTGAGGGATACTTGGGGTTTCCAGAGGTCTGGTGTCGCTGGGGCTGGTTGCGGTGCGGTGGGACTTCTGAATATTCCCTATATATTGTCCTCACAAAAGGATCTTACAGTGTGGACTGGGGTTGAGCCGATCTTGAGATTTCAGGGTCGTTTTTAAAATCCGATTTTTGATAATTTCCGATCGTGAAATTTGCTCGATCACCGATTGGGATCCGATCTTTCCCGATCGCTCAACCCTAGTCAATGCTTCTCTATGGGAAGAGTCACTTTTAGGGTTGAGCCGATCTTGAGATTTCAGGATCGTTTTTAAAATCCGATTTTCGATCATTTTCCAGCCAATCCCGATCGTGAAATTTGCTCAATCGCCGATCGGGATCTGATCTTTCTTTCGCTCAACCCTAGTGGGGACATTACAAAGGGAAGGGATTGTCCACAACAGTGATTTCAGATATAATTTGATGGTAAAGTTTAAAGGGGTATTCCCACGTCGCATATTCACCAATCTTCGCTGCTGTAAATTCTTCTTTCTTCCGGCTTTGTTGCGTCATTGGTGGGCGGGGTTACATATGCAAAGCCAGCGGTGAGAAGTCGTTGCTTCTATGCCGCGCCCTCCCCCCTTCCCTCCGGAATAGCAGCATCGCTCCTGCCGCTGCTGGCTTCATGCAGGGCAGGAGCCTGTTGCAGGCACCTGTGCCGGCGTCTACACTCCCCGGCATCCGCCTCTCTATTACAGCGGGTGTCGGGTCTGTATTGGCGGCCCCTTCCCCCCCCAAAGTGTAAACTACCCCCCCTCCAGGCTCGCTCCCGTGCACTTAGCCCCTCCTCCCTCTCCCCTCAGAGCAGCAGATACATCACTTGACTTTTGACCAGATAAGTCAAGGGATGTGTCAACAGAGAAATGAATAAAGTGATATAGTGGACAAACAAAGCAGTTTTGCTGAAGCAGTGTATTTAGTAAAAGTCTTACATGCACATTATCAAGCAGTATAGATAGGATCCTTGTGATGGGACAACCCCTTTAATATATCAAATCTTCCTGATCCAAGCCCCAAATTATTCCATAGCCCATAAAAAGTTCTAAAACTAGCTCAGACCCCAAAATTCAAACCTCATACTAGACCTGAATTCAAGGCCTAGGTCCTGAAATTCAGACCAGGTTCCAAAATTCATACTTTAGACCAGGCACCAAATTTTGAACCAGACCAATCTACACCCCAGACACCACAATCTAGACCCCAGAGTAGACCCTAAAATTCAGACTCTACTCTGAACCACATAATTTGGATCTGAGACCTCCAACGTCAGAAAACAGACCCCATAATACAGAGCTTAGATTCCAAAATGAAGACCTCTGACTCTGAAATTCACATCTTAAACTACAGTCCACAATTCAGACCTCAGAACAGTCTCCAAAACTAAGACGTTAAAGGGGTTGTACCAATTTTTATGAAGTTCAATAGTAAAGGGATAACTTCAGGATCGATAGAGGTCTGACAGCTAGGACCTCCACCAATCCAGAAGATGGACATCATGATCTCCCCTCCTTATGGAGTGCTGGGTTGACCATATGTCCTGCCACTCTAGTACTGCGCCGCTATCTCCAGTGCTACCATAATGAATAAATGGAGCGGCAGGGTGCATGATTGACTTGCTGCTCCATCAGGGTGAGACTCCATTCTTCGGACCCCCTGCTGGAACACCCACTGATCGAGAACTTATTGCCTAGCCTATTGGCCAATTGGGGTTAACTTGGTATAGTATTGTTAAACTAAAGTCTATAATTGAGACCGAAGACCAAAACCCATGATATAGACCCCAGACCACACTCTAAGATTCAGACTCAAGACCAAATCCAATAATCTAAACCCCAGACCTCCATATCCAGACACCAGACCCCATAATTCAAACCCCAAGTTCAGACTCCAGACCAGACTCAACATTTAGATCAATAGATAAATAATGGAGGGTATAAAAAAGAAAAAAACTTGGTGGCAAGATAGGTGATATCCCAAGGGTTTACCACTAAATTCACAATCATGTTTATACGACATAGGATTCCTCTAAAAAAATCAGGACATAGGACTTGTAGCAGTAGTTTTCTTGGGTGGTCAGCGACCAACCATAGCAGATAATCCTGAGGTTCCTCACTTCATCTATACATTGCAGATTTGTTCAACCCATTATGGGTGAAGTTGTTTTCTGCTAGAACTTTGAGGCCTAGATTGTCTTCTGATAGAACTTTGAGGCTTAGATTGTCTTCTGATAGAACTTTGAGGCCTAGATTGTCTTCTGCTAGAACTTTGAGGCCTGGATTGTCTTCTGCTAGAACTTTGAGGCCTAGATTGTCTTCTGCTAGAACTTTGAGGCCTGGATTGCCTTCTGCTAGAACTTTGAGGCCTGGATTGTCTTCTGCTAGAACTTTGAGTCCTAGATTGTCTTCTGCTAGAACTTTGAGGCCTAGATTGTCTTCTGCTAGAACTTTGAGGCCTAGATTGTCTTCTGCTAGAACTTTGAGTCCTAGATTGTCTTCTGCTAGAACTTTGAGGCCTAGATTGTCTTCTGCTAGAACTTTGAGGCCTAGATTGTCTTCTGCTAGAACTTTGAGGCGTAGATTGTCTTCTGCTAGAACTTTGAGTCCTAGATTGTCTTCTGCTAGAACTTTGAGGCCTGGATTGTCTTCTGCTAGAACTTTGAGGCCTAGATTGTCTTCTGCTAGAACTTTGAGAACTGGATTGTCTTCTGCTAGAACTTTGAGGCCTGGATTGTGCCAGAACCCAGGTCTACCATATGATCTTCTGGAACTCTGGTGGACAAGTTTGGTCCTGAATTTCTATAAAGCTTGTTTATAACAAAGATGAGAGACATCTCGTACACACATCTGCTCTGCAGGTCATCTGCCCCGGGCTGAGTAAAGGTCATTATATCACATCTCAGCGGCTGCTTCCTATGGACGGTTTTATTTCTCCTGGGCCATAAAGAAATATCACCAATATAAATGAGCCGTCCACCACAACTGGAAAGTCCGGGTGAAGACGCTAAGCGACGCAGAGGGCGGTATGTGCTTGCCCTTTGTGGGATATATAAATGACTGCATAAATGCTGCTTATAGACTCATTGACCTCAGGGTTATAGTCTCACAGATGATTTATGTCCAGACGCTCTTAGGCAATACATTTGGGAAAAATTTGCAAAAAGACTCTCGGATATTCTACAATAAAATCTTACTCTGTTAATTCCATCCCGATATTAGCTGAATAAAGGGGCCGTGTTCCTTGTTTACCAGACAACGTGCCAAGCAAACGGTTCTGGCAACATCTGGTACTGAGCTCAGTCCCAATCAAGTAATTGGAAGACAGTTGATCAGTCACTGGGCAATGAGTTCTTCTCCACTGTCAAGGAGACCTTCAAGGAGCTATCTCCAATGGTACAGGTGAAGACTCAGAGCAGATTGTATTGAATAGAACTTTGTTATCTCAAGTGGTAATTCGGTTTGGGACACCTGGATTATCTCTTTCACCCTTAACCAACAAGGATGTTGTCTCTTAATTTTGATTTAAGGGGTCCCAGGTGTCCCAAAACTTGTTACAACTTGAGATGATAATGTTCTTGTTAATACAAGCTGCTCTTTAGCTCTTCTTCTTCCTCAGATGTGTTTTTGTTTTTTCAGGTCCTATGCCAACCTTCACCCAACTTCCAGTTCTTCTATATTTTGCTTGGCACCTCATGGACCTCACGTTCAGCCCAGGGGCATCGTCCTATTGGGACATACTCTTACAAAGTTAGAAGACCAAGACCAAACTATGAAAGCATGGAAAGTGTTGAAGGGCCAGATGAGGGTGAGCGTTAAATCTCTTTGGTTGACACTTGGGATTGTTCATTGTGATCTCAGACTGTGTGCAGGATTGGGTTAAGGTTGGTGGAGGAACCTGGTCAAAAGATTTGATGGGAGGCATCCATTCCACCTCTGCATTATCAAGAGCTGAACTGTGGTTACTTTACATCTCTTTCGTTGACATTTGGAACTGCTAATGGTGATCTCAGGCTGGGTACAAAATTGGATAAGGGTTGGTGGAGGCCCCTGGTCAAAACTTTTGGTGGGGGGCTTCCATTCCATCTCAGTCCATATTGCAGCCTCAAATGGGCATGGCCCTCTCCACTAAAGTCTATAGAAGGAATGATGACAGCCAGGTCAACAATCGCCAGATAAGATAACCAGACAGCCCATTTTCCCAATTGGTGGAGATCCAACCAAAGGTAGGTTAACACAAACTACCCATATCAATACTGAAGTGCCTAGAAACACATATCCCTCAAGTAGATCTCACGACAGAGACCAGGAGCTCTAAAGGTTAGGTCACCAGACCTAAAAGTGTTGAGCGGGCATCCACATGGGTTCTTGGTTCGAGTTTTTGAACGGAGGAGAAGCTTGGAAAGCATCAAGTCATCTTTGAAGGCCATGGTTCCTGGACACTTGTTGGAGGCTGGAAACTGGAGAAAGGTGGGTGGGGGCCCAGTCATAAAAAAGAGGACCCCAATAAGTTTTTGTACCCATTAAACTATCTACTAAGTGTTGGAACACGGATCTTCGGAAACCTGAAGGTCAAAATATGTGTGAAAAATGGCGTTGGGTTAATTTGTGTTAAAGTTATTGCTGAAAATTACCTGGCAGATGTCTTCAAGGTGACTGAAGGCAAACCAGCTTTCTCCATCATGTCCGACACATTCTTGGTTGCATTTCGATGGCGGGGAAGAGGGGGAGGGGGTAGTTGGAAGATGTAAAGACCTTGTCATATTCGTGAAAGCATTCCAGCACTGCTATAACTAACATAAAAGAGTAACCCTACGAGATAGACCCGAGACAACAGGCAGACGCTCTGAAGTTATTTCATGAAATAATGCGGATTTTTTTCTACTAGATATGTTGTTCGCCTCTTCAATGAGATTTTGTGCGGGTGCAGAGGGCATGTTGTTTGTCAGTCAATCATTCTGTCAATGTAGCCCTGCATAAGCCGGCACGTAATTTATTGTCGTATCACAAAATATTTTCTCTCGCTGTTACAAATGAATTTTCTGGCTCCGCGTGCATAAAATCAGACTTTTATGGAATTTGTACAAAATCAGATAAAGTCTGGATTCGTTTGGTGGCGTGAAGCTATTACATGGCGGCGAAATAAAAGTTCTATGGTCACAAAGTAAATCTTGTGTTGTAGCTTTTTATGTATATATTATACTATACATTCTATTAAAGGGGTTGTCCACGATTTAGGTTTTTATGAGTTATCCTTAAGTGAGGACATAAATATCTGTTTGCGTCCACACCGATTACAGTGTCGGACTGGGGTGCCTAGGGCCAGTGTCGGACTGGGGCGCCTAGGGCCAGTGTCGGACTGGGGCGCCTAGGGTCAGTGTCGGACTGGGGTGCCTAGGGCCAGTGTCGGACTGGGGTGCCTAGGGCCAGTGTCGGACTGGGGTGTCTAGGGCCAGTGTCGGACTGTGGTGCCAAGGATCAGTGTCGGATTGGGGTGCCTAGGGCCAGTGTCGGACTGGGGTGCCTAGGGCCAGTATAGCACTGGGGTGCCTATTGCCAGTGTAGGACTGGGGTGCCTAGGGCCAGTGTCGGACTGGGGTGCCAAGGGTCAGTGTCGGATTGGGGTGCCTAGGGCCAGTGTCGGACTGGGGTGCCTAGAGCCAGTATAGCACTGGGGTGCCTAGGGCCAGTGTAGGACTGGGGTGCCTAGGGCCAGTGTAGCACTGGGGTGCCTAGGGCCAGTGTAGGACTGGGGTGCCTAGGGCCAGTGTCGGACTGGGGTGCCTAGGGCCAGTGTCGGTCTGGGGTGCCTAGGGTCAATGTCGGACTGGGGTGCCTAGGGCCAGTGTCGGACTGGGGTGCCTAGGGCCAATGTTGGACAGGGGTGCCTAGGGCCAGTGTCGGACTAGGGTGCCTAGGGCCAATGTTGGACAGGGGTGCCTAGGGCCAGTGTCGGACTAGGGTGCCTAGGGCCCACCTGTAGAACTGATTCTGGGGGCCCACTAGACAGACAAATGCAAATATTATCTGCTTTCAAGTTTTTTTGGCCCCACACTTACAGTAAGGAAACAGGGCCCAAGAGGAAGGATAGTGCCCGACCTTACGCTGTGCCTAGATGTCATCTCAGCCACCCAATGCATCTATCTATGTATGTCGTAAACTGGGGAGTCTGTTAAATATTCTTCCCAGATTATATGGGCACATGAACTCGCTGTGATACTGTATTGGTATATAGTGCAGTGAGTATAGTGTGTTATGGGGCTGGGGGCAAGGGGCCCACTAGACCCTTGGGTTAGGAGCCCACTGGTGGACTCAACTACTCCCCTGTGGGCCAGTCCAAGCCTGGATGGCGCCCATACTATATACAACACAGGGTCAGAAGCCTAATGGTCTGGTCCCTATAGAGTGGTAGGGTGCAAGTACTGCAGGTCAGCCAAGTGTGCAGCCAAGTGTGCAGGCTGGGGAGGGGGGGGGGTCCAATTTTTTAATGGAATGCACTCAGATGACATCCAAGTGCCTTCTGTCCTCCATTGATTTCATGGAGCAGGATAGGACAGAATGGCGTATCAGGGACCCCCCAATGGACTGAACACTTAGTCATTTGCGTGAGGCCTTAGTATAGGCATTGGTCGTGTCCCAACTGATTGGTACCAGCGCTGGCTGTTGGCCCTCCATTGAAGAGATATTGGTGGCCTGTCCTAAGGATAGGCCATAAAAACCTAAATCCTGGACAAGCCCTTGAATGAAGCCCCTGTAGAGGCTAAGTGGCCCATGGTGGAGACTGGATCACAGGTACTATGGCACTGACACACTAGTAATGGAGGGAAGGGACACATTTGTCTCTTCTATTTTGGGTTGAAGAGTTTTGGTGAGATACTTGCTCTCGTTAAGGAGACCAGGAGTTATGGAGACTTACTGGCAATGCTCCATGGGAAAAAACTATGCAAATGTCTCCCAGGCAGGAGAACTATCCATTGTAGGTAGCACTAGTGAGACAGATGTCTTTACCTGTGGGGTGGTCTGCTATGGTTTCCCGTAAGACCCCTCACCATATACTACAAACTATATTTAGTTTCGATAACTATCTTCTTACTGAGACGTTTTCTATTAATTATTGATAGTGACTGAGCGCGCTCGGAGACATCAAGATGAATGACATCATTGAACCGCCCTCATCTATCTATCATTGTCACGAGACTATATATAATAGAAGGTTAGGCGTCCAGTGTCATTCATGGAAATTGGTCTACATAACGTACATCCAGGGGTGAACCTAGCCTTTTTGCCGCCTGAGGCGGACGACAGAAAGCTGCCCCCCCCAATCCCAACCACCACCACCACCGTCCGCCCCCACGGCAAAAAGGCTAGGTTCACCCCGACAACACAGCATGTAGTCCAAAAGTTGTTTCAATTTTTGGACCCCATGCTGTGTAGTGATAAACCCCCTCCCCCCCACCGGTGTCCGCTTACGTGCAGCTCCCTGTTCTTCTTGGTCTGGTCCTCTGTCCTGGGCTGGCTTAGGTCAGTAAAAATTCCGCCCCCCCGGGGTCCCGACATAGTGCCGCCTGAAGTGGTCGCTTCAGGTCGCCTAATGAGAGGCGCGGCGCTGTGTACACCGCATAATGGTCCTCTTATATCGCAGTGAGACATTCACAAAATTTTTTTTTCCAGAAACAGCGCCACCCTTATCTATGGCTGTTTTTGGTATTGTTCGATTTAATAATTTACCCTGGGAGTCACATGATTGCCAAAATATGATCGTACAACAGGGTTTACTAACATACTGTGTATACACAGGGAACTGGTTGTCTATGTCTGGGACCCCTTTAACTTAACAGGCCCTGTTCCCTTTAAGGAGCTCTCCAGCCTACTTTACACTATTTTGCAAGGCAATGAAATCCCGCTCTCCGCTCCGGGGTTCCAGTCTTTATCCATGCATGGCGGGCTCCGAGGTTACACTAGAGAACATTGGGATATGACAGGACTAGTCACCTGTACCTATAGGACAATATAAATGTAATAAAATCCCGCCTGTAGGTAACATTGGCAGTAAAGTGGGTACACGACTGCACTTATTACTCTGGAGAGAAGCTAATACATTTTTTAGATGATATTCAATTATTCATGGCAGCGGAGAGGTGAAAAAGACATAGCATAGGTCTATTATTATCAGTCAATGGCCCTATATGTGGCAGTATGTAATAACAGAGGGCGTAGGAATTATACACAGACAAGTATCAGTCCTCCGCAAGTGTTAAAGGGACCACGTCCTCCGTTACCCTTCATCAGCACAGTTCAAGATTCGGTTAAATTCTCCATATATCTTTATAGCAGTCAGAATCAATGTTCCAGTTGCTTCAAATCCCCAACATAGCCCCTACACACTCCACTAGGGGGAGCTACTACATATGTCCCAACCGTCCTGGATCTTGCGGGACAATCCCGGATTTGGGGCCCTGTCCCGCAGTCCCGGTTGGTGGGATGTCTGTCTCGGTTTCAACTCATCTGCATCCACAAAGTCAACAGTGGAATTAACAGAAGGGAAATGTACAAAAACTTTCCCTTTCCTTCTGTAGACACTCCTGACTTTGGCTCAAAAAACTGCAGCAAAATCTTCAACAAAAAAGTACTGGATTTTTGCAAAGTGGGGCCTTAGCCTTAAAGGGGATGTCTGGCCCTCAAGTGGTTTTTCATACTACAGGCCTGCTATCAGTGGCGTAACTAGGAATGGCGGGGCCCCGTGGCAAACTTTTGACATGCCCCCCCCCAACCGACAACGACGCCAAAGACCTCGTCAAACCCATCCTACGCATTCCTGCGCGCTGTATTACTCCATAGTGGCCCCTGACACAGTATTATGCCCCATAGTGGCCCCTGCACACAGTATTATCCCCCATAGTGGCCCCTGCACACAGTATTATGTCCCATAGTGGCCCCTGCACACAGTATTATCTCCCATAGTGGCCCCTGCACCCAGTATTATACCCCATAGTGGCCCCTGCACACAGTATTATCCCCCATAGTGGCCCCTGCACACAGTATTATCCCCCATAGTGGCCCCTGCACACAGTATTATGCCCCATAGTGGCCCCTGCACACAGTATTATCCCCCATAGTGGCCCCTGCACACAGTATTATGTCCCATAGTGGCCCCTGCACACAGTATTATCTCCCATAGTGGCCCCTGCACCCAGTATTATACCCCATAGTGGCCCCTGCACACAGTATTATCCCCCATAGTGGCCCCTGCACACAGTATTATCCCCCATAGTGGCCCCTGCACACAGTATTATGCCCCATAGTGGCCCCTGCACACAGTATTATCCCCCATAGTGGCCCCTGCACACAGTATTATGTCCCATAGTGGCCCCTACACACAGTATTATCCCCAATAGTGGCCCCTGCACACAGTATTATCCCCCATAGTGACCCCTGCACACAGTACAATGTCCCATAGTGGCCCCTGCACACAGTATTATGTCCCATAGTGGCCCCTGCACACAGTATTATCTCCCATAGTGGCCCCTGCACCCAGTATTATACCCCATAGTGGCCCCTGCACACAGTATTATCCCTCATAGTGGCCCCTGCACACATTATTATGTCCCATAGTGGCCCCTGCACACAGTATTATCCCCCATAGTGGCCCCTGCACACAGTATTATGTCTCATAGTGTCCCCTGCACACAGTATTATCCCCCATAGTGGCCCCTGCACACAGTATTATCCCCCATAGTGGCCCCAGCACACAGTATTATCCCCCATAGTGGCCCCTGCACACAGTATTATGTCCCATAGTGGCCCCTGTGCACAGTATTATCCCCCATAGTGGCCCCTGCACACAGTATTATCCCCCATAGTGGCCCCTGCACACATTATTATGTCCCATAGTGGCCCCTGCACACAGTATTATCCCCCATAGTGACCCCTGCACACAGTATTATGCCCCATAGTGGCCCCTGCACACAGTATTATGTCCCATAGTTACGCCACTGCCTGCTATGTATGGAAGCCTATTAGGACCAGCTTAGGGTTGGGTCTGGTAGCCTGTATGCCAGTGTAAAACTGGTATATACAGTATAATACTGTGCAAGGCAGTCACGATGAGTCATTCCCTAGTGGGACTAAGAACAAAAAATTAAAAAAAAAAAAAAAAGTTTAATAAAATTCTAAAAAATTCAAACCCCCCCACAATTTTTCCCGTATACATATACTGATAATAACAGCAATACTACTACTAATATTATAATAATATAATACATAATAATAACACTGTATATGACACATCCTTGCCTCGTCAAAAGCAAGACATCTTATGACTACATCAATGACAAAAACTAAAATTTATGGCTCTCAAAAGATGGCGCTGAAAAACGCAAAAATCGATGGCTGAAGCCCAATATAGGTTTTGTTTTTGTCCTTAATATTACGTGGACATGTTGGGTCCTTCAGAACGAGACTCTCTTTGCACTTCATCTAATCTCATTGAATACGGGATCCTGAATGATTCCCCGGGCCGCGCGTGTCCACTATTAACCTGTGGTGGTCCAGAAGCTGTAGATAAGGTCTCGGGATTGTGTATATATTTATCATACGCTGAGGCCATCTCCATGACGGGTGGCTTTGGGCCTTCTAAAGCTGATATTGGATTTTTCTTATGGCAGTATTCTCTCTAATTACTTTGTAAGAAGCCCGGCAGGACTGTCCGGGCCTGAAATAACCTGGTGTCATAAGCACGATAGATGGAGCAGGGACCAGAAAGGTCTCCAAGCTCTCTCCTTGTAAAGGCCGCTGTTAAATTAGTCTACCTAGCGTAACCCGTCCTTATCCTTATCTCCTCCGAGGAATGAGGATTTTCGCCTTATATGTTGTACTTTTATTTAATCACTACCCCTATGGCCTCCGCACTATGAATCCCTACTACTCGTACGTATGTCTACCTCAATCCTGCCATGACGGTGATGTGTTCTGCTCTATGCTGTGATGGCAAGGACATGAGGGAACAGTGTCAGTTCTTATAAAATATCTTTTCCAAAGAGGTTCCCAAGTAACAATGTGGAAACCAAGACACTCTTAAAGGGAGTGTGTCATCAGCACCCCACATATTCCCAAAGCCCCGCAGATAGATAGGTTAGGGTCACCTGAATCAAACAGTGTTTCCCCCTTGTGAATCGAGGCCACGGTTGCCGAGATATTCCCATATTTATCAACATGCAAATGAGCTCTTTGGAGTAATGGCGGCTCCCGTGTTGCTCATTTGCATGTTGCAAAAACAGCGATATCTCAGCAACGGAGGCAACGACACACAAGGGGAAAACAGAGTTTGATTCAGGTGACCCTAACCTATCTATCTGCGGGACAGGTTGACATGCCGGTTTCTGGTGACAGAATCCCTTTAAAGCTCTGCAAGTTGATGGTCTCCACTCATTGGCTAGTTGGAGAAGTAGTGACTAGAGATGAGCAAATTTCCTGAAATTTTTTTCCGATTTTATTTGACTGAATTGGAAATCGCATTCGATTAGGACTGAATTTAAAGTGCCCTGACTGCCCTGAAAAGTCACGTCTCGTACTCTGAGGTTTCCTAGGGTTCACTCTTTAATCCCTGCAAGGGAATCTGGACTTCACTGCAGTGACACCACCAGGACGCTACCTCTGACCAGGCAAACAAGCATCAAGGTGTCAAGGAGAAGCAGAACCTGAATGCTGGCCAAGGTCAGGGCTGGCAGTGAATGTGAAAGGTCAGAGAACAGGTCAGGTGGTAGAATTCGTGTAGAGAGATTAAACAGGGAAGAGTCTTGGCTGGCAGAACAGGTTCAGTGGTCAGGAATAGGTCGGAGTCAGGAACAGGTAGGCAGAAGATAGTAACTGCAGGCATGGACAAATGCAGGGAAGAAGCCAAGGTCAAACACAGTCAATTTCGCTGTACATAGAAACACAATTTATGACTAGGAACCAAATTGCTCCATCAGGGTGTGGTAGGAGAAGCTAGCTTTTATACCTGCAGACTGACAGAAGTAGTCTGGGGAAGGCTTACTAACATACAAGTAGCAGGAAGAGAGCCCTACAGGAAGAACCACCGCAGCATCCAGAAGAGTCTGTGCACAGCCGCAGAAGAGCAGGGGATGGGATGGCTGGCTGTGCTCCAAGATGTCTCCAAGACATCAATGGGAAGTCTACTGGGTCACCACCCCTGGGTCATCGGATCCTTCTTCTCAGTGTTCTTCAACATGGCGGCCACCAATTTCAGAGTCATTGGGGCTTACTCTCGAACGATACTGAGATTCCAAATTTTTGGACAAATTCTTGACAAATTAGATTTTTGTTTTCTCAATTTGCTCACCTCTAATCATGATATGGAACAAGGTCTGTCTGCCGCTCAGCTCTCTTAAAGTATGATCATCACCTTCCATATTATGGTTCAGACCAATGTTTCGAGCCCTGTTCCTGCGGCTGATGCCCATTAATAGTTCCTCCAACCTGTCAAGTCATTCTCCAGTTCTGTGCTCCTCCTGACAGCAGAACATTACCTTGGCTTTCATCTGTTTAGCACTGACAAGCAATGCCTAGAATAGCAGAAGACCTCGGCACCCGGTTGGTACCACGAGGCCGGTGAAAACTCATTGCCACACAGACGGCGCCCTAGCTGGATCTTCTCTGACTCAAGGTGGGATTCTTTCAAGCATAGTAAAAATGCAATTAATATAGACAGTGCGCCGCCTGCATGGGCCGGTGGGTTTCAGGTTATTTGATATTAGCTCTTTTGTGTGTCAGGTTTAATTATCTGCTACGTTCCGACTCTCTTATAATCCTATTTGTTTAGGCTGTATACTTTATGATTCTATTATATTCTTGTCGATTGAATGAAAGAGGGTTTTCTGTATATTTTAAGGGTTAAAGGGGGTGCCTAAGCAGGGGTGGAGGCATTGTTTCTCCTGTTTTTGATCTATTGCATACAAGTTCATAAAAACAGATTTGTCCAGTCCTAACTTAATATTTTTTTGCACTGGTGACCTATCCACAGCATGTGGACTGAGACCCCACACAGATCAGCTGTTCCAGAAGCATCTGGGCTCCGGAAGCAGCAGCAGTTGATGGAGAGCACATGCAGAAGCCCCGTCCATGGCATAGTGCTAGTTTCACCGAATAATTGCAGCTCCGCTTCTGCTCCCTGGAACCACCGCTATGCCACGGATAGGCCTTCAGTATGAAGAATCGATTTGGATCTGGACAACCATCTTAACTATTGTAAAGGGATGTAGACTTTACCAGATGACTCCAGGGTAGTCCCCAATACATGGTCGGTAGCAGGAGGCAGAGTCAATGGATAGTCTAAAGTAGAGAGAGGCGGATCTCTCGAGATTTGTTTTGTTCGGGTTTGGGTGGCTTTGGCAAAGATTAGTTTTGGTTTGAACAAGTTTGTATGAACCACAGCTTAAAATTGCTTAAAACATAGTGTAGAATACTCTTATGGCTCCTAGGAACCTATCTATAAAACATAGTGTATGACACTGTCAGGGCTCCTAGGAGCCTATCTATAAAACATAGTGTATAACACTGTCAGGGCTCCTAGGAACCTATCTATAAAACATAGTGTATGACACTGTCAGGGCTCCTAGGAACCTATATATAAAACATAGTGTAGAACACTGTCAGGGCACCTAGGAACCTGTCTATAAAACATAGTGTATAACACTGTCAGGACTACTAGGAACCTACCTATAAAACATAGTGTATAACATTGTCAGGGCTCATAGGAACCTATCTATAATACATAGTGTATGACACTGTCAGGGCTCCTAGGAACTAGAGATGAGCGAACACTAAAATGTTCGAGGTTCGAAATTCGATTCGAACAGCCGCTCACTGTTCGAGTGTTCGAATGGGTTTCGAACCCCATTATAGTCTATGGGGAACATAAACTCGTTAAGGGGGAAACCCAAATTCGTGTCTGGAGGGTCACCAAGTCCACTATGACACCCCAGGAAATGATACCAACACCCTGGAATGACACTGGGACAGCAGGGGAAGCATGTCTGGGGGCATAAAAGTCACTTTATTTCATGGAAATCCCTGTCAGTTTGCGATTTTCGCAAGCTAACTTTTCCCCATAGAAATGCATTGGCCAGTGCTGATTGGCCAGAGTACGGAACTCGACCAATCAGCGCTGGCTCTGCTGGAGGAGGCGGAGTCTAAGATAACTCCACACCAGTCTCCATTCAGGTCCGACCTTAGACTCCGCCTCCTCCGGCAGAGCCAGCGCTGATTGGCCGAAGGCTGGCCAATGCATTCCTATGCGAATGCAGACTTAGCAGTGCTGAGTCAGTTTTGCTCAACTACACATCTGATGCACACTCGGCACTGCTACATCAGATGTAGCAATCTGATGTAGCAGAGCCGAGGGTGCACTAGAACCCCTGTGCAAACTCAGTTCACGCTAATAGAATGCATTGGCCAGCGCTGATTGGCCAATGCATTCTATTAGCCCGATGAAGTAGAGCTGAATGTGTGTGCTAAGCACACACATTCAGCACTGCTTCATCAAGCCAATACAATGCATTAGCCAGTGCTGATTGGCCAGAGTACGGAATTCGGCCAATCAGCGCTGGCCAATGCATTCTATTAGCCCGATGAAGTAGAGCTGAATGTGTGTGCTAAGGAGGCGGAGTCTAAGGTCGGACCTGAATGGAGACTGGTGTGGAGCGATCTTAGACTCCGCCTCCTCCAGCAGAGCCAGCGCTGATTGGCCGAATTCCGTACTCTGGCCAATCAGCACTGGCTAATGCATTGTATTGGCGTGATGAAGCAGTGCTGAATGTGTGTGCTTAGCACACACATTCAGCTCTACTTCATCGGGCTAATAGAATGCATTGGCCAGCGCTGATTGGCCGAATTCCGTACTCTGGCCAATCAGTGCTGGCCAATGCATTCTATTAGCTTGATGAAGCAGAGTGTGCACAAGGGTTCAAGCGCACCCTCGGCTCTGATGTAGGAGAGCCGAGGGTGCACTTGAACCCTTGTGCACCCTCAGCTCTGCTACATCAGAGCCGAGGGTGCGCTTGAACCCTTGTGCACACTCTGCTTCATCAAGCTAATAGAATGCATTGGCCAGCGCTGATTGGCCAATGTATTCTATTAGCCTGATGAAGTAGAGCTGAATGTGTGTGCTAAGCACACACATTCAGCTCTACTTCATCGGGCTAATAGAATGCATTGGCCAGCGCTGATTGGCCAGAGTACGGAACTCGACCAATCAGCGCTGGCTCTGCTGGAGGAGGCGGAGTCTAAGATAGCTCCACACCAGTCTCCATTCAGGTCCGACCTTAGACTCCGCCTCCTCCAGCAGAGCCAGCGCTGATTGGCCGAATTCCGTACTCTGGCCAATCAGCACTGGCTAATGCATTGTATTGGCTTGATGAAGCAGTGCTGAATGTGTGTGCTTAGCACACACATTCAGCTCTACTTCATCGGGCTAATAGAATGCATTGGCCAATCAGCGCTGGCCAATGCATTCTATTAGCGTGAACTGAGTTTGCACAGGGGTTCTAGTGCACCCTCGGCTCTGCTACATCAGATTGCTACATCTGATGTAGCAGTGCCGAGTGTGCATCAGATGTGTAGTTGAGCAAAACTGACTCAGCACTGCTAAGTATGCATTCGCATAGGAATGCATTGGCCAGCCTTCGGCCAATCAGCGCTGGCTCTGCCGGAGGAGGCGGAGTCTAAGGTCGGACCTGAATGGAGACTGGTGTGGAGCGACCTTAGACTCCGCCTCCTCCAGCAGAGCCAGCGCTGATTGGCCGAATTCCGTACTCTGGCCAATCAGCACTGGCTAATGCATTGTATTGGCTTGATGAAGCAGTGCTGAATGTGTGTGCTTAGCACACACATTCAGCTCTACTTCATCGGGCTAATAGAATGCATTGGCCAATCAGCGCTGGCCAATGCATTCTATTAGCGTGAACTGAGTTTGCACAGGGGTTCTAGTGCACCCTCGGCTCTGCTACATCAGATTGCTACATCTGATGTAGCAGTGCCGAGTGTGCATCAGATGTGTAGTTGAGCAAAACTGACTCAGCACTGCTAAGTCTCTGCATTCGCATAGGAATGCATTGGCCAGCCTTCGGCCAATCAGCGCTGGCTCTGCCGGAGGAGGCGGAGTCTAAGGTCGGACCTGAATGGAGACTGGTGTGGAGCGATCTTAGACTCCGCCTCCTCCAGCAGAGCCAGCGCTGATTGGTCGAGTTCCGTACTCTGGCCAATCAGCGCTGGCCAATGCATTCTATTAGCCCGATGAAGTAGAGCTGAATGTGTGTGCTTAGCACACACATTCAGCTCTACTTCATCAGGCTAATAGAATACATTGGCCAATCAGCGCTGGCCAATGCATTCTATTAGCTTGATGAAGCAGAGTGTGCACAAGGGTTCAAGCGCACCCTCGGCTCTGATGTAGCAGAGCTGAGGGTGCACAAGGGTTCAAGTGCACCCTCGGCTCTCCTACATCAGAGCCGAGGGTGCGCTTGAACCCTTGTGCAGCCTCGGCTCTGCTACATCAGAGCCGAGGGTGCGCTTGAACCCTTGTGCACACTCTGCTTCATCAAGCTAATAGAATGCATTGGCCAGCACTGATTGGCCAGAGTACGGAATTCGGCCAATCAGCGCTGGCCAATGCATCCCTATGGGAAAAAGTTTATCTCACAAAAATCACAATTACACACCCGATAGAGCCCCAAAAAGTTATTTTTAATAACATTCCCCCCTAAATAAAGGTTATCCCTAGCTATCCCTGCCTGTACAGCTATCCCTGTCTCATAGTCACAAAGTTCACATTCTCATATGACCCGGATTTGAAATCCACTATTCGTCTAAAATGGAGGTCACCTGATTTCGGCAGCCAATGACTTTTTCCAATTTTTTTCAATGCCCCCAGTGTCGTAGTTCCTGTCCCACCTCCCCTGCGCTGTTATTGGTGCAAAAAAGGCGCCAGGGAAGGTGGGAGGGGAATCGAATTTTGGCGCACTTTACCACGTGGTGTTCGATTCGATTCGAACATGGCGAACACCCTGATATCCGATCGAACATGTGTTCGATAGAACACTGTTCGCTCATCTCTACTAGGAACCTATCTATAATACATAGTGTATAACACTGTCAGGGCTCCTAGGACCCTATCTATAATACATAGTGTATGACACTGTCAGGGCTCCTAGGAACCTATCTATAATACATAGTGTATGACACTGTCAGGGTTACTAGGAACCTATCTATAAAACATAGTGTATAACACTGTCAGGGCTCCTAGGAACCTACCTATAAAACATAGTGTATAACATTGTCAGGGCTCATAGGAACCTATCTATAAAACATAGTGTAGAACACTGTTAGGGCTCCTAGGACCCTATCTATAATACATAGTGTATGACACTGTCAGGGCTCCTAGGAACCTATCTATAAAACATAGTGTAGAATACTGTCAAGGCTCCTAGGAACCTATTTATAAAACATAGTGTAGAACACTGTCAGGTCTGCTAGGAACCTATCTATAAAATATAGTGTAAAACACTGTCACGGCTCCTAGGAACCTATCTATAAAACATAGTGTAGAACACTGTTAGGGCTCCTAGGAACCTATCTATAAATCTACCTTTGTAACAATTTGGAATATTCTAGCTGATCCCGGGTCGGTGCAAGTTGGTTCACCCATTTCTAGTCTAAAGGTTGCAACTTCAAGTAGGCAAGGTCAAAACATGGAACCGAATGGAACACTTAGAAAATACCGCCATGGGTGACAACCAAACAAAGAACTATGGAGACGTTTCTGAAGTTCTTGGATGATGATATCAGATACTGTAGTTCAGTCTCAGATTTGCCGTCCAGTATAAGGTCATGTGGCACCGATTTGGCATTGGGATACCACATCTCACGTTGGGATGAAATGCCCAATAAACGGCTCATAGAAGTGATGGAACCTTCACCTACTTCTTACATTTTACATCTTCTTTGAAGCTCACGAGTCTACTCTACCATTAGCAACGTGCTAAGTGCATCACCGAAAATGACACATGTTCTACAAATCCTCATTGAGCGGACTCCATCTTTGTTGCTAATTAGCTCTCGTTAGTGTTTGTAATCCTTCATTGATGTTGGAACGTTGTGGATGAGAAGCATATGCTCCATTCTATACGTCTTCAGATAAATAACATATCTGATGTGTCACCTCACAGGCGCTTTGTCATATTGTCATTAAAATCCAATCGCAACCTCTGGGGGATGTATTTTTTTTATTTAGCTGCCGCTGTATAAATTTACCATTAACACAGTAGCAGATGTAGATGGAGAATCGGGAGCAATGGAGATGCAGAGATGGCTTTGTTCGCACCCCACCGACCCCCCTATCCTCGTGCCCGTTTTCTGTGACTGACTAATGAATTTGATTAATTTATGCATTACTCTGTTAACTGCACCATTCATAATAGATGAATTTCCGTGAATGCCGAATGTTATAAATTTTAAGGCAGCTGCTCGTACAATGGTAAGAACGGAAACCCATAAAGAGTCTCGGATTAATATGTAAATGGCTGCCGTTCCGAAAGAAAACATAACATGCTTTGGGTTGGTTAGGGATGAGCAAAGTTTGATTGATGGGTATGGGGGGGTAGAAGGTCTCTTTAAGACGGCCTAGTTGACATGGCCAAGAGCATGGTGGTGGCTTCGATACGATGTAGGCTTGGAAAGAATGGTGGTTAGAAGCGGTGCATTGTCTTGGGTCCTCTCCTCACAAATCATCAGAACTGGACCTTACGTATGGCAATCCCCTTTCCCAAGTCCTAACAACGTCACCTGGTGCTCAGTTATCTCCAGGACTTATAGTAGGGTCAATATCTGTGAAAAAAAATGGGATTGTACTGGAAGGCAACAAAAATTTACATGGAAATGGAAGCTCACCACTAGATGATGGTCTTGGATGGTTCACCAGTTACAAGAAGATACGTATGGATGATGTCCATAGAGGTCAGATTGGTGAACAGAGGATGGAAACCAAACTCCACCTCGTCTTGAATCTTTCCCTAGACTTGACCCTAACACCAGGCACCACTAACCATCACTGTCCTTCACCATAGCCCTGATGGAAACCCTAATCTGTAGAAATTGTCTCTAACACAACGGCAGGAGAACATTTGGACCTTGAGTTAAGAAAAAACAGATTATCCAGACCTAAAAACCAGCAACTAGAAAGGGAATCCATACGTTCATGAAAAAAGATCACTCAAAACCACCAACATCCATTGGGTCAACTTCTTATTGTTCTATGGTCCATATGTGTCAACCTGAAGTGTCAACGTGTCATTGTTCTAGGACCTTCAGGTGTCAATGTACAGATGCTCTAGAATCCTGAGGTAAATGTGTCAAAATCACCTAATAATTCTCCAAGCCTCCTTGGTCCGGAACCCCAAATTTCTATATCTCAGTGCTTTGGTTTCTCAAGTGCAGAAGTTTTCTGAGACCCCAAAGTGTCAAAGATTTTGGACCTGAACATGTCTCTTTACATTGCTCTAGAACCCAAAGTATCTGTACATCATTGTCCCACAAGTACTCTAAAGAATATTAGTAACATCATCGAACCCCGAAATACATCATGGACCCCACTTTTGCTCACAATTCTTAACGTGAGCATTTGCTGACATGCATTACACTACAATATCAAGGATCAAAGGAACAAGTGAAGTCAGATAGCGGACAATGCAATGACATCTCCTCAAACATCCAGAGGGTGTCTACATTGTCTACAGTTGTTGGATTGAGCAATGTGAAGGTCAATGATAGGACAGTCATGAAATAAAGAACGTTAGGTTGGAGAAGATCAGAAAGGTCAGTTCACTCAGTGAGGGCAAAGACAGATAGAACTTACCAGCTATGGATGTCAGGAAGAGGAACAGGACTGAGCGGCAATACCAGATACAGCCAATGGACAAGGGTGGTGCTGTTTCTGGAAAACATTATAATGTTTGTATATGCCAAGTTTGATGGGTGGAGGTCTGACTAATGCATCTCCCACCAATGCTAAAAATGAGGTACTGTCCCTGTTCCTGTTGGGACGACTCCTTTAGAGCTTAAATTATAAAACTACTCTTCATGAATGACTTGTACATAATAATAATACTGCAGAGTTACATCCTGTATTATACTCCAGAGCTGCGCTCACTATTCTGCTGGTACAGTCACTGTGTACATACATTACATTACTTATCCTGTATTATACCCCAGAGCTGCGCTCACTATTCTGCTGGTACAGTCACTGTGTACATACATTACATTACTTATCCTGTATTATACTCCAGAACTGCGCTCACTATTCTGCTGGTACAGTCACTGTGTACATACATTACATTACTTATCCTGTATTATACTCCAGAGCTGCACTCACTATTCTGCTGGTGCAGTCACTGTGTACATACATTACATTACTTATCCTGTATTATACTCCAGAGCTGCGCTCACTATTCTGCTGGTACAGTCACTGTGTACATACATTACATTACTTATCCTGTATTATACTCCAGAGCTGCGCTCACTATTCTGCTGGTACAGTCACTGTGTATATACATTACATTACTTATCCTGTATTATACTCCAGAGCTGCGCTCACTATTCTGCTGGTGCAGTCACTGTGTACATACATTACATTACTTATCCTGTATTATACCCCAGAGCTGCGCTCACTATTCTGCTGGTACAGTCACTGTGTACATGCATTACATTACTTATCCTGTATTATACTCCAGAGCTGCGCTCACTATTCTGCTGGTACAGTCACTGTGTACATACATTACATTACTTATCCTGTATTATACTCCAGAGCTGCGCTCACTATTCTGCTGGTACAGTCACTGTGTACATACATTACATTACTTATCCTGTATTATACTCCAGAGCTGCGCTCACTATTCTGCTTGTGCAGTCACTGTGTACTTACATTACATTACTTATCCTGTATTATACTCCAGAGCTGCGCTCACTATTCTGCTGGTGCAGTCACTGTGTACATACATTACA
The DNA here is from genome assembly GCF_031893055.1 of Leptodactylus fuscus. Classification (NCBI taxonomy): domain Eukaryota; kingdom Metazoa; phylum Chordata; class Amphibia; order Anura; family Leptodactylidae; genus Leptodactylus; species Leptodactylus fuscus. The sequence goes on from NC_134270.1 coordinate 10,306,448, forward strand.
TTACTTATCCTGTATTATACCCCAGAGCTGCGCTCACTATTCTGCTGGTACAGTCACTGTGTACATACATTACATTACTTATCCTGTATTATACTCCAGAGCTGCGCTCACTATTCTGCTGGTACAGTCACTGTGTACATACATTACATTACTTATCCTGTATTATACCCCAGAGCTGCGCTCACTATTCTGCTGGTACAGTCACTGTGTACATGCATTACATTACTTATCCTGTATTATACTCCAGAGCTGCGCTCACTATTCTGCTGGTGCAGTCACTGTGTACATACATTACATTACTTATCCTGTATTATACTCCAGAGCTGCGCTCACTATTCTGCTGGTGCAGTCACTGTGTACATACATTACATTACTTATCCTGTATTATACTCTAGAGCTGCGCTCACTATTCTGCTGGTACAGTCACTGTGTACATACATTACATTACTTATCCTGTATTATACTCCAGAGCTGTGCTCACTATTCTGCTGGTGCAGTCACTGTGTGTATGCATTACATTACTTATCCTGTATTATACTCCAGAGCTGCGCTCACTATTCTGCTGGTGCAGTCACTGTGTACATACATTACATTACTTATCCTGTATTATACCTCAGAGCTGCGCTCACTATTCTGCTGGTACAGTCACTGTGTACATACATTACATTACTTATCCTGTATTATACTCCAGAGCTGCGCTCACTATTCTGCTGGTACAGTCACTGTGTACATACATTACATTACTTATCCTGTATTATACTCCAGAGCTGCGCTCACTATTCTGCTGGTGCAGTCACTGTGTACATACATTACATTACTTATCCTGTATTATACTCCAGAGCTGCGCTCACTATTCTGCTGGTGCAGTCACTGTGTACATTACATAACATTACTTATCCTGTATTATACTCCAGAGCTGCGCTCACTATTCTGCTGGTACAGTCACTGTGTACATACATTACATTACTTATCCTGTATTATACTCCAGAGCTGCGCTCACTATTCTGCTGGTGCAGTCACTGTGTACATTACATTACATTACTTATACTGTACTGATCCTGAGTTATATCCTGTATTATACTCCAGAGCTGCGCTCACTATTCTGCTGGTACGGTCACTGTGTACATACATTACATTACTTATACTGTACTGATCCTGAGTTATATCCTGTATTATACTCCAGAGCTGCGCTCACTATTCTGCTGGTACAGTCACTGTGTACATACATTACATTACTTATCCTGTATTATACTCCAGAGCTGCGCTCACTATTCTGCTGGTACAGTCACTGTGTACATACATTACATTACTTATCCTGTATTATACTCCAGAGCTGCGCTCACTATTCTGCTGGTGCAGGAGGCGCAACAGAGGTACAAAGAGATTATAAAAAATGTAGAAACTTTTAAAAACTTTATTAATCAAAAAAGTACAAGAATCCCCCCCAGGAATGTTTAGCGAGTCGATCCCTTGTGTAGCCCAACCTCCAAACCCAGGAATCAGCCCTCCCCCCACACCTGTAGATATCGATCTGTAATAATACTTGTTCATAATCTAGTTGCATCTATCTCGCTTATGGCTAGAATTGAATACAAAGAACTAAAGGAACTCATTTCTCATTGCCCGGACTATAAAACTCAGCCTTCGAGTGAAGCCGGGACCTCCGAGCCCCCTCCCTGCCTGAACTCCAGGAGAAATTTAATCTCGACTCTTCCGTCTGCTTTCGGACTGATGAAGAATTTTAAGGCCGATTCGCTAATTAAAATGGTTGGAGAAAAATCACTTAACCTCCGAGGGCGACGGGACATAAATACATATAGTTGGACTTAAAGGGACAGCAGACATTTAGTGGTGGGGCCCCATCCTGGTCTTGTGAAAATTGGGCCCTTTGAGGGAGATGGTCGCGGACATGTTGCACCACACTGTGATGTTTATGCTCGTCCTTGGCCTGCACCGTGTCTGGAGTGTTCCTTTAAGAAACGTGACGGGACAGGTGCCACCCCACCTGGTCCTTAGCCACACCCCTTTAATATCTCTTATAACAATACACAGCTAAAAATTATCGCATCCCATTCGATTCCAGCATTGTACAATTTTTCCCGCCATGATTTATCCCGGAGCCCCCAGGTCGTGTCTGGTTAGACCATAAATGAGAATTAGAAAGGACTCATGGTCAATAATAAAATCCTCGGAGCGAGAGTCGTACTCCTCAGGGTCTCCTGTGACTGTAAATTCTCCGCCACGACTGTCCAAGCCGGCCACTGAGTGGCAGTATTATTTCACGTATGGGACTGTCCTCAAATAACCTCTATTGGCTCCGGCGCCGAAGCAGCGAAGGGGTTAAATAATCATCATTTTTATATCCCGAGCAGCTGTTAATGCCCGATGTGAATTTTTTCAGGTAAAATAACACGCCGGCGCTAAATTATTGATTAGAGAGATTTTATGTCAGTTGTAAAGTAAGAATAAATGTTTCAGAAATGTGCTATTAATCATAAGGAGCGAGGATGACCAGAAAGAGGAGAACAGGGCCCGGCGTTAAAGGAACATTAGCCCAAAATTGGCTGTTTTAAAAGGCGATAAGTTTGACGGAGGGCGTAAAAAATGATATAAGCTGCAGGAACATGCGGGAAAGACAGTAAAAGTTGCAGGAGGGGCGCGAGAGTGACAAAAGTCCTGGAAATGTCCCGCAAAATGACGTCATAATCAGGAAATGGGTTACATGAAGGCACAAAAGTTTATTTTATGGCACAGAATGTTGTTGCGTGGCACCCAAAGTAATGTAGACACATTTTATTTTGTCACACAGAACGTTCTTACGTCACAGAATGTTATTTTGTATCAGAGAATTTTTTTGTCGCACGTATTATTGAGCGACACCGAATGTTACGTTGTAGCACAGAATGTTGTTTTGTGTTATAGAATTTTATTTGGTTACATAGAATGTTCTTATGTCACACACAATGTTATTTTGTATCACAGAATTTTATTTTGTCACATGATTGAGTGAGACAGAATGTTCTTATGTCACAGAATGTTGTTATATCACACAGAAGGTTATTTTGTATCACTGATTGTTATTTTGTATCATTGATTGTTATGTTGTATCACTGATTGTTATTTTGTATCACTGATTGTTATTTTGTATCACAGAATGTTATTTTGTATCACAGAATGTTCTTATGTCACACATGTTATTTTGTATCACTTATTGTTATTTTGTATCACTGATTGTTACTTTGTATCACTTATTGTTCCTTTGTATCACTGATTGTTATTTGTATCACTGATTGTTATTTTGTATCACTGATTGTTATGTTGTATCACTGATTGTTATTTTGTATCACTGATTGTTACTTTGTATCACTTATTGTTCCTTTGTATCACTGATTGTTATTTCGTATCACTGATTGTTATGTTGTATCACTGATTGTTATTTTGTATCACTGATTGTTACTTTGTATCACTTATTGTTCCTTTGTATCACTGATTGTTATTTTGTATCACTGATTGTTATTTTGTATCACTGATTGTTATTTTGTAACACTGATTGTTACTTTGTATCACTTATTGTTACTTTGTAACACTGATTGTTATGTTGTATCACTGATTGTTATGTTGTATCACAGAATGTTATTTTGTCACACATGTTATTTTGTATCACTTATTGTTATTTTGTATCACTGATTGTTACATAACATAACTGATTGTTATGTTGTATCACTGATTGTTATTTTGTAACACTGATTGTTACTTCGTATCACTTATTGTTACTTTGTATCACTGATTGTTATGTTGTATCACTGATTGTTATTTTGGATCACTGATTGTTACTTTGTATCACTTATTGTTACTTTGTATCACTTATTGTTACTTTGTCCCACTGATTGTTACTTTGTAACACTGATTGTTATGTTGTATCACTGATTGTTATTTTGTAACACTGATTGTTACTTTGTATCACAGAAGGTTATTTATTACACATAATTTTAATTTGTTTTAAACAGTTTTATTTTTTGACACAATGAGGGGAATTTATAAGGACTGGTCCAAGAAGCGCCTGAATTATTAAGGGGCTCCGGCTTCTTAATAAATCAGACGTGCCTACTCCCGTGTAACAGAATATAAATCTGCCATTGTTGTCTGCTGTTAGATGGATATTTTTTTCCATCGTGGTCCTGCGACGGATCAGGAGAACGGACAGAACAATAAAGATGTAAAAGCACCCTCAGTAGTCTTGATGGGACCACTCATTGAAAGTTTCCCCTTTCTGTTGGAATCTGCGAACTGAAACATCTCCTGACCCTTAGAGGCGGGATCTGGTGGTTAAGCGGGTAAATAGCAATAGTTTGCCATTGGTCCCCAAAACCTTCCTGGAGAGAGACAGAGCATGAGCCTTAAGATTGAACTGGTGCCAGTCTTGGTATAGCAAGATGACCACTTATGCTCAATCCCTCTTCTGGTTGGTTCTGGGACCACTGTGTGAAAAGCTGCTCATGCTTGGCCACTTATCAAATGGAAATGGGACCAAATCCCACTCATTTTAGGGGCTGGTGGTGTCCCTTCTATAGCTTTCATCAACAACGGATTGTGATGGTCAAGAAACAGTGGCTGGCCATATGTTTTTCTAAGGGCGGCCTCTACAGGAGTAGTGTAGTATTACATAATGGCTAGAGATGAGCGAGTACTATTCGAAACGGCCATAGGAATGAATGGAAGCGGCCGTCACGCTGATTTTGCCGGCGGACGACCGCTTAACCCCCTGCGTTCCGGCTATGTCCATTCATTCCTATGGGTGCGTGCTATTTGAAACTGGAGTTTCAAATAGTACTCACTCATCTCTAATAATGACCATAACGGCAAGGTCCATCAAAGTGAGGGCGAGTAGACGATGATCGCCACTCTTTGACCTACGTGTGCCCTAATTGGACATATAACTATAGATTGTCTTAAAGGGAGTGTGTCACCATAACCCGGCACATTTTCTCATCACCACAGATAGATAGGTTAGGGTCACCTGAGTCACGCAGTGTTTTCCCCCTTGTGAATCGGAGCCTCCATTGCTGAGATATCGCTGTTTTAATCAATATACAAATGAGCTCTTCGAAACGATGAAGCAATGGCTGCGCCCTTTGTATAACGAAGAACTAGCAATATCTCGGCAACGGAGACTCCGATTCGCAAAGGGAAAACGCCGTTTGATTCAGATGACCCTAACCTATCTATCCGCGGTGCTCACTTAATATGCTGGGTTCTGGCGACAGGTTCCCTTTAAGACGTAACCCCTTTAAATCTGAGATCCCAAATCTATTTTTCGCTTTCCTTTTAGCAGTCTTTATAATATATCTTGGAAGGGTTTAGTAAAGGTTGTACGTAACCAGGTTTGAGAGCTGAGAGTTATATAAGATGTGAACAAACGTCTGAGCTGAACCTGTCAATTTACGTTGCGAGGACGCTTCCCTGCCGCGGGCGGCTGCATGTGCTTGTTGATTATTACTCTGGATGTCTCGAGAATTCTATAACTTCATGTATCCATTTATCTTCACTGTCTTCTGCAAGACATTCCCAGATAAATAGCAACTAACATAACCCCCGTCAGGGTGATCCTGCTTGTTCAGATCCATATTCTTGTCCATAGGGGGCAGTATTTTATTAGGAAAGATGTTCTATACTGTTTGCTAGGGCGGATGAGCTGGAGAAGTGACAAACACTCAGAGCAGATGTTTATATACACCCCCCACCCTGTCATTGAGAATTGCTCAGCAGGGGGCGACAAAGAGCACAAGAAAAGATTGGAAAGTATCTGCAACTCAGTTTGCTTATTAGAGGAGCCTTATAGGATTATAAAAACATGGCTGCTGTAATTCAGTGCAATGCTGTACACATTCATTGGCCACCTTGTAAAGCAGAAGCTCAGCCCCACTCAACTGAAAAGGGCTGAGCTGCAATACCAAGAACATCCATTACAATATATATATGGCGCCCTACTTGGTATTGAGTGAAGACTATGCAAAGCACAACTGAAAGCCGAGACACGATCATAGCCCAACCAATCCACATACAACTCCCGGAAAACCCCTTTAAGGCTAGGACTACATGTCTCTTTTGTAAAATTCTGTACAGGGAATTTAAAGGGACTTAAAGGGAGTGTGTCACCAGAGCCCAGCTTATGAATCCAGCCTTCAAATAGATAGCTTAGAGTCACCAGAATAAAACAGTGTCTACCCCTTGTGAATCGCTGCCGAGATATCAGCATTTTTTTTAACATGAAAATGAGCTATTTGGAGTAATAAAGGTACCGCCATTGTCCCAAAGAGCTCATTTGCATATTGACATGACAGCGACAAATTGTCATTGGAAGCAGCTGGTTCTAGTGACAGTAACCTATCTATCTGCAGGGCTGGGGTGATATGCTGGTCCTGGTGACAGTAACCTATCTATCTGCAGGGCTGGGGTGATATGCTGGTCCTGGTGACAGTAACCTATCTATCTGCAGGACTGGGGTGATATGCTGGGTCTAGTGACAGTAACCTATCTATCTGCAGGACTGGGGTGATATGCTGGGTCTAGTGACAGTAACCTATCTATCTGCAGGGCTGGGGTGATATGCTGGTTCTGGTGACAGTAACCTATCTATCTGCAGGACTGGGGTGATATGCTGGTTCTGGTGACAGTAACCTATCTATCTGCAGGGCTGGGGTGATATACTGGTTCTGGTGACAGTAACCTATCTATCTGCAGTGCTGGGGTGATATGCTGGTTCTGGTGACAGTAACCTATCTGCAGGACTGGGGTGATATGCTGGTTCTGGTGACAGTAACCTATCTATCTGCAGGGCTGGGGTGATATGCTGGTTCAGGTGACAGTAACCTATCTATCTGCAGGGCTGGGGTGATATGCTGGTTCTGGTGACAGTAACCTATCTATCTGCAGGGCTGGGGTGATATGCTGGGTCTAGTGACAGTAACCTATCTATCTGCAGGGCTGGGGTGATATGCTGGTTCTGGTGACAGTAACCTATCTATCTGCAGGACTGGGGTGATATGCTGGTTCTGGTGACAGTAACCTATCTATCTGCAGGGCTGGGGTGATATACTGGTTCTGGTGACAGTAACCTATCTATCTGCAGTGCTGGGGTGATATGCTGGTTCTGGTGACAGTAACCTATCTGCAGGACTGGGGTGATATGCTGGTTCTGGTGACAGTAACCTATCTATCTGCAGGGCTGGGGTGATATGCTGGTTCAGGTGACAGTAACCTATCTATCTGCAGGGCTGGGGTGATATGCTGGTTCTGGTGACAGTAACCTATCTATCTGCAGGGCTGGGGTGATATGCTGGTTCTGGTGACAGTAACCTATCTATCTGCAGGGCTGGGGTGATATGCTGGGTCTGGTGACAGTAACCTATGTATCTGCAGGGCTGGGGTGATATGCTGGTCCTGGTGACAGTAACCTATCTATCTGCAGGAGTGGGGTGATATGCTGGGTCTAGTGACAGTAACCTATCTATCTGCAGGGCTGGGGTGATATGCTGGTTCTGGTGACAGTAACCTATCTATCTGCAGGGCTGGGGTGATATGCTGGTCCTGGTGACAGTAACCTATCTATCTGCAGGGCTGGGGTGATATGCTGGTTCTGGTGACAGTAACCTATCTATCTGCAGGACTGGGGTGATATGCTGGTTCAGGTGACAGTAACCTATCTATCTGCAGGGCTGGGGTGATATGCTGGTTCTGGTGACAGTAACCTATCTATCTGCAGGGCTGGGGTGATATGCTGGGTCTAGTGACAGTAACCTATCTATCTGCAGGGCTGGGGTGATATGCTGGTTCTGGTGACAGTAACCTATCTATCTGCAGGGCTGGGGTGATATGCTGGTTCTGGTGACACTAACCTATCTATCTGCAGGGCTGGGGTGATATGCTGGTTCTGGTGACAGTAACCTATCTATCTGCAGGGCTGGGGTGATATGCTGGTTCTGGTGACAGTAACCTATCTATCTGCAGGGCTGGGGTGATATGCTGGGTCTGGTGACAGTAACCTATCTATCTGCAGGACTGGGGTGATATGCTGGTTCTGGTGACAGTAACCTATCTATCTGCAGGGCTGGGGTGATATGCTGGTCTGGTGACAGTAACCTATCTATCTGCAGGGCTGGGGTGATATGCTGGTTCTGGTGACAGTAACCTATCTATCTGCAGGGCTGGGGTGATATGCTGGGTCTGGTAACAGTAACCTATCTGTCTGCAGGGCTGGGGTGATATGCTGGTTCTGGTAACAGTAACCTATCTTATGCATGTAAAATGGAACCCGTTAGAGTCTTTTTTTTTTCAGTGCTGATTCTTTACTCGAGTTATTGTGACAAAATCAGCACCACAAAGCTCCGTGTGAATGCTCCCTTAGAATGTTAATACCCAGTTGTGTTCATTTCCAGGAGGAATAACAGAGGAGCAGATAACGCAGTGTTATCCAGAATTGCTTCATGGGAATTGGAAGTATTTGCTAAAACAAACATGTAGGCCGCGCTGACAGATCATCTTTAATCACACACTGGTTGTCACCCGGCTTTCGAGATGTTTTTAGGTAGCGGGCCACAATTTCTCTTTCATAGTAAAAAGGGAAATTAATTTTGCTGAATTTGATTTATATTTGGTGACTGCTTGCGGTATACATCTGTCTAATGGCGGCACATCTCTGACAGGTATTTGTATAATGTAATTGTGTTCACAGCCTCATCTGTCTTCTACCACTCAATCTGTTCCCGCCGCGCCGGTCCAGGTGAGACGCCATGTACAGAGGAGGGGCGTCAGATACATGGAGAGATAAGGGCACAGAGGACGGGCGCCAAACAAATACCCCACACCGAGAGTATACATGGCCCCACATAGTATGACACATACAGAAGAAGGATTTGTTATGTACCTTTACATAATTCCTCTTTACTAACCCAAAATTTTCCAGGATAAGTCACAGTTGCCCCGTAAGAGTGCGCACCCCAAGTATACTCCCATATCTACTGTGTGATGCCATAGATATCCCCATAACATTGTACCTGTATCAGATACCCCTATAACAGTGTCCCACTATAATAGGGTGTGACTTACATATACACCCAGAATAGGGTGACAGTCATATATATACTGTGAACGTACTGCTAAAATATACCCCCATAACAGTGCACCACTAAAATATATCCCCGTAACAAAGCACCACTAAAATATACCCCCATAACAGTGCACCACTAAAATATACCGCCATAATAGTGTATCATTAGGATATACCCCATAACAGTGTACTTACCACAGATACCTGGAATCTGTACGACCTCCGTGGATTTGGTCGGGGGTCTATATTTACTAAAGTAGTGTGGGATCTGTATTTATTTAGGGGGTCTGTGATTTGGGGTCTCTTTTGTTTCAGGGTCTGGGGGGTCTGCATTTATTTCGGGGGTTCCGCCTTAGGTCTATATTCCTTTTATGGCCAAATTCCCTACCAGATCCAAGATGGCGCCGCACTGAGTGGCTGCCTCGATACAGAGCTCCAAGCTGAGAGCGTTCTTTATCTTTCCTTTTCACTCTTTTTGTCTGTATCTTTAAGAATCCTCTAACCAAGCAAACTAGCACTATGAATTAGCAACTATAAATGGAATGGAAGACCTTGTGGAGTATTTTTTTTCCTTTTGTTTCTATTGTTAAAGCATGGACAAGACTCAAGACCTGATCAGCTGGAGTTTCATGTGTGGACATGTGCCTGTTACCATCCCCAAGAGCTAAGGACAGCATGGTCACCATGAGGCAGACAAAGCTGGAGGAGAAACCTACATGGAAGTGTGGACTTCTTTCAAGTGTGAAGATGCCTACAGCTGACTGGTATTTCTTTCTATTACTGTGGACACGTGGGACTGTGTTACAGCCTGGGAACCTACCATCACCCACCTACCCCATGAGTTTATGGAAGCTTAGCATGAGAGCAGCACCATGTATACCTGGATGACTTCAGACTTCTTTGGGCAGTAGAACACAGTGGTAAGAAGAAAGGAGGAGGAGGAGGGCTTGTGATGAAGGACATTTGGGGCATTTTTTGTGGTTAAAGGGATTCTACCATTAAAACCTCTTTGTTTGTGGATAAGACGTCGGAATAGCCTTTAGAGAGGCTCTTCGTCTCTTACTTTTAGATGTGATCTCCGCCGCGCCATTCCATAGAAATACCGATTTTTACCAGTATGCAATTTCTCTCACAGTGATGGGGGCGGGCCCCAGTGCTGAAAATGCGATGGGGGAGCCCCCACTGCGAATGCCCGCCGGCGGCCATTTTTGGGAGGCCACTCCTGCATTGAACTACAATAGCAAGAGCAGCCTCCCAAAAATGGCCGTCGGCCGGCATGCGCAGGCGTCGGAGGTGACGCAGGCGTCGGAGGTGATGCAGGAGGAAGATGACAGAGAAGGGGAGGATCCAGATGAAGATAGAGGCGTCGCAGGATCGTGTTCTCGAGCAGCAGTGGGGACGCCCCCATCGCATTTTCAGCGCTGGAGCCCGCCACCATCGCTGCCAGAGAACTAATTTGCATACCGGTAAAAACCGGTATTTCTAAGGAACAGCACAGTGGAGATCACAACTGAATGTACGAGATGAATAGCCTTTCTAAAGGCTATTCCAATGTCTTATGCACAAAAAAAGAGGTTTTAATGGTAGAATCCCTTTAACCCCTTCCCGACATGCGGCATAATAGTACGGAGCCAGGTGGTCGCCATAGCCACCGGGTGTCTACTGCTTTAAGCAGTAGACAACCGGCTCTAATGCCTCCGATCGGTCCCCGGACCGATCGGAGGCATTAACCCCTCCGGCGCCGCGGTCAAAGGCGCCGGAGCGCCATTTTCCCGGCGGCGCATGGGCGCCGCCATTTTGCCCAGGATCGCCAGCTCCTGGAGCATGCTCCAGGGCCGACGTCCCATTGCCATGACAGCCGGGAGCCTTGTACAGGCTCCCAGGCTTGTCTGCAAATCCTCTCTCTTGCAGGCTGGTGTATGCAGCCTGCAAAAGATAGGATGATTTTTTGCAATGCATTGCAATGCATTAGCATTGTAATGCATTGCATTAGTGATCAGACCCCCTGGGGTTCAACACCCCTAGGGGGTCTAATAAATGCAAAAAAAAAAAAAAAAAAAGTTAAAAAATATAAAAAAAATTAAAAGTTCAAATCACCCCCCTTTCCCTAGAACACATATAAAAGTAGTTAAAAACTGTGAAACACATACATTTTAGGTATCCCCGTGTCCGAAATCGCCCGCTCTACAAATCTATAAAAATATTTCTCCTGTTCGGTAAACGCCGTAGCAGGAAAAATAGTCGAAAGTGCCAAACCGCCGTTTTTTCACTGTTTTGATTCTGATAAAAATTTGAATAAAAAGTGATCAAAGCAATAACATTTCCCGAAAATGGTAGAACTAAAAAATACACCCGGCCCCGCAAAAAAAAGACGCCCTATGCATCCCCGTACACTTACGTATAAAAAAGTTACGGCCGTCGGAATATGGCGACTTTTAGAAAAAAACATTTTTAACACAGTTTTGGATTTTTTTTTAAGGGGTCAAAATCTAAATAAAACCATATAAATTTGGTATCCCCGGAATCGTAACGAAACACAGAATACAGGGGACATGTCATTTTGGCTGCACAGTGAACGCCGTAAAACCAAAGCCCGTAAGAAAGTCGCAGAAATGCATTTTTTCTTCAAATCCACCCCATTCTGAATTTTTTTCCTGCTTCCCAGTACATTATATAGAATAATTAATGGCGGCATCATGAAGAAAAATTTGTCCCGCAAAAATTAAGACCTCATATGGCTCTGGGAGCGGAGAAATAAAAAAGTTATGGGGTTTAGAAGGAGGGGAGTCAAAAACGAAAAACGAAAATCAAAAAATGCCATCGGCGGGAAGGGGTTAATAAATCTGGCCTATTGAAAAATGAAAGCCGTGTTATGACTGGTTGCTATGGGCTGTGATTTGTTACTGTGGGTTGCTATTGGTAACAAAGTGACTTTCACACATACCTCCTAACTTTCAAAGGACAGAAAGGGGGACAAAGGGTTTTGCAAAAAAACGTGCGGAAAAAAACGCGATGCGGTTTTTTTCAGCCCATTCACTTTACAGGAGGGGAAAACAGTCTGGCTTTTTTTTAAAGCTGTTTTTACAAAAAAAAAGCTCCAAAGCTCCGGTGCCAAAATAAGCCACACGTTATTTACGTGTGAACTAACCCTATGTTTGCTCATAGGCAGCTCCGTACTGGGGCTCATCTGCACCGAGACCTTTGTTATTGGCCGGGTCACACTACATTTGTACTGGATTGCAGTGATCAACTATAGTAACATCAAGTGCTATCTCTCCATACAGGTCAGGCCCGCCAAACCCTGAACTGTGCAGGATGACTGCAGACTCCAGACTGGGAGTTCAACTGCCACCAGGAGACTATAATGTCCTCTAAACCCCGCCCAGCGACCTGTGATTGGCCAGGGCTGAACCAAGTCAGCAGTTTGAAATGCAAAGGGGGGGAAAATAACATGGATGCATTACATGTGACATGGGAAGAATATGCAAGTCTGTCTTCCATGATGTAATTAGGAAGTCAGCTGCTGCCTCAGTGTTGCAAACCAATAGAGGGCGCTCACTGGAATGTGCAAGCCTGTCTTCCCTGATGTAGTTGGGAAGACAGAATTCCAGTGAAATAACCCAATAAAGGTTGCTCCCTTTTGCGTCATGCCCGACCTTCCAAGAGGCCTTTGTTTTGCAATGACGCTGGGATTATTACCAGGTATAGTCTCTCAACCGAGGACGGCTGTTTCGATGTTATTGCCTCTCATCAGCTCGATGTAGAGAGGACTATAACCTGGTAGAGGTGAGAGACTTAGACAGGGTTAAGGGGATATTGTCACTTCTTGGGGAGAGACCACCATATAGGTGTGTGGACCTTACATGTGACATAGAACATATAAGACGGGACAAACCAACACTACTTGGAGGCACATAAGGCAAACACAAGAAAATGGCAGCTTCTCCAGGATATTGCGATACTTCTCAGAGGAGTTATAGGAGGGTCACTGGTGCAGCAGCGGCTGGCATTCTTCCCAACTTTTGAACAACAGAAAGAGGGACAAAATGAGCGGCATAGGTGCGTGGCCTGGCGGAGGATGTGCGGCCTGGCAGGAGGGTGCGCGGCCTGGCAGGAGGGTGCGCGGCCTGGCAGGAGGGTGCGCGGCCTGGCGGAGGGTGCGCGGCCTATTAGAGTCGTGCGTCTTGTCATAAAATGGAGCTAGGGATATAAAAAGTGCCAGTCCTAAATGTCCCCCACAGAGTTGTCCTGTTTCCTCCTGAAAAGTAAATGTTCCCCTGTTAGACAGGGATCCAGCGCCAACTCATATAATGCAGTAAAGTTAGAGAAATGTGCTGTTCAGGAGTCTGGGAAAGCTGAGTGACAATTCCTATGACAACAATAACATCAATCAGATGATCGTCACGGAGCTGCCCAAGTCTTCTATATATTCAAAAATTGCCTTGTTATACGGAAATATATGCTCCACCTGTATATTGCTGTATGCTTTCTGTTCAGAACTCTGGGAAAGCTGGATGACAAATCATATGGAGACAATAACATTAGTCACAGGGTCACCGAGATGTCCCACTTACTTGATAAGAAATCCTTCAATTGCATCATCACTTATAACTATATAGGTTTACTGTTCAGGACTCTGGGAAAGCTGGATGACAATTCCTATAACAACCATAACATTACTTACAGGGTCACCGCCGAGCCATTCCAGACTTCCGCCTAGCTGTACAGGTATATATCCCTTACTAATTGTATAAATAATAGTTGGTTTCCTGTTCAGGAGCCTGGGAAAGCTGGGTTACAATTCCCATGACAGGGTAGTCCAGCTTTCTTTGTTCTTACATTGCTGCAAAACCAAATGACAACATGTATTGTATTGAATTTTTCACCCAGCTTTCCCAGGCTTCTGAGCGGAAGGTGTGCTTCATTAGGTATTGACTTGTGCCTCCTTCTTTATACATTGGTTTTCAGATTTGTTGTGCTGGGAAAGCTGGATGGTTGGTGTCAATAATCTTCACAAGGTGCACCACCCAGCTTTCCCAGACTGCTGAATGGCAGATCTTCCTTGCTATTCACTGATGCTATATTTCTGCCTAGCTAAGCAAATTAGCAGAAAACCATAGGAAGAGCCTTGGCCGGGGTGTAACCATAGGGGGCGCGCACATGGGCCCCCTGAGATAGTTGGGGGGGGGCATGCAGGTTACCTACCCAAACCTATGTACTAACATGATGGGTTCAACACACCCCAGTCTGACACTATATCCAGAGTCAATGGGACCGGCACCGGATTATCACATATTCTGGATTATCGGATGCCGGATTAAAGGATCATGTATATGGCCCAGCAGAAGGAGAAGGTTTGGCGGTGTTATATTGTGGGAACAGAAAGCTTTGTCCATGTGGAGCGAAGGTTTAGGAGGAGTGTGGTGCGGTTATGAGAAAATAATTAGCGCCCCCACCCCACCCACCAACCACCGCCATCGCCGTCCCCTCCGTCCCCGCTGCATTTCGTGGTGGAGATGATTTTGTTTGGAATTCACAAATGAGAGGTTTAGTGCACGGGGTAGAGGGGCCATCCATCAGACTGTCAGCAATAGATGGAACGGACGAGGGGGAGGGGGGCGCTACGTGCTCCCCATAGATTGCAGGTATGTGTAAATGGGGGCTATACGGCACGGCTTTATTATATCGACATACTATATGTGGAATTATGGGCGGCATTATTACCTTGGTGGAGGGGTGCAATAATTAAGTGAAGCCTAAAAGAGTGAAATACGCTCCCGCCTGGTAAATATTGTTAGAGGGAGATATATGACGGCTCATTGCACAAAGATATATGGCCTGGCATTGGAATATAGGAGGAAAGTTATTGCAGAAAGGTTACCCTATAGGCGGGGGATCGTAATCCTGGGGCGACGGATGCAATCTAATAAGAATATTAGTAGGATCATACAGCTGCTATAGCGTCCATGTACTAAGGGGTTAAACATTGAGGTCGGGGCCCACACCATGTAGGGAAACATACTTGGCCACCTAAGGCTATGGCCCCACGTAGCATCCCGCAGGAAAAAATGCGGCTACAACTGTATATTGTCTGAATAATACTACCGCCATATTGTGCCAATTAATATACCGCGTGCAAATGATATTCCTCTAAAGAGCCCACATAATACAGCCATAGGCTGTATCCACACAGAGTAACGCCAGGCGTTTTTTGTGTGTTTTTTGCACATAGCGCCGCGTTTACGCCGCGTAGCGCCGCGTTAACGCCGCGTTAACGCCGCGCTATTTAGCGGTGGCGTTGCCCGGCGTTAACGCGGCGTATACGCGGCGTTAACGCGGCGCTACGCGGCGTAAACGCGGCGCTATGTGCAAAAAACACACAAAAAACGCCTGGCGTTACTCTGTGTGAATACAGCCATACAAAGCAAGACAATACTGCTATATGTAGCGGCCACATAATACCACCATATAGTTCATAAATTATATGCTGTATCAAAACAATCCTCTCTTAAAGAGCCCACATAATACTGCCATAGTGTGTAAGGGGGAGTTCACACGGAGTAACGTGCCGCGTGATGTGGCATGTATACGCCGTGTGAGACTTTGCGGGCCATATACTCTCCCATTGATTTCAATGGGAGCCGGGATCGTATACGCGGCGCTATTTTGCGGCCGTGATTTTATACGGCCCGCAAAATCTCACACGCCGTATACGTGCCACATCTCGCGGCACGTTACTCCGTGTGAACTCCCCCTTAGATACTACTTGTCCTCAATATGCCGTCATATATTGTCAAGCTAAAAGATGCTTCGAAATTATACTTAAGACACATATATAAAGCTACACTATACCGCCATATGCAGCATCCACATAATACCTCTATATAGCCCAAATTATGCAGGATCAAAACAATACTCCCTTAGAGAGCCCATATAGGTGCAAAGAAAATACTACCATAAGCAGCATTTATAGAATACCGCTATATTGTGCCCAAATATCTCATTGAAATAACACATTCTACCGCCATATAGCGCCAAGACAATATTGCCGTATGTAATACCCATAATATCACCATATACTCACTTTATACTACATTTTTGACAATATATTGTTATAATGACGGCAAGAAACCTGCACGTGTGAACGCACTCTTACTTTACGAGCCAATTAAAGGAAGTTATGTGACACCTCGGGTAAGGCGGCCGCATGGTTAATAAGACACTGCTGTAAGGAGAATGTCCGGTGGACTGCGCGTGTCTTATTATATACGTCCATGCTGGAGATGGTGAGGAACATGGCAAGAAGCGTGTAAAGTTCCCGACCTGCGGGAGACGGGAGAAGGTCACTTGTCACCTGGCCAACCTTTGTGTAGAAGAGCTGTGTGTCCTGCGGAGCTCATTACTGCGGGTACAGAGAGCCTGGCGTATCCTATAAATACATACCGCCATTAGATTGTACATAACACACGCATGATGTGGTCCCAGGCAGGAGAGTATCACGGGTATAAGGAGTGCATGAGTAGCAGTTCCTCCCTGGTGCCTGCGGAGGCACTGTGGCATCAGGATTATAAAGCGTACATGTTTGTGGCTCTGCTACAGAACTTGCAACAGGCCCAGGAACTTTAAAGGGAATGTCAAGGTGAGGTCACATCTACACCCCACCCCCGACTACACAGATGTCTATCGGGTCTCCCATACAAGTCTATCCGGACAGCTACAGACCATTGTGTTATTGGCCCATGGTCAGACCTCAGGGGAGGTGAGGAGCTGTAATAAACTGTTATATTCTCCTCCATCACCTCCTCTGGGCATTCTCCCAGGTCCGACGC
This sequence comes from Leptodactylus fuscus, assembly GCF_031893055.1. Taxonomy (NCBI): domain Eukaryota; kingdom Metazoa; phylum Chordata; class Amphibia; order Anura; family Leptodactylidae; genus Leptodactylus; species Leptodactylus fuscus. The sequence goes on from NC_134270.1 coordinate 10,323,383, forward strand.
TTCCTCTGGATCCTCTACCGGCCTCCGGGGTGATGTCATAAGCCCCAGGGTCACCACTGAGGCCCGTGACCTCAACCCAAAACAAATCTTTGGGTTGGACCGTCAGACCCTGAAACGTAACAAATCTTCCTAGGATCTCTAGTCTTGAGGGCTTTGCTGGATATTTTTAGATCGGGGTAAACATGGGCCAGTTGGGTTGGAATTTTTGGATTCGATATTTTGCTTCCATGTGAGATATGGAGTCTCATCTCTGACCGCCTCTCTGTCGGCTTTATATACTTACTAGCATTACCCGCGATTTTGTCCGGGCCCCCCCTCCCCCTGCGTGCCCCAACCTGCAGTGCCGGCCACCTTGGCCCCCCCGCCTTTGCCTTGTGGCCGCAGTGGGCCCTTCCAACACCAGTGCGCCCATGGACCCCCACCGTGCGCCCCGCTGGCCCCCTTCCCTTCTTTTCCCCCCTGGCCCCCCACTTTTTTCCCTATCCATTTCAACATTCCCTCGCTCCGTTCTCCCTCCCCAACCCACGACTCTGGGCCCCCTTCCTACCTCACCCTGTGCCCCCTTTCCCCCCTACACCCCCCACCCTGTGCCCCATTTTTGCCATCTCTAACTACCCTCCCACCCACACCTGTGACCCCGGCCCCACCCTGGGCTCCCCATGCGCCGAGGTTACAGGGGTGCATGGGGTTGGCAGACCGTACGGCACAGCTGATGCGGCCATGCACGGCGCGCGGCAGAAGTAGACGGCGATCTGTGGGAGTGCGGCACAGTTCCCTCTACCCCTTCCGACCCCTGGGGCCCCGGCGGACTCACCGCTCCACGTCGCGCGCCGGCCTCCAGCAATGCCGGCAGGTGCAGTTCTCGGATGCCGGCACATGCCGGTATTTTCTTCTTTCTTTCTTTGAGTGTGCGGCCGGCTTGTGGGTCTATAGATCCGCCCACGCAGTTAGCATGTCCAATTGGAGCCCTGTGCATGACGTGGTGACGTCAGCTCAGGTCCTTCAGCCCTGTTTGTTCCAACCGAAAGTCACTGCTGCTGGTGCGGCTGTCTGCAGAATGTGGGGTGAGGTGGTGGCAATCTATGCCAGCTCTATGCTGCCGGCCGGCATGGCGTCGTCGCTCCGAGCCGGGAGCAGCCGTCATTTTCTTGGCCGGAGACTTTCTCAGTGGTGCCGCCCATGCAAGCCCACCAACTTATCAGGCCACTCGGCTTCCCCTGTGGCCCGCCCCCAGACTGCAGCCAAGCAATCGGAGCCCCGGTGAAAGACCTGTGATGACGTCATCTCAGGTCCTGCAGCGGAGCCAGAGAGCACTTTCACTGGATTACGGGTGTGTGTGGGACCTAAAAAGTAGCCTATGTCTCCTTCCTAGTGAATATCTAGGTCTGTGGCAAATTTCATGCTAATCCGTTCACCCGTTTTTGCGTGATTGAGGAACAAACATCCAAACACATTTTATAATATTAGTAGGATACTCGCTTCCGTCTCCCGTTCACATTTTTGGCTCTGACCTTGTGTCATCGATTATCCGCCGCGCACTCGATGACACACAACTTTTTTTTCTTGAACTCCCCGGACGTTCCTTATAAAGTAGGAAATCGCTGGCACCAAATTTGTTTTGGGAGTTTTAATTCCTCCTTGTACAGGTGTAGCACAAATTACGGGATGAAATGATGCGTGTAATCACATTGGACGTAATTTTTTGATGAACATAAATATCCGCTGGGACCATCGGCCGAACACATGGCTGATCATTGGAGGCATTAACGGGTGAAGAAAGCGGAAGAAGAGGCGAGAAGAAAACGCGTTACCAGGGCAACATTTTTTTGACTAGAACCTCATTTTCCAAAAATAAGACTCTTCTCATCTGTCATGACTCGCGCTCTTCTTTACCTTCGCTTCTTCTTATAGAACCGTTACAAAGATGGCCCAGGTTTCCAAAAACATGGCTGCTTTTTCCAAAAACACCGCCACCTGAACAGCAATTGTTGACTCGGCCCCTTCCCGTCTCCCATTTTTCGATTTTAAATTCTTGCCTTCCAAAAATCATAACTTTTTTATTCTTCCGTTCACATAGACACATGGGGGCTTCATTTTTGTGGGACAAAATTAACTTTGCCATAGTACCCTTTAATATTTCCTTCGATAAACTGAGAAGCAGTAAAAAAAATTCCGAATGCGGCTTCGTTTTTAGGAGGTATCCAAAATGACGCATCACCTGTATTTTATGGATCGGTCCGATTATGGCAATACAAAAATTTATACAGTCAGGTTTTTATTTTATTTTTTTACATTTCATCATCCTATATAAAAGTCCAAATTTTTTTTAAAAAATTTCTTGGCGTCACCATATTCTGACTCCCGTAACATTTTTAGATTTCTGTGTACAAGGTGGCATAAGATGACTTTTTATTTTTTTTTTGCAGGGCCACATGTATTTTGTGATATTTATACCATTTTGGGGAATGTCCAAATTTTTGATGGCTTTTTAAAAATTTTTTATGGAAAGTGAAATGTAAAAAAAACAAACAAAAAAAACCAGTTCAGCTTTTTTGATTTTTTCCAACTACATCATTCAATGTATGGGAAATTTATTTTTATAAGTTTTTAGATTGGGTATTTTTGTTTAGAAGAAAAGGGGGGTGATTTCAACTTTTTATAATATTTTTTCTTTTTATTTTAGGACCCCTAGGGGGTCTTGAACCTAATGGGGTATGATGACTAACACAAAAGGTTACAATGTATCGTAAAATCATGAAAGTTCTATGACAGGCGCGATCAGTGTGGCCTGGTCTCTGCTGTATAATATAGCAGAGACCCGGCTTCTGTGGAGGCCACTGAACTCCAACCAAATTTCCCCACAAATTCCACCTCATTGTTGGAAGGTCTCACCTGGTGTGTGTGTGTGTGTGTGTGTGTGTGTGTGTGGGCACTTTATACTCACCTTTTGGTTAAGGAATAGAGATGAGCGAACAGTGTTCTATCGAACTCATGTTCGATCGGATATTAGGCTGTTCGGCATGTTCGAATCGAATCGAACACCGCGTGGTAAAGTGCGCCATTACTCGATTCCCCTCCCACCTTCCCTGGCGCCTTTTTTGCTCCAATAACAGCGCAGGGTAGGTGGGACAGGAACTACGACACCGGTGACGTTGAAAAAAGTAGGCAAAACCCATTGGCTGCCGAAAACATGTGACCTCTAATTTAAAAGAACAGCGCCGCCCAGCTTCGCGTCATTCTGAGCTTGCAATTCACCGAGGACGGAGGTTTCCGTCCAGCTAGCTAGGGCTTAGATTCTGGGTAGGCAGGGACAGGCTAGGATAGGAAGGAGAAGACAACCAACAGCTCTTGTAAGAGCTAAATTCCAGGGAGAAGCTTGTCAGTGTAACGTGGCACTGACGGGCTCAATCGCCGCAACCCAGCTTTCCCAGGATCCTGAATGGAATACACTGTCAGTGTATTCCCGTATACCCGATATATACCCCCGATACCCGTTCCAACGGTGTGCCCCCCCACCTTCACCCCAGAAATACCCTGCAAGTCCCCTAGCAATAGGATTGGGGCTATATACACCCACTATTTTTGCTACTGCCATATAGTGCCATTGTCTCACTGGGAATTCAAAGAATATATTGGGCTTACATATAACTTCAATTCCAGGGAGAAGCTTGTCAGTGTAACGTGGCACTGACGGGCTCAATCGCCGCAACCCAGCTTTCCCAGGATCCTGAATGGAACACACTGACAGTGTATTCCCGTATACCCCATATATACACCCCAAATCCCCGTTCCAACGGTGTGCCCCCCCACCTTCACCTCAGAAATACCCTGCAAGTCCCCTAGCAATAGAATTGGGGCTATATACACCCACAATTTTTGCTACTGGTATATAGTGCCATTGTCTGACTGGGAATTCAAAGAATATATTGGGGTGATGTGCACCCACAATTTTTGCTACTGCTATACAGTGCCATTGTCTCACTGGGAATTTAAAGAATATATGGGGGTTATGTGCACCCACAATTTTTAATACTGGTATACAGTGCCATTGTCTGACTGGGAATTCAAAGAATATATGGGGGTTATGTGCACCCACAATTTTTACTACTGGTATACAGTGCCATTGTCTGACTGGGAATTCAAAGAATATATGGGGGTTACGTGCACCCACAATTTTTGCTACTGCTATACAGTGCCATTGTCTCACTGGGAATTCAAAGAATATATGGGGGTTACGTGCACCCACAATTTTTGCTACTGCTATACAGTGCCATTGTCTCACTGGGAATTCAAAGAATATATGGGGGTTACGTGCACCCACAATTTTTGCTACTGCTATACAGTTCCATTGTCTCACTGGCAATTCAAAGAATATATGGGGGTTATGTGCACCCACAATTTTTACTACTGGTATACAGTGCCATTGTCTGACTGGGAATTCAAAGAATATATTGGGGTTATGTGCACCCACAATTTTTACTACTGGTATACAGTGCCATTGTCTGACTGGGAATTCAAAGAATATATGGGGGTTATGTGCACCCACAATTTTTAATACTGGTATACAGTGCCATTGTCTGACTGGGAATTCAAAGAATATATGGGGGTTACGTGCACCCACAATTTTTAATACTGGTATACAGTGCCATTGTCTGACTGGGAATTCAAAGAATATATTGGGGTTATGTGCACCCACAATTTTTACTACTGGTATATAGTGCCATTGTCTGACTGGGAATTCAAAGAATATATGGGGGTTATGTGCACCCACAATTTTTAATACTGGTATACAGTGCCATTGTCTGACTGGGAATTCAAAGAATATATGGGGGTTATGTGCACCCACAATTTTTACTACTGGTATACAGTGCCATTGTCTGACTGGGAATTCAAAGAATATATTGGGGTGACGTGCACCCACAATTTTTGCTACTGCTATACAGTGCCATTGTCTCACTGGGAATTCAAAGAATATATGGGGGTTATGTGCACCCACAATTTTTAATACTGGTATACAGTGCCATTGTCTGACTGGGAATTCAAAGAATATATGGGGGTTACGTGCACCCACAATTTTTGCTACTGCTATACAGTTCCATTGTCTCACTGGGAATTCAAAGAATATATGGGGGTTATGTGCACCCACAATTTTTAATACTGGTATACAGTGCCATTGTCTGACTGGGAATTCAAAGAATATATTGGGGTGACGTGCACCCACAATTTTTAATACTGGTATACAGTGCCATTGTCTGACTGGGAATTCAAAGAATATATGGGGGTTACGTGCACCCACAATTTTTAATACTGCTATACAGTGCCATTGTCTGACTGGGAATTCAAAGAATATATGGGGGTTATGTGCACCCACAATTTTTAATACTGGTATATAGTGCCATTGTCTGACTGGGAATTCAAAGAATATATGGGGGTTACGTGCACCCACAATTTTTGCTACTGGTATATAGTGCCATTGTCTGACTGGGAATTCAAAGAATATATTGGGGTTATGTGCACCCACAATTTTTACTACTGGTATACAGTGCCATTGTCTGACTGGGAATTCAAAGAATATATTGGGGTGACGTGCACCCACAATTTTTGCTACTGCTATACAGTGCCATTGTCTCACTGGGAATTCAAAGAATATATGGGGGTTATGTGCACCCACAATTTTTAATACTGGTATACAGTGCCATTGTCTGACTGGGAATTCAAAGAATATATTGGGGTTATGTGCACCCACAATTTTTAATACTGGTATACAGTGCCATTGTCTGACTGGGAATTCAAAGAATATATGGGGGTTATGTGCACCCACAATTTTTAATACTGGTATATAGTGCCATTGTCTGACTGGGAATTCAAAGAATATATGGGGGTTATGTGCACCCACAATTTTTAATACTGGTATACAGTGCCATTGTCTGACTGGGAATTCAAAGAATATATGGGGGTTATGTGCACCCACAATTTTTAATACTGGTATACAGTGCCATTGTCTGACTGGGAATTCAAAGAATATATGGGGGTTACGTGCACCCACAATTTTTGCTACTGCTATACAGTTCCATTGTCTCACTGGGAATTCAAAGAATATATGGGGGTTATGTGCACCCACAATTTTTAATACTGGTATACAGTGCCATTGTCTGACTGGGAATTCAAAGAATATATGGGGGTTACGTGCACCCACAATTTTTAATACTGGTATACAGTGCCATTGTCTGACTGGGAATTCAAAGAATATATGGGGGTTATGTGCACCCACAATTTTTAATACTGGTATACAGTGCCATTGTCTGACTGGGAATTCAAAGAATATATGGGGGTTACGTGCACCCACAATTTTTAATACTGCTATACAGTTCCATTGTCTCACTGGGAATTCAAAGAATATATGGGGGTTATGTGCACCCACAATTTTTAATACTGGTATACAGTGCCATTGTCTGACTGGGAATTCAAAGAATATATGGGGGTTATGTGCACCCACAATTTTTAATACTGGTATATAGTGCCATTGTCTGACTGGGAATTCAAAGAATATATGGGGGTTACGTGCACCCACAATTTTTGCTACTGCTATACAGTTCCATTGTCTCACTGGGAATTCAAAGAATATATGGGGGTTATGTGCACCCACAATTTTTAATACTGGTATACAGTGCCATTGTCTGACTGGGAATTCAAAGAATATATGGGGGTTATGTGCACCCACAATTTTTAATACTGCTATACAGTGCCATTGTCTGACTGGGAATTCAAAGAATATATTGGGGTTATGTGCACCCACAATTTTTAATACTGGTATATAGTGCCATTGTCTGACTGGGAATTCAAAGAATATATGGGGGTTACGTGCACCCACAATTTTTGCTACTGCTATACAGTTCCATTGTCTCACTGGGAATTCAAAGAATATATGGGGGTTATGTGCACCCACAATTTTTAATGCTGGTATACAGTGCCATTGTCTGACTGGGAATTCAAAGAATATATTGGGGTTATGTGCACCCACAATTTTTAATACTGGTATATAGTGCCATTGTCTGACTGGGAATTCAAAGAATATATTGGGGTTATGTGCACCCACAATTTTTACTACTGGTATATAGTGCCATTGTCTGACTGGGAATTCAAAGAATATATGGGGGTTATGTGCACCCACAATTTTTAATACTGGTATACAGTGCCATTGTCTGACTGGGAATTCAAAGAATATATGGGGGTTATGTGCACCCACAATTTTTAATACTGGTATACAGTGCCATTGTCTCACTGGGAATTCAAAGAATATATGGGGGTTATGTGCACCCACAATTTTTGCTACTGCTATACAGTGCCATTGTCTCACTGGGAATTCAAAGAATATATGGGGGTTACGTGCACCCACAATTTTTGCTACTGCTATACAGTTCCATTGTCTCACTGGCAATTCAAAGAATATATGGGGGTTATGTGCACCCACAATTTTTACTACTGGTATACAGTGCCATTGTCTGACTGGGAATTCAAAGAATATATGGGGGTTATGTGCAACCACAATTTTTAATACTGGTATATAGTGCCATTGTCTGACTGGGAATTCAAAGAATATATGGGGGTTACGTGCACCCACAATTTTTAATACTGCTATACAGTTCCATTGTTTCACTGGGAATTCAAAGAATATATGGGGGTTATGTGCACCCACAATTTTTAATACTGGTATACAGTGCCATTGTCTGACTGGGAATTCAAAGAATATATGGGGGTTATGTGCACCCACAATTTTTAATACTGGTATACAGTGCCATTGTCTGACTGGGAATTCAAAGAATATATTGGGGTTATGTGCACCCACAATTTTTACTACTGGTATACAGTGCCATTGTCTGACTGGGAATTCAAAGAATATATGGGGGTTATGTGCACCCACAATTTTTAATACTGGTATATAGTGCCATTGTCTGACTGGGAATTCAAAGAATAAATGGGGGTTACGTGCACCCACAATTTTTGCTACTGCTATACAGTGCCATTGTCTCACTGGGAATTCAAAGAATATATGGGGGTTACGTGCACCCACAATTTTTGCTACTGCTATACAGTTCCATTGTCTCACTGGCAATTCAAAGAATATATGGGGGTTATGTGCACCCACAATTTTTAATACTGGTATATAGTGCCATTGTCTGACTGGGAATTCAAAGAATATATGGGGGTTACGTGCACCCACAATTTTTGCTACTGCTATACAGTTCCATTGTCTCACTGGGAATTCAAAGAATATATGGGGGTTATGTGCACCCACAATTTTTAATACTGGTATACAGTGCCATTGTCTCACTGGGAATTCCACAAATAATTTGGGGATTCATTCACCCTACATCTCAGGCTCTTGCCATATTCACCCAGGTTGTCAGTGCTGCACCAGCTCGTTCCCAGACAGCTCGGCCCGAAAAACACGTTACCTATATAGAGGATTTGGACAATGAAGACAACATGTTTTAAATCTAATGTCTGCACCTTCTCCAGAATTAAAATAAAGGCAGCGTTTAACTTTCAAATAGCACTGTACAAAGGAAGAGCTTATCAGCTTGTCTCATGACATGCTACTGAAAAGTTTCATTTGTGTATCTTAATGTAAATATAGTTGTATAAGCTTTTTGGGTTTTAGGCACTGCCAAGTTATTTATTACCACCCGCTCCCTTATAATGATGATGACGCCAAAGTCACTGTGGGTGTTCAGAGCTCACAGCTTTGGGTGACATTTGTCTTGCTCTCTGTCGGTACCAGCTGTCTTTTTGGATACCGTAAAGTTATGTTGACTTTATTAACAGCTATAGAAGCTTTAGCCAGGTTGTGACGGTGTGTAACCCTAACAACACTAAGTGGGATACACATTAATAGTCAGTCTATGTACGCTAAACGTATCACTGAAGTAATTTTTTTTCCCTCTCCCCTAATATAAGAAAGGAACAGACATTAGACCTAGACCGGGGTTCGAGGCTTGAAAAAATCCAGTATTATTTGTTCTTCATGATGTGAAATATGTGTTGAAAAGCAACCCAAGATGAAGTCAGCCATGTGTGCCAGTGTGTTACTTGGCATGCCTTTGCTGGCCCCAACTGTAAGGGTCACTCTCCATTTCCTCCATTTTCCACTCCCCTTCACACCATTTGTGGTGAAGCAATGGGATGCACTGAAGTGCACCCTCTAGCCTCGTGTGGGATAGGGACATCAGATGCCACTCCAACCCCCTCGTCTTCCTCCGCCAGCCAACGGTGCGAAGATGAGAGGAGTGTGCTCTGAATGTTTTCTGCCTAGCAGAGGCTAGTTCTCACTTACGAAAATGGCCCCACTTTGACCTGTATATCAGGCACAATGGTGTAGGTTTCAAAGAAACATGGCACCAACAAGTTGGAAAACGTGGGCCATGCGTGGACCGTGTTTGAGTCTGGCAAGCTCCAGATCTGCTACCAGGTTCCAGCCATTATCACAGGCGCAAAAATGCCAGGCCCCAGGTGTAGCAGGGAAAAAAAATGCCATCTCAGCCAGGATGGCATCCCTGACCTCGGAGGCACTGTGCTGTCTGTCCCCCAAGCTGATCAGTTTCAGCACGGCCTGCTGACATCTCCCCATGCCAGTGTTACAGTGTTTTCCGCTAGTAGCTGGGGTGGAGGTTGCAGCTTCGTAGGGTTTCAGTCTACTCCTGCCATGAATTTTGGCCTGGGAGAGGAGATAGGCCACCCCAGTTTGCACCCGGGGAACAGACTCCACCACATTCACCCTGCCTGTCATTAAAGATAAGCACTGCAGCATCCCTGACCACAGGCGCTTGTCCATGTGTCGGTGGTCAAGTGGACCTTGCAGCAAAGCGCAGAGCTCTGGGCCCGACTGATGTTATGGGACACATGCAGGCGCAAGGCAGAGACAGCACACCAAGAGAAGTAGTAACGGCTAGGCCCAGCATAGGGAGGTGCCCCAGCTGCCATCTGCTGACGGAAGGCCTGGGTCTCCAGAAGCATAAACAAACACCAACATCTCCAGGGCCAGCAGTTTATCGATGAGGCTGTTACAGGCTTGGGCATGGGGGTGGGTTGTATTGTACTTCTGCCTGCAATGAAAAGCTTGGGAAATGTGGAGTGGCTGGGAAGAGGCGCATGATGGTGCAGGCCAAAAGGGCGCATGAGGGTGAACTCCCCAATGTGTCAGAGATAGGTGTGTAGGTGTCCTTGCATCATATACTTGCACCATATTTGGCTTTGGAAGTTAATTTTGTGCCAAAAAGTGGTTAAGACAGCGATCCCTCAGCTACTCCCGTTACACTGTCTATTGAAGTTACCATCTGTGGAAGTGGACCACCATTTCTAAGATCCCAAAGGAAGCAGGCAAGAGATGTGCAGTTCAGAAAAAAAGATGAGAAAATAAGTTTAGGCTGTAGAGCACAGAGGGATCAGAGAGGACAGAGCTGGTGTCGGCCAGGTATTCCCACAACATGCGCCTATACTTGTCCCTCCTGGTGACACTAGGCCCCTGAGTGGCAGTAATTTGTCCAGGGGGGCCATTAACGTGTTCCAGACCTAGGAATAAGTCTTCCAACAGGGTAGAGTTTTGCATGCCTTTGCTTCTACCCACTGTTTTTGCTGCTTAGCTTCCCTCCACATCTACTCTGCTTTCACCCCTAAACATCACCCCAGTTTATGCCTTTGCTTCTACCCAGGTTTTTTGTTGATTTAGCTTCCCTCTACATCTACACTGCTTTAGCCCCTAGACATCACCCCTGTCCATGTGGGGTCGGTGGCCTCGTCATCCACCAACTCCTCTTCCAATTGCGCACTGGCCCCTTACTGCAAACCGCACATGACCACAGCTTGCCTTGATGGCAACTGTGTCTCATGATCCCCACTTAGGTCCAGACAAGTCGGTGGCGGGTCCAAAACCCCAAAATTGGAAGGAAATGGCAGATGCTGCAGTATTTCTAACACCTGTTCCTGGTGCTCGGGCCTGGTCTGTGTTGTACCCTGCACCCTGCTTAACGCATCTGCCATATCCGAAGTTGTGCTGAGCGCATGCTAATGTTTCGTGTCCAGTGCAATGGATGGGATGGGATTTCACATAAGTCTGCCACCCATGGCCACTCATGGTTGAGCAACTGAGGGAGTTGACTTTGACGAACCCGAGGGTTTTGGAGTTGGAACTACATCAAAGGTCTGTGCTGCTCACACACTCTGCTCAACACATGATATGTTTAGTGCCAGCAGTGTGGAGACGTCGCACAACAGCCGTTGTTCCAGCAGGTACAGGCGTTGTAGGAGTGCATAGAGGCTAGCAGCGGCAACTATACACTTTAAAAACTATCCGCACAAGCGCCACACTTTCACCAGTAGCTCAGGAACATTGGGGTACCTTTTTCAAAAGATTAGCAGCAATGAGTTAAAAACGTGGCCCAGGCATGGAATATGTTGCAGGCTGCCAAGCTACAGAGCCAATCCCAGGTTACGGCCATTATCACACATGACAACATGCCTGGGCCCAGGTGCAGTGGCAAAAACCACATTGCCGTCTCATCGAGGATGGCATGACTCACTTTGTAGGCAGTGTGCTGTCTGGCCCCCAAGCTGATGAGCTTCAGCACGGCCCGCTGACGTCTCCCCACACCAGTGTTGCAGCGTTTCCAGCTCGTAGCTGGGGTCAATTTAACAGCGGAGGAGGGTGGTGTTTCAGCCCTCCTCCCAGGAATGTTGTGTGGGGAGACAAGTCAGGCCACCACATTTTGCGACCCGGTCCACGCCTCAACTACATTCAACCACTGTGCCCAAATTGAAAGGTAGCGTCCCTGTCCGCATGCACTTGTCCATTCGTAACTGGTCACATGGAACTTTAGGGCTAAGCGCTGAATTTAGGGTCCGCCTCATGTTTGGGGGAAAGTGCTGGTGTGGACGGCACAGTGCGGTGGCGCAGTAGACACTCTGCCCAAAAAGGGCAGAGTGTCCCCCAGCCGGGATTCCAACATCTCCTGGGCCAGATTTCTTGAGATGAGGCCGTTGAAGCCTTGGGCATGTGGGTGGGTTGCGCTGTACTTTAGCATGAAATGAAAGGCTTGGGAGATGGGGAGTTGCTGGGAAGAGGCGCATGATGGCGCGGGCAAAAGGAGAAATGGCAGGAAAAGGTGAGGATAAGGGTGAACTCCCCAAAGTGTCAGAGGCAGATGTGGAGGTGTCCTGGCTCCTGGTCTGGACTGCAGCGCCAGCCCTGTCAACAGTGGAAGAGGCAGTGGCCGCCAGGCCAAACGACGATTATCCTGCGCTTGCTCTCACCCACTGAGCCCAGGGCTTGCCTTCCAAATGATGGCACCCGCAAGAGGTGGTGAGATTCCTCTCCGCAGATCTCCAAACCATCTTGGACTTGCAAATTGCACTAAATTTGTCATGTAACTGACATGTATATGATGAGTCTATCCATTGTCTGTTCATTTTGGTGAAAGTCAGCCTGTCAGCTGACAGACAGCTGTGCTTGTCAGTGATGATGCCACCGGCTGCTTGTACCCCCAGTTTTTGCTGCTTAGCTTGCCTCCACATCCACACTGCTTTTGCCCCTACACATCACCCCTATCCATGCCTGTGCCTCTAGCCATAAGTCTGCCACCCATGGAAACTCATGGTGCAGAAAGTGAGGGAGCTGACTCTGAGGAACCCTTGGGTTTTGTAGCTGGTACTCCATCAAAGGTCTCTGCTGCTCACACACCCTGCTGAACATACGGTATCTAGGGTTAGAGCGTGTGGTGACCTCGCACAACAGTAGGTGCTTCAGGCAGATGTAGGCCTTGCTGGAGTGTATTGCGGCTAGCTCCAGGTACTGTAGACTTGGGAAAGTGGGTGTCCAAGTGCCGCACTTTCACCCTTAGCTCAGCTAATTTGGGGTATGTTTTTAAAAATCATTGCACCACTACATTGAACATGTGGGCCAGGCATGGAACGTGTTGGAGGCTGGCAAGCTCCAGAGCCCTCCAACAAGCTAAAAAACCTGGCCCCAGGGGCAGCGGGGATAAACAAATTGCCATCTCATCCAGGATGGCATCCCTGACCTCAGAGGCAGTGTGCTGTCCGTCTCCCAAGCTGATGAGCTTCAGCCCAGCCTGCTGACGTCTCCCCACACCAGTGTTGCAGCGTTTTCAGCTCGTAGCTGGGGTAAATCTAACAGCGGAGGAGGAGGAGGGTGGTGTTTCAGCCCTCCTCCCAGGAATGTTTTGTGGGGAAACAAGTCAGGAAAATTCTTGAAACGGGAGAGTTTTGCATCTTTGCCCTTGCTGCCTATGGACATCCCTTTGCCTCTAGCCACCATTTTCCCTGCTTTGCTTGCCTCCACATCCACACTGCTTTTGCCCCTAGACATCACCCCAGTCCATGCCTTAGCTTGTACCCCCAGTTTTTCCTGCTTAGCTTGCCTCCACATCCACACTGCTTTTGCCCCTAGACATCACCCCAGTCCATGCCTTAGCTTGTACCCCCAGTTTTTCCTGCTTAGCTTGCCTCCACATCCACACTGCTTTTGCCCCTAGACATCACCCCAGTCCATGCCTTAGCTTGTACCCCCAGTTTTTCCTGCTTAGCTTGCCTCCACATCCACACTGCTTTTGCCCCTAGACATCACCCCAGTCCATGCCTTAGCTTGTACCCCCAGTTTTTCCTGCTTAGCTTGCCTCCACATCCACACTGCTTTTGCCCCTAGACATCACCCCAGTCCATGCCTTAGCTTGTACCCCCAGTTTTTCCTGCTTAGCTTGCCTCCACATCCACACTGCTTTTGCCCCTAGACATCACCCCAGTCCATGCCTTAGCTTGTACCCCCAGTTTTTCCTGCTTAGCTTGCCTCCACATCCACACTGCTTTTGCCCCTAGACATCACCCCAGTCCATGCCTTAGCTTGTACCCCCAGTTTTTCCTGCTTAGCTTGCCTCCACATCCACACTGCTTTTGCCCCTAGACATCATCCCTATCCATGCCTCTGCCCCCAGCCATAACTCTGCCACCCCTGGAAACTCATGGTGCAGAAACTTTGGTTGCTGACTTTGAGGAACCCTTGGGTTTTGTAGATGGAACTCCATCAAAGGTCTGTGCAGCTCACACACCCTGCTCAAGATATGGTATTGTAGGGTTTCAGCGTGTGTGAATGACGGACAACAGCCTGTGTTTGGACAGATGTAGGCCTTGCTAGAGTGTTTTTAGGCTAGCAGCGACTCCTGTGCACTTGCAAAAGTGGGCGCACAAGCGCCACATTTTCAACAGTAGCTTCGGTACATTTGGGTATGTTTTTAAAAAACTTTGCACCACTAGGTTAGACGTGGGCCAAACATGGAACGTGTTGGAGGCTGGCAAGCTCCAGAGCCGCTACCAGGTTCCAGCCATTATCACAGGCGTAAAAATGCCAGGCCCCAGGTGTAGCAGGGAAAAAAAAATGCCATCTCAGCCAGGATGGCATCCCTGACCTCGGAGGCACTGTGCTGTCTGTCCCCCAAGCTGATGAGCTTCAGCACCGCCTGCTGACGTCTCCCCACACCAGTGTTTTAGCGTTTGCCGCTAGTAGCTGTGGTGGAGGTTGCAGCGTCGTAGGGTTTCAGTCTACTCCTGCCATGAATTTTGGCCTGGGAGAGGAGATAGGCCACCCCAGTTTGCACCCGGGGAACAGACTCCACCACATTCACCCTGCCTGTCATTAAAGATAAGCACTGCAGCATCCCTGACCACAGGCGCTTGTCCAAGTGTCGGTGGTCAAGTGGACCTTGCAGCAAAGCGCGGAACTAAGGGCCCACCTGATGTTGAGTGACACGTGCTGGTGCAAGGCGGGGACGCCACACCGGGAGAAGTTGAGACGGCTAGGGACGGCATAGTGAGGTGCCACAGTTGCCATCAGGTCCGGGAAGGCGGGAGTTTCAACAAGCCAGAACGCCAACCTCTCCTGGGCCAGCAGTTTAGCGATGTTGGCGTTCTAGGCTTGCGTGGGTGGGTGGTTAGCGGTGTATTTCTGCCGGCGCTCCAATGTCTGAGAGATGGTGGGTTGTTGTAAAGAAGCGCCTGATGGTGCCTTTGATGGTGCAGGAGAAGGAGATAAGACAGAAACAGGGGAGGATGAGGGAGAAGTCAACAAAGTGGCGGAGGCAGATGAAGTGATGTCCTGGCTCGTCCTCTGGAGTGCATCGCCAGCACTGTGAGCAGAGGCAGTGGCATGAACGGCGGGCGACGTTTGTCCTGCCGTTGCTGCCTGCCACTGATTCCATTGCTTGGATTCCAAATGACGGTGCATTGAAGTGGTGGACAGGTTGCTCTTCTCAGGGCCCCTACTCGATTTCGAGAGGCAAATTGTGTAGACGACACTATATCTGTCCTCGGCGCATTCCTTGAAAAAACTCTACACCTTCAAGAAACGTGCCCTCGATGGGGGAGTTTTTCTGGGCTGGGTACAAAAGGGAACATCTTCGGACATTCCGGGTCTGGCCTGGCTTCGGCAAAGCAGCTGACCTCTGCCTCTGGACATGTCTCTGCCTCTAGCTACCCTTTTTGGTGCTGCACCTGCCTCAACATCCACACTACTTTCCCAGCTTGACATCTGCCTTGTCCAGGTGGGGTCGGTGTCCTCGTCGTCCACCACCTCCTCTTCCAACTCCTGTCTCGCCTCCTCCTCCTGCACAATGCGCATGTCAACTGGCTGCCCTGACAGCAACTGCGTCTCATCGTCGTCGATGAGGGTGGGTTGCTGGTCATCCGCCACCAAATCGACCGGAGATGGAATGGAGGAGACTCTAGTGTTTGAGCATCTGGACACAGATACTCGTCTGTTAGGTCCGTGGAATCGCGAAATGGAGGGGCAGGTTGCGGTACAGTCAAAGGAAGGGAGAACAGCTCTGGGGAGCAGGGACAGTTGGGGTTATTGTTCTGGGAAGATTGGGAATTTTGGGTGGAAGGAGGACAAGACTGTTGGGTAAGAGGAGGTAGAGGCTGACTGGCTGGTGGACAATGTGCTTTAAGCGTTATCCGACAGCCATTGCAAGACCTGTTCCTGGTTCTCGGGCCTACTAATCTTTGTACCATTCAGCCTAGTTAATGTAGAACTTTTGTGCAAAGCGCAGAACTTAGGGCCCGCCTGATGTTAAGGGACACACGCTGGTACAAGGCTCAACTCACCCTAAGTGCCAAAAACACTGCTGGTGCAAGGCTCTACTCATGCCAAGGGCCTCAATCTCTGCTGGTAGCTCAGCTTAAGGTCATGTAACTTTGTTTGGAAGGGCTCATGTTAAGGGCTAGAAAAGTGAATTTTGGAAGGTCTTACCACATCACACACACACACACACACACACACACACACACACACACACACACAGTCAAAATGACAGTTAAGGGTGAGGGCTTTTGGAATTCCCATTGCCTATTCCATTTGTGGTTGTCATGGGGAACGTGATTTAAAGGGGTGGTTGTTACTGTTTGTTGAGCTTAAATTGGGGTTTGTGTCCATCCATTTGGGGAGTAAAGAAGGTTTCCAGGTATTTTCCCACTTTGATAGAGGTTTTTTTGAATGTGGAAAGTGTGTAGTTGTTAGGCAGTGATGTTGGCGTAATAGAGGGTCTTTGGTGTGTTAGATGCCCCCAGACATGCTTCCCCTGCTGTCCCAGTGTCATTCCAGAGGTGTTGGCATCATTTCCTGGGGTGTCATAGTGGACTTGGTGACCCTCCAGACACGGATTTGGGTTTCCCCCTTAACGAGTATCTGTTCCCCATAGACTATAATGGGGTTCGAAACCCGTTCGAACACACGAACATTGAGCGGCTGTTCGAATCGAATTTCGAACCTCGAACATTTTAGTGTTCGCTCATCTCTATTAAGGAACCCTTACAGTTTTTTTTGCAAAATGGAGAATTCCTTTAAATTAGATGGGCAATTACAAATTTTTTAAAATTTGTTGGTTTGGATTTGACCCATCCAATTACATATGGTAGATGTTTTTTTTATTGTTATAGTATTGCGGCCCAAACACTTAAAGGTGTGTCTATGTGTCCTAGAAGAAACCATTAAGGACCCCTAGGCGGAGGGAATTAATTCCAGGTTGGTCCTTATTTTAATCTCTGCGCCAACTTACCTCCATATTGGGACATTGAAAGGAAATTTTCCAGCACCAATTTGAAGATAGGTCATGAGTATGTCGGGTCCAACCCCCAGACCCCGTACAGATCAGCTGTTCTGATCTATAAATGGGAATGGAGGCATCAGGAATGGAGTTGTGACTATGGTGTGGTCAAGGAGCTCGTGTAAAGGTCCTCATATTATTATCTTGTCACTCAGTCTCACCGTCCTCCCGACCCCACACCGTTCCGGCTTCTACGTCATTGGGAGACGGGCCGGATAATCCTGAAGATGCTCGCGTTGTAGAAAGCTGGTCATGGATGGGAAATTAAATAAAAAGTAGCGCTCTTCTGTACTAAACCTTAATGACTATCTTAAATGCAACACGAGGCCCCTCTTCAGTTTAATCATCCTCTCGTAGAGGAGTACTCCGTCTCTCCTAGTGGTAATAGTCGAGAATTCTCGCACCTCCGGAACAATCGTCCTGATTCTCTGCCTCGTCTAATCAGGAGAAACAATATTGTGCAATATCGGAGCCAGAAAACTGGAAACAATAGAGCAAAAATGAGCACAAGACGCCAACGTTCAGCCTGGAAGTCCTTGTTATAGCGGGCAAGGGGGAGGGGGCAAAATAAAGGCGAAAATATACAAAAAGTAAGAAAAGATGGAGAAGGGATAGGGTTCCTTTAGGAAAACATGTCGGCTTTCTTCTAGAAACAGCGCCACCTTTCACCATAGTTTGTGTTTGGTATTGCATGTTTAGGACATTGTCACCACTTTTGGACCAAACCATTTTTGGATTTTTCTATCTGGGAGAGGGGATTATCTTGACTCTCTGGAAGTAATACATTTAGAGGCCGATTTGTCCACGCAAGTCTTGATAATCTCCGCCAGCGCCGCACCTCCCATGAGGCGACCTGAAGCAACCGCTTCAGGCGGCGCTATGCCAGGACGCCGGGGGGACAAGCTGGACTGGCTTAACGTCACCGTCTCGGCAACCCGGCACGGCAAGCGAGCGGTGGATTGGGGAGGCCCTGTGCTCCACCGGCCTACCCTCACGCTCAGGCAGAGAGCAGGCCCTCTCCCTGCCTGCTCTCTTCCTGCTAACAACACTCGCTCCTCTCCGCCCCACCCCCTCCGCTCAGCGCCCTCCTCCTGGGGGGGGGGGGGCGGCTTTCTGTCGTCCGCCTCAGGCGGCATAAAAGTTAGGTTCACCCCTGATCTCCGCTCTGCCGGGGTTTGCAACAAGGTTATGATGAGGTGCATGCTTCGCCATAAATAGAGATGGGAAAACCTCCTAAGATTCTTTTTGGGTTTGGGTGGCTTGGGTCCTTGATTTGTTTGGGGTTCGGGTAGCTCAGGTCGAACAAGTTTGGATAGAACTGGAAGTGAAATGTTTATAGTGTGGGTTCTCGACAGACCTCAGTATAGGTGGAGGCCCACCTTACTTACCATCCGTCACCTCCTTTGGGCCTCCTTGCAACGTCCGGGACTCTCTTTCCACCTCCAGCGCTCTCCTGTGATGTCATGAACCCAGGGTCATTGCTGAGGTCTTGGTGGTAACATGGGCACGCCAAGGGTCATGATGCGCATGTGACCATTGTTGGCCCAATCACAGGCCTCAGGGGTGACCCCCGGGTGCGTGATGTCATGGGAGAGTACTGGGCACCACAAGGAGGCCCAAAACAAATTTTTTGCATATTTTCTGCCGGAAACAAATTTTTTGCATATTTTCCCGCAACTAGGGTTGAGCCGATCTTGCCGATTTCAGGATCGTTCTTAAAATCCGATTTTCGATCATTTTCCAGCCGATCTGATCCTGAAATTTGCTCGATCACCGATCTTTCCCGATCTTTCCCGATTCTGATTGCTCAACCTTACCCGCAATGCTTTTCACAGGGCGTTGGCCAAGCATGTAAACACGGACAACCCCTTTAAGATACTACAACGCCGAGGTGTCGGAAGGGGTTAAAACATGATATTCCTCCAATATTTTCTTTGCTGCTCAAGCAATCCATAAGACTTTAGGTTCCAAGGAGCGGATCTAATATATACATTGCATGAACTCAAGCAGACACCCCGGCGGCTCCCGTCTGCCTCCCCCGTAATACGGTGGTAATATGGCGGCGCATATCAGAGGAGACTTCACCGATACATCAATCTTCTGAGTGCAGATGAACTTGACTACAATAGGATATGCATTGAATATTGATTGACAGAATTACATGTCTTCCTTCTGCTCCTTGGAGGAGCGCCTAGAATTGGCGTGGCTGAGGACGCGGCGCGCGGTGTATGGAGCGGCTTTGTACACTTCACTAGATAACATCATTAGCTCCCAGGGCCAGGTGAGACATATGTTTTTCCGCTTGTCCTGCTCCATAAGCCTATTTATTCCAGTGCAGAGCTTTTACATTTGTGTATTGCTTTATGCATTAAATGCAGATTTATGTATCTGGAATATACAGAGCCGGGGCGGCCGCCGCTCAGTCATAGACGCTGTCAGGGACATCAACCATGAGAGAGGAGACAAGGGCTGCAGGGGAATGTATTGGCAGCAGAAGCAGATATGGGATACATACAGGTATATTGGAGTGCAAAAATCTGTAATGGGCCCTCCATATGCCAATCATAAGCCTGGTGTCTTCACTGGGGGGCATCAGGGGGTGGGTGCTAGTGCTACCCCTGCACCCCCATAGCTACGTCCTGGCAAGTGGTGTAATTAGGAATAGCAGGGCCTCGTGGTGAACTTTTGACATGGCCCCCCCCAAGACCCCGACCAACATCCCCCACGCATTCCTGCACACAGTATTATGCCCATAGTGGCCCCTGCACACAGTATTATGTCCAATAGTGGCCCCTGCACACAGTATTATGTCCAATAGTGGCCCCTGCACACAGTATTATGTCCAATAGTGGCCCCTGCACACAGTATTATGTCCCATAGTGGCCCCTGCACACAGTATTATGTCCCATAGTGGCCCCTGCACACAGTATTATGTCCCATAGTGGCCCCTGCACACAGTATTATGTCCCATAGTGGCCCCTGCACACAGTATTATGTCCCATAGTGGCTCCTACACACAGTATTATCCCCCATAGTGGCCCCTGCACACAGTATTATACCCCATAATGGCCCCTGCACACAGTATTATTCCCCATAGCGGCCCCTGCACACAGTATTATCCCCCATAGTGGCCCCTGCACACAGTATTATACCCCATAATGGCCCCTGCACACAGTATTATTCCCCATAGCGGCCCCTGCACACAGTATTATCCCCCATAGTGGCCCCTGCACACAGTATAATGTCCCATAGTGGCCCCTCCACACAGTATTATCCCCCATAGTGGCCCCTGCACACAATATTATTCCCCATAGTGGCCCCTGCACACAGTATTATGTCCAATAGTGGCCCCTGCACACAGTATTATGCCCCATAGTGGCCCCTGCACACAATATTATTCCCCATAGTGGCCCCTGCACACAGTATTATGCCCCATAGTGGCCCCCTGCACACAATATTATTCCCCATAGTGGCCCCTGCACACAGTATTATGTCCAATAGTGGCCCCTGCACACAGTATTATGCCCCATAGTGGCCCCTGCACACAGTATTATCCCCCATAGTGGCCCCTGCAAACAGTATTATCCCCCATAGTGGCCCCTGCACACAGTATTATGTCCAATAGTGGCCCCTGCACACAGTATTATACCCCATAGTGACCCCTGCACACAGTATTATGTCCAATAGTGGCCCCTGCACACAGTATTATCCCCCATAGTGGCCCCTGGACACAGTATTATGTCCCATAGTGGCCCCTGCACACAGTATTATGTCCCATAGTGGCCCCTGCACACAGTATTATGTCCCATAGTGGCTCCTACACACAGTATTATCCCCCATAGTGGCCCCTGCACACAGTATTATCCCCCATAGTGGCCCCTGCACACAGTATTATCCCCCATAGCAGTCCCTGCACACAGTATTATTCCACATCGTCACAGAATCACAGCCATGTGATGCCATGTTCATCAGTCACATATTCCAAGAACAGGCTCAGTCCCATGCAGGTGAAAGGGGTGAACTATAATACTGAGCACAAATAAAATCTTTGCTTTTTATTTGCAGTTTTTCTGTATATTTCCACTACTTTGAAAGCTCAGATTTCAATGATCTTCTTCCCAGAAATGGTTTCTCCTATCCTGCTCGCGGTGGGCTTGTGCTCATACACAGGAGCCAACCTGAACAAGCAGAGCTTCAGAGTTTGTATTCCTTAATGCAAATCCCTGATCCTCTGATGATGGAATTCAGATCACCGCAGACTCCAATAGACAATGCGTCTAAGCTGCAGCCTCTGATCATAGCTATTTCCCAATTTATAGAGTCTCCAATGGTATCGGGCAGAGGAATTGCAACGTTTACAGCCCGCGAGTCATTGCCACGGATATAAACGTCGCTTTTCTTTGCAGTTTTTCTGCATATTTGCACCACTTTGAAAGCTCAGATTTTAATGATCCTCTCCCGCGAAACGGGATTGGAGGTGAAGATCCAGAGGCGGCCTCATCCCCAACCCTTTATTTGTAGCGCCCAGTTTGTGAATAAATAAAGCGCACATTTGATATCTCACTCAGCAGTATTCCTCTCTGGTAACACCCAGCGCCCCCCTCCCCACCCTTGGAAGTGGCACCCCTTTGAAATCTCTCTGCTGTTTTATTTTTCTTTCAGGATTTTAATTGCTTAATTTGCTCAGATCCTCTGTCATACTTCAGTGCCTTTTAACTGCACAGGGAGATGAGCAGTTTTTCATGTTTAAGGGGAGTTGGATTGTATAATTAAAGCTCCAAAGGAATAAATCAATAAGGCAGAAAGGCAGATGCCTACGGTTAACCTCCGCGGCGCCGGCCGGCATCGAGGAGCGGAGGAGGCCTAGCGACGGCGGACGGTGCCCGAGCCTCCGCGGCCCCTCACGGGTTAAGGCTCTGGCCTTTCGGAACAAATCGTAGGCCATGTATCAAGTTTGATTTTGCAGTAACGCTGTTAATAAAGACTATGGAATATATGTCTGGAAGTGATAATGTATCAAACCATATTCCCATATCGGCGGGGTAACAGGCTCGAGTCGTGTAGAGCAATGGGAGTCATTAGTCTCAATCAGTAGTAGTTAGCTGGAGGCCGGCCCGATTAAGGTTGGAGGAGGCCCCTGGGAAAAAAGCATTGCTTCCACTTCTGGGATCCGGAACCCCACTTGACTCTAAAGGCCGGCCCTACATAGGAGAGGGGATGGTTAGGGATGGGGGGGATTTGTTTTGCACTGAACTTGTTTGCTCCGAACCGAAAATGCGGGCAAAGTTGTTCATTATAGTTGGGGTCAGTATAATAACCAGAGGCCAGAGATGGTGTGCAAAAATAATACATTTCTATTCCTCTGTCCTGGCTCCATGGTGGCGTCCTCCAACCTCTAGTCTGTCCACCATGTCTTCCAGCCACTAGGTCACTTTGACTGGGCCTCAGTAGTCATGTTGGGGTGTCGATGTCATCACACTTGGATGCTGTAGTGTAGGTGGTGACTGCAGTGTCAAATCGGGATGATGTCGACAACCCCTTAGCAGTGACCTGGAGGCTTATGATATCAACGCCGCCACCTACCCTCCCACTTGACCGTTGATGGATAATCACAAGTCCTCGGGCCGTGGCGAACCTATGTGTCATGGGTGTCAGAGGTGGCACTCAGAGCCCTCTCTTTGGGCACCCTTCCGTGGAACAGATTATACTGTGTGGGGGCCACCGTGGAGCAAATTGTACTGTGTGGGGACCACTGTGCAGCAGATTATACTGTGTGGGGGTCACTGAAGAACAGATTATACTGTGTGGGGGTCACTGAGGAGCAGATTGTAACATGTGGGGGATCACAGTGGAGCAGATTATACTGTGTGAGGGTCAATTTGGAGCAGATTGTACTGTGTGGGGGTCACTGTGGAGCAGATTGTACTGTGTGGGAGTCACAGTGGAGCAGATTATATTGTGTGGGAGTCACTGAGGAGCAGATTATACTGTGTGTGGGTCACTGAGGAGCAGATTATACTGTGTGGGGATCACTGTGGAGCAGATTGTACTGTGTGGGGGTCACTGTGGAGCAGAAAGCTCTATAGAGCCCCATTCGTATGGCCATATTTTGGATGTCTTTAATTGTGTGCAATTGTGGATCCGCACATTATTAAGGTTAACTTGCAGTGTTGGCACTTTGTGATAAATTAGTGGGTTTTGGGTTGCAGTTTGGGCACTCGGTCTCTAAAAGGTTCGCCATCACTGACCTAGGGGCTGGAGGACATGGTGTATAGCCCGGGAACTCTGGAGTATGCTGTGGTAGATCCTAGGAAACTTAAATTTCCCTTATTTTTACACATCCTTCGTGGCCTACGATTATTATTCTCTGGGGCCTAAGATAGTCCTTGGCTCATCTTAGTCCTCAGGTCTTCTTCAAAGATTTGGGTGAAGTCATGTGCCCAGGGTCACCACTGAGGCCCGAGATTGGGCCTTCGTGGCCACATGGGGCATGACAGAAAAGGACCTGATGAAAGCTGAAGATACCACGAGGAGGCCCAAAACAGGGTGAGGGAAGGTGAGTATAATTGTCCGTTACTTTATACACCTCCCCTGGTCTTCCACTTATTATAGTCTGGGGTCTAAAGAGACCCCACAGTATAATAAATTTCCTTTCAATTCACGGGTGATGAGCCCGCAAAGTTTCGGGTTCAGGATGAATCTGAAACTTTTGGAAGTGTCGGGTTGAATCTAGTTAGTTGAAAATCATAATCATAATTTTCAGCAGGATAATGCTCGCCCACACAAAGCAAGGGTTATCTACGAACGTCGTTGCCAGATATTAACACTTCCTTTGCCAGATTTTTTGTCAAATGAGCACTTGTTGGCAACAACTCAGTGTTGGCAATCCACGGGCCCAGCTGTAATATCTATGTCCAAATGTGCCGGAGGATATCATACTAAACGATAACTCCTCGGGGTGTATATATAAGACAGTGAGTGGGATATGCGTGTATATATGGCCCCGGCGGCCTAGTGTATATTAGCACATGTAAGGCAAATATTATGTTAAAGATGTACGTACGCTCCATTTATATGACACTAATGGCTGCCACATATACAGTCATGACCGGGAGTATATAGCAATTTACATCACTTCTGTGTGATAATATCCTTCAAGGCCGGCAATAAAACCTTATCAAAGGAAGAAAGACTGCGCCGAGTGACGGGAGAATCAGGAGCCCATATCTTATAGGGACGGTTTATGGTTTATTCATTGGAATATACATATAATCCGGTATTAATAAAGGGCCAGATTATAAAATATTCTGAATTATTCATTCATGGTTATGTAAGAAAACAGTAAAATGCTAAATCTTAGCAGTGAAGGATCCCCTATATACTGATATACTGGATGACTAGAGATGTGTGTATGGAGGCCGAGGTCGCTGCAGAGCAGACAGCAGGTGAAGTGGTGCAGTAATGTCCTAGGTGTCGCAACGGTCAGACTGACCAAATCCGGTAAATGGAGATAAGCTGCAATACCTGAAGTGACCCACAAGCGGGAGTGGCGCTGTTTCTGGGAAAAAAAAGATTATTTTTTTTTGCAATCCTAGACAACCCCCTAGGGCTATACAAGAACATCTAGGTGTATGATATCATCTGCAGGTAGCGGACTATCAACTATAACAAGATAAAATGAAGAATGTAGGAAGATTCTTCATGCAGTGAGTGTATAGAGACATAATGCACACAGTGATGTCACAGTACAGGGATAATACACACAGTGATGTCACAGTACAGGGATAATACACACAGTGATGTCACAGTACAGAGATAATACACACAGTGATGTCACAGTACAGAGATAATACACACAGTGATGTCACAGTACAGAGATAATACACACAGTGATGTCACAGTACAGGATAATACACACAGTGATGTCACAGTACAGAGATAATACACACAGTGATGTCACAGTACAGAGATAATACACACAGTGATGTCACAGTACGGGGATAATACACACAGTGATGTCACAGTACAGAGATAATACACACAGTGATGTCACAGTACAGGATAATACACACAGTGATGTCACAGTACAGGGTAATACACACAGTGATGTCACAGTACAGGATAATACACACAGTGATGTCACAGTACAGAGATAATACACACAGTGATGTCACAGTACAGGATAATACACACAGCGATGTCACAGTACAGAGATAAAACACACAGTGATGTCACAGTACAGGATAATACACACAGTGATGTCACAGTACAGGATAATACACACAGTGATGTCACAGTACACAGATAATACACACAGTGATGTCACAGTACAGAGATAATACACACAGTGATGTCACAGTACAGGATAATACACACAGTGATGTCACAGTACAGGATAATACACACAGTGATGTCACAGTACAGGATAATACACACAGTGATGTCACAGTACAGAGATAATACACACAGTGATGTCACAGTACAGAGATAATACACACAGTGATGTCACAGTACAGAGATAATACACACAGTGATGTCACAGTACAGAGATAATACACACAGTGATGTCACAGTACAGAGATAATACACACAGTGATGTCACAGTACAGGGTAATACACACAGTGATGTCACAGTACAGGAATAATACACACAGTGATGTCACAGTACAGGGATAATATACACAGTGATGTCACAGTACAGAGATAATACACACAGTGATGTCACAGTACAGGGATAATACACACAGTGATGTCACAGTACAGGGATAATACACACAGTGATGTCACAGTACAGGATAATACACACAGTGATGTCACAGTACAGGATAATACACACAGCGATGTCACAGTACAGGGTAATACAGTGATGTCACAGTACAGAGATAATACACACAGTGATGTCACAGTACAGGATAATACACACAGTGATGTCACAGTACAGGATAATACACACAGTGATGTCACAGTACAGAGATAATACACACAGCGATGTCACAGTACAGGGTAATACACACAGTGATGTCACAGTACAGGATAATACACACAGTGATGTCACAGTTCAGAGATAATACACACAGTGATGTCACAGTACAGAGATAATACACACAGTGATGTCACAGTACAGGATAATACACACAGTGATGTCACAGTACAGGGATAATACACACAGTGATGCCACAGTACAGGATAATACACACAGTGATGTCACAGTACAGGATAATACACACAGTGATGTCACAGTACAGAGATAATACACACAGTGATGTCACAGTACAGAGATAATACACACAGTGATGTCACAGTACAGGATAATACACACAGTGATGCCACAGTACAGGATAATACACACAGTGATGTCACAGTACAGAGATAATACACACAGTGATGTCACAGTACAGGATAATACACACAGTGATGTCACAGTACAGGATAATACACACAGTGATGTCACAGTACAGAGATAATACACACAGTGATGTCACAGTACAGGATAATACACACAGTGATGTCACAGTACAGGATAATACACACAGTGATGTCACAGTACAGAGATAATACACACAGTGATGTCACAGTACAGGAATAATACACACAGTGATGTCACAGTACAGGGATAATACACACAGTGATGTCACAGTACAGAGATAATACACACAGTGATGTCACAGTACAGAGATAATACACACAGTGATGTCACAGTACAGGATAATACACACAGTGATGTCACAGTACAGGATAATACACACAGTGATGTCACAGTACAGAGATAATACACACAGTGATGTCACAGTACAGAGATAATACACACAGTGATGTCACAGTACAGAGATAATACACACAGTGATGTCACAGTACAGGATAATACACACAGTGATGTCACAGTACAGGATAATACACACAGTGATGTCACAGTACAGAGATAATACACACAGTGATGTCACAGTACAGAGATAATACACACAGTGATGTCACAGTACAGAGATAATACACACAGTGATGTCACAGTACAGGATAATACACACAGTGATGTCACAGTACAGGATAATACACACAGTGATGTCACAGTACAGAGATAATACACACAGTGATGTCACAGTACAGGGATAATACACACAGTGATGTCACAGTACAGGGATAATATACACAGTGATGTCACAGTACAGAGATAATACACACAGTGATGTCACAGTACAGAGATAATACACACAGTGATGTCACAGTACAGGGATAATACACACAGTGATGTCACAGTACAGGGATAATATACACAGTGATGTCACAGTACAGGGATAATACACACAGTGATGTCACAGTACAGGAATAATACACACAGTGATGTCACAGTACAGGGATAATACACACAGTGATGTCACAGTACAGGGATAATATACACAGTGATGTCACAGTACAGAGATAATACACACAATGATGTCACAGTACAGGATAATACACACAGTGATGTCACAGTACAGGAATAATACACACAATGATGTCACAGTACAGGATAATACACACAGTGATGTCACAGTACAGGATAATACACACAGTGATGTCACAGTACAGAGATAATACACACAGTGATGTCACAGTACAGAGATAATACACACAGTGATGTCACAGTACAGAGATAATACACACAGTGATGTCACAGTACAGAGATAATACACACAGTGATGTCACAGTACAGGGTAATACACACAGTGATGTCACAGTACAGGAATAATACACACAGTGATGTCACAGTACAGAGATAATACACACAGTGATGTCACAGTACAGAGATAATACACACAGTGATGTCACAGTACAGGAATAATACACACAGTGATGTCACAGTACAGGGATAATATACACAGTGATGTCACAGTACAGAGATAATACACACAGTGATGTCACAGTACAGAGATAATACACACAGTGATGTCACAGTACAGGGTAATACACACAGTGATGTCACAGTACAGGAATAATACACACAGTGATGTCACAGTACAGGGATAATACACACAGTGATGTCACAGTACAGAGATAATACACACAGTGATGTCACAGTACAGGGATAATACACACAGTGATGTCACAGTACAGGGATAATACACACAGTGATGTCACAGTACAGGGATAATACACACAGTGATGTCACAGTACAGGGATAATACACACAGTGATGTCACAGTACAGAGATAATACACACAGTGATGTCACAGTACAGAGATAATACACACAGTGATGTCACAGTACAGGGTAATACACACAGTGATGTCACAGTACAGGATAATACACACAGTGATGTCACAGTACAGAGATAATACACACAGCGATGTCACAGTACAGGGTAATACACACAGTGATGTCACAGTACAGGATAATACACACAGTGATGTCACAGTACAGAGATAATACACACAGTGATGTCACAGTACAGGATAATACACACAGTGATGTCACAGTACAGGATAATACACACAGTGATGTCACAGTACAGAGATAATACACACAGCGATGTCACAGTACAGGGTAATACACACAGTGATGTCACAGTACAGGATAATACACACAGTGATGTCACAGTACAGAGATAATACACACAGTGATGTCACAGTACAGGGATAATACACACAGTGATGTCGCAGTACAGGATAATACACACAGTGATGTCACAGTACAGGGATAATACTCACAGTGATGTCACAGTACAGAGATAATACACACGGTGATGTCACAGTACAGAGATAATACACACGGTGATGTCACAGTACAGAGATAATACACACGGTGATGTCACAGTACAGAGATAATACACACGGTGATGTCACAGTACAGGGTTAATATACACAGTGATGTCACAGTACAGAGATAATACACACGGTGATGTCACAGTACAGAGATAATACACACGGTGATGTCACAGTACAGAGATAATTCACACAGTGATGTCACAGTACAGAGATAATACACACAGTGATGTCACAGTACAGGGATAATACACACAGTGATGTCACAGTACAGAGATAATACACACAGTGATGTCACAGTACAGAGATAATACACACAGTGATGTCACAATACAGGGATAATATACACAGTGATGTCACAGTACAGAGATAATACACATAGTGATGTCACAGTACAGAGATAATACACACAGTGATGTCACAGTACAGAGATAATACACACAGTGATGTCACAGTACAGAGATAATACACACAGTGATGTCACAGTACAGGATAATACACACAGTGATGTCACAGTACAGGGATAATATACACAGTGATGTCACAGTACAGGATAATACACACAGTGATGTCACAGTACAGGGATAATATACACAGTGATGTCACAGTACAGAGATAATACACACAGTGATGTCACAGTACAGAGATAATACACACAGTGATGTCACAGTACAGAGATAATACACACAGTGATGTCACAGTACAGGATAATACACACAGTGATGTCACAGTACAGGGATAATATACACAGTGATGTCACAGTACAGAGATAATACACACAGTGATGTCACAGTACAGAGATAATACACACAGTGATGTCACAGTACAGGGATAATACACACAGTGATGTCACAGTACAGAGATAATACACACGGTGATGTCACAGTACAGAGATAATACACACAGTGATGTCACAGTACAGAGATAATACACACAGTGATGTCACAGTACAGGATAATACACACAGTGATGTCACAGTACAGGATAATACACACAGTGATGTCACAATACAGGATAATACACACAGTGATGTCACAGTACAGGGATAATACACACAGTGATGTCACAGTACAGGATAATACACACAGTGATGTCACAGTACAGGGATAATACACACAGTGATGTCACAGTACAGGGATAATATACACAGTGATGTCACAGTACAGAGATAATACACACGGTGATGTCACAGTACAGAGATAATACACACGGTGATGTCACAGTACAGGGATAATACACACAGTGATGTCACAGTACAGAGATAATACACACAGTGATGTCACAGTACAGGGATAATACACACAGTGATGTCACAGTACAGAGATAATACACACAGTGATGTCACAGTACAGAGATAATACACACAGTGATGTCACAGTACAGAGATAATACACACAGTGATGTCACAGTACAGAGATAATACACACAGTGATGTCACAGTACAGGGATAATACACACAGTGATGTCACAGTACAGGGATAATACACACGGTGATGTCACAGTACAGAGATAATACACACGGTGATGTCACAGTACAGGGATAATACACACAGTGATGTCACAGTACAGGATAATACACACAGTGATGTCACAGTACAGAGATAATACACACAGTGATGTCACAGTACAGGGATAATACACACAGTGATGTCACAGTACAGGATAATACACACAGTGATGTCACAGTACAGGGATAATACACACAGTGATGTCACAGTACAGAGATAATACACACAGTGATGTCACAGTACAGGGATAATACACACAGTGATGTCACAGTACAGGGATAATACACACAGTGATGTCACAGTACAGGATAATACACACAGTGATGTCACAGTACAGAGATAATACACACAGTGATGTCACAGTACAGGGATAATACACAGTGATGTCACAGTACAGGATAATACACACAGTGATGTCACAGTACAGAGATAATACACACAGTGATGTCACAGTACAGAGATAATACACACAGTGATGTCACAGTACAGGGATAATACACACAGTGATGTCACAGTACAGGATAATACACACAGTGATGTCACAGTACAGAGATAATACACACAGTGATGTCACAGTACAGGGATAATACACACAGCGATGTCACAGTACAGGGATAATATACACAGTGATGTCACAGTACAGGATAATACACACAGTGATGTCACAGTACAGAGATAATACACACAGTGATGTCACAGTACAGAGATAATACACACAGTGATGTCACAGTACAGAGATAATACACACAGTGATGTCACAGTACAGGATAATACACACAGTGATGTCACAGTACAGAGATAATACACACAGTGATGTCACAGTACAGAGATAATACACACAGTGATGTCACAGTACAGAGATAATACACACAGTGATGTCACAGTACAGGATAATACACACAGTGATGTCACAGTACAGAGATAATACACACAGTGATGTCACAGTACAGAGATAATACACACAGTGATGTCACAGTACAGGGATAATACACACAGTGATGTCACAGTACAGGGATAATACACACAGTGATGTCACAGTACAGAGATAATACACACAGTGATGTCACAGTACAGGGATAATACACACAGTGATGTCACAGTACAGGGATAATACACACAGTGATGTCACAGTACAGAGATAATACACACAGTGATGTCACAGTACAGGGATAATACACACAGTGATGTCACAGTACAAAGATAATACACACGGTGATGTCACAGTACAGGATAATACACACAGTGATGTCACAGTACAGGATAATACACACAGTGATGTCACAGTACAGGATAATACACACGGTGATGTCACAGTACAGGATAATACACACAGTGATGTCACAGTACAGGATAATACACACAGTGATGTCACAGTACAGGATAATACACACAGTGATGTCACAGTACAGGATAATACACACAGTGATGCCACAGTACAGGATAATACACACGGTGATGCGTACCTCCCAACTTTCAAAGGACAGAAAGATAGACAAAATGTGCGTTGCGCTATTTTCGCTTGCGGCAAATTTAGCTCCACCTACTTCCCATCCATTTCTCTCTGCGTTCCCCACACTGTATATTGCTGCTGCAGTCACCCTAATATTAGATGCCGCCACATTATGTGGTCTCTCTCCTGGTGCACCCGCAGGATAACGCCCCCTCCCCCTCCAGCTTCCCCAGTTTAAACAAAATCTTCCACATTCTACACAATCTTTTTCCTTTTCTATTCTGGATCTTCACAGACGTTTGGTCTCTTGGTCTTGTTTGTCAGTCATGTCGGCCCTGGAGGTTCCGGATACCTTTGACCTTTGCTTTGCTGACTTTTCTTAGTGTCTGGTCTCTAGACTTCAGTACAGTTTGTCGCATTTCGTTATCTCTTGTCCCAGTCTGCATCAATTCCAAATGTCACCACCCTGCCAAAGCTGTGCCTGCTCGGTGACCTCGTCTTAATCCATAACCTACGTCTCCTCAATCTTCACATACCATGAGCCCACCCCGAGATACTTGACATCCCTCTACCCCTCTATAAAGCTATCCTACATCTTAGAATAAAAGACACATGTATGACTGGAACCAACTGGACCACCAGGGATTGTCAACTGGACCACCAGGGATTGAGACCCCTCTACTTGACCTCTAAGGAACCCCAGCAGACCACCATCAATTGTTATCCACGTCTCGTTGACCTGCGGTCTTAGCTCAGTGGGAGAGTTAGAGACTGGGTCAGTGGGCAAGTTGAGGTTAGGGCAGGCAGAGTTTTTTCGTCAAGAAGTCAGGGCAGGTGGAGAAGGGTCAGAGTTGGGTTAAACAAAGCAGAGTAACAGTGGAATATACCTTCACGGCTACTCGCAAGCAAGGAACCTTCTTACTCAGGCACCTTTAGTACAAGTACATGGAATAACTGGAAACAGATAAGAGAGAAAAGCGCCTCGGTGCGGTGCAATGTGGTGGGCATTGAGTGGAGTCTGGTGGCCACAACCAGGTGGTGCTACATAAAGGTCCTACTACAACGCAAGAAGAAATTAGACTAAGGCCCTATCCACATCCCCGAATGGAAACCTATAGAACCCGTAGACCCCACAGACTATAATGGGGTCCGTGTGGTTTCTGCACGAAACATGCGGAGAGAAAAGTTCTGCAAATTTTGGAATGGTTCCAGGAACTTCTCTGACCTCTGACCCTCGGGACATTTCAAGTGACCCTTTAAGATAATATTAGTAAATGTAAGCCCCTCCTACTTGACCATCAGTGATTACAAACACCCCGGTAGTGGGTTGTGATAAGGTTAATGTATTTGGTTGGGTGTCACGTGTGAATCATTCCCCACCAGCTGGGGTGAGATTTTTGAGGACATCTTCTTGTCGAGCTCCTCGTTGTCTCGGCAGTACGGGGAATTGATGAAGTGTGTTATGGAGCTCGGGCGCAGATAAGCTTTTTAATGTCCTAGGCATATGGCCATATTCTGATTATGACACAGTAATTGTATTAATTACTATTTACTTGGAGAGGTTGAAATCATGAGTTAGGTTGAGCCAAAGCAGATGCTGGGAATATGGATAATTCCAGAATATGGAACCGCGACACTTCAGACATTAACCCTTCGATGAGCGGGTGAAGTCACAGACATAATCATTCTAATTAGTCAGTTCTGCAGACTGCTAATGAGGAACATCTGATGTCCTTGGTGTGGCAGGTGCACACGTATGGCGCGCTTGTCACTGATAGCGTGTGCGTGACTGGGATTGGGGATCCTATAGACTAGCACAGGTAGCCAAAACTGGGCACGTGAAGCCAATGTACCAACGTAGGTGCATTCACACGGAGGAAAATGACGCGTATTGGTGCAAATCCATGTGGAATTAGCGCGGAATCTGCGTTACATTCCGCACGGGAAAAAGCCTCCCCCATAGAGTTCTAACGCGGATTCCGCATGGATTCGCATCAAAATCCGTGCGGAATCTGTGCAATTTTCCTCAATGGCTGGAACACTTTCATCTCCACAGTTACGTTCACGTTGCAGCTTGCCAAAACTAGAAATGACATCACTTGGAACCTTGATGACATCACAAGTTCCGGCCAACTGCAGCCCAAACTGACAATGGATAGATCACTTTCATCTGCACAGTCATGGCCACGTTGCACCTCAGTAAGACTAAAAACCTTCACAGCATAGCCATGGCCATCGGCAGCAATAGTCTGGAGCAGACTCATGTATACGCACGGTGAGGGGGAGTATATAAGTGGTGACATCATCTGTTGTAACAATGTCTCAGTGTTGTTATCTATAGAGGTGTTATCTTCTATTGTGATCCTGTCTGTGATGTATGTGACTGCTGCAAAGAAAACCCGTACAGAATTGGCAAGTGTAAGGCCGGGGTCACATGGGGTTTTTTGGTGGGCCGTATCCGCCTCAAAATCCTGACCAAAAAGACGGTGTCCATTGAAATCAATGGGAGTCGGTCAGTTCTTTTTTCCGGGAGCTGGCTTCATTCTTCAGGCCAATTCGCCTCGCGTTTCGGCCTAAAGACACTCCCTCCCCCCGACTAGGCCCATTCATTGGGCCTAATCCGGAGTGGAGTGCGCCACTGGATGCTAGTGCGGTGTATCGGCATTCAGACGCAGCTACCCGTTTTTTGGTCCGGAACCTGAGGCACCAGAAAGCCCCGTTTGAGCTTACCCTTAGTCTTTTATTAGGCTTGGTGGCCAGAGTAAAAATTTCAGGATATGGTACTTTTCAAATGAATATAGGACATGGAAACTTTAAAAAAAAAAAGTATAAAAACTCCGAAATAATCTATTTAATATAAAAACTTGGTTGTAAACTAAATAGGGCCTTTTCTAGTGACCCTTTAAGCCTTCGTACCTACCACTAGCCCACCTGGGCTCATAAAGATCTCCTTAACCCATAGCTCGCCACCTTTTCTACTCCCCACGGCCACCTCAGCTTCCGATATCACGTGATCCCAGGTTTCTATTTCGGATTATTGGCCTCGCCAATCGACTGGCTAAGTAGACTCCTTTCACGTTTCGACATCTAACAAGTGAGTGTAAATCGTCTTCTTCATCTTAAACGTTTCTTTATGTTTATTTAATGAAACCCAACATCTGGTAACTTCACGTTTTAAGAAACGTTTAACGCTCCGAGTCTATAAATCTATGAATATGGAAATCGCAGAAACGGCAAAAAAGAAAAAACTTCACTTACTGATGAAGGTGACAATAACCTTACGGTATAGACTTGGAAGGAGACGCTTTTATTTCTGTACCTACTGTATTTGGCATTAAGACGAAGTCCTTGCAATATCCTTACGACACATGCAAAACCTGGCATTTACCTTTCTACCATTAATAAAGTCGGATATTTCACATTCACCCCTCCCCCGCCCGTCCTCCTCACTGATATTATCATCTCGTATTAACCCCTTTTCCGTCGAGCCGGAACAAAAAAAAAAGTTACCGAAACGGCGCGTCATGTCTACCTAGGACTCCTCCCTGTGTTTTCGACAGCGAGAATGTGAAAGGCTAGATAAGGCCGGTGTTATTCTATTAACCAGACGCGTTTCTCGGCCCTTTGATGTTGTTAGTCATTTATTTAGAAGAAATGCAGTTTTTTTTTAATGAATCGCAACTTTAATCATTAAAAGTACATTAATTTTATGTTTTGTTTTTTTTTTTTTAAATTCATCAATCCATTTCCAGCTAAATTGGAGGCCCGGAGGAGATGTCCACTTTGAACTGAGTTATGTTTAACAAGAGACATTCATTATCAAGTACAGGCAGAAATTTACATACAAAACAGGTAGCTCGAACGTGGCAACGCGACGCCGTCTGCCCGAAAATATCGGATATGTTATTGTAGAATGTTCTTCGATCTCGTTCGGGGTTCAAGATGGGTGGAAGGTCAAGAGGTAGAGAAGTTACTTCAAGTTTGTGGGCCCCAAACGTGAACGAGTAGAAGGTAGAGGAGCCACTTTTTCCACCAAAAATTCTCACTTTACAGGTAGAATTTTTAAAGGGTTAGTCCAGAGTTTAGAGCTACCTCAGAGGCGCCTGGTGTTTGTTAAAAAAGGCATCCTCTCCTGTCCTTGGTGCTACGTGGTCCACTCTTGGTATCCTTTCCCTTGTGTGTCCAAAGTGGTGAGGCCTACATGACCGCCCAAGACCAATCAGTGACCTCAGCCGTTGGTGGAGAGGAACCAGTGATATCACTCACCCTACGTCACCGTTTCCTAACCAGTGACCACTGAGGCCACAGGATAGTGTTCACATGAGCCTCGAGGTGAAGGCATCAGTAACATACAATGGAGTTCGAGGGGCAGAAGAGTATGCCTTTTCCACCCTACCTGGCCACCCCATAGATTGCTCCAAATTGTGGACAGCGCCTTCAATATCTACTGTCTAGAGTAGTGCAATGGTTTATTTCAACATTCATAGTGGTCTAGGATAGTGAAGGGGTCAATGCCAACCTCCTTGGTCTAGGGTTCTGAAGATGTCAATGGCAAAGTACTTGATGAAGATAATGTTAACATCCATGATGATCCAGGGCAGAGAAAGAGTTAACACAAAAATTCCTGGTGGAAAATAGTGAAGGGGCCAGTGCCAACATCCTTGGTGGTCTAGGAAATTGAACATGTCATTGACATGGTCAGAGCAGTATAGAATTAATGTCAACCTCCATGGTGAACTAGAGCGTTGATATAAACATTGGAGGGATGTAAATAAGTGAAGGGGTTAATGCCAACATTCTTGGTGGTCTAGGGTACTGATGGTGTCAGTGCTAATATACCTTATATGGGGTTAATGTCAGCATCCCAAGTGATCCAGAGCAGTACATAAGTGATCCAGAGCAGCACATAAGTTAATACAAGAATTCCTGGTGGAAATTTAAGAAGGGAGCAATGCCAATATCTTTGGTGGTCTGAGGTATTGAAGATATCAATTATAAAATGGCTGGGAGTCAGAGCAGTATGGGGTTAATATTAGCATCCCTGGTGACCCCGAGCAGTGAATGGGTTAATATAAGCATTCCAGGTAGAAATTAGGGAAGAGGTTAATACCCACATCCTTGGCAAGAGGTTAAAGTTAAAACAAGTGGTCAACGTTAATACCCCGGGTGGTCCATTGTATAGAAGAGATCCATGCCATGTAAATTCTAGCGGTCTGGGGCAATGAATTGGTTAATGTGACCCTCCCTGTTGGTGGGCCCTTAAGATGTCAATATCCTCAGATTATTATAGAGCAGGTCCTATACTGCTCCATGACATTGGAACAGAATGGATTGGAAGCCCCCATACATATCTGCCCTGCCATCTGTTGGTTGGGCTGGACCAAGCTCTCCAAGAGGAGGAAGAGGGGTACCATTTCTACCCCGAAATGATCCCTAAACAGGGGAAACAACATAAAAAGCTGCAAAACTACATATATTTACAGTGATACAGACTGAAGCAGTGCAAAACAATATAAGCAGTGTCTAGGGTTGAGCGACTGGGATCGGGAAAGATTGGATCCCGATCGGCAATTAAGCAAATTTCACGATTGCGATCGGCTGGAAAATGATCAAAAATAGGATATTCAAAATGATCCTGAAATCTCAAGATTGGTTGAACCCCAGCAGTGTCCATTGGGATGTCACATGGGGAAATTTTTACGTATAAATGGGGGGCGGTTCTGGTAAAGAGGGGCTGTGGCCTTATTTTACTTGTAGCTCCAAATTAACACGTCCGCCCTTGTTATTGGTGCACTATATAAAAAATACCACCATATGGGAGGAGGGGGTAGTAACGGACGGCGCGGTCAAGGCTACTCTACAATATAAGGACGGCCTTGTGAGGTGCCTTCGTGGACCTTGCAAGTTTCTTCTGGCAGTGAAGGAGTTAGCCAAGTCTTCCGTTCTGCCACATTTTGGAGCGCTAAGCCGCAAGCGGCATTCCATGTGGAAACACATTTGGACTGATTAACTCGTGGGTTAATTCAATTAAGAAGATGTCATGTTAATTAAATAAATGCCGTTTTGCACTACAGTGGGGAGCGCGTCGGCGCAGGGCAGATTTTATATAATCTGCTTGGATTCAAGCACCATGGCGAATAACCTGGCATGTAATGATCAGGCTGGGAGAAGAGGGGGGCACAAACTTTTTTTTTTTTTTTAACGTAATGGCGGTGTTAGACGTTACGTTGTCTTCGGATGAAACGTTTTCGTGCCTAATGTTCCTTTTCCGTAAAGCTATTTTGATGCCACCATTAATCAAGTGTAAACATTAATAGTTGATGTGGCGTCGGAGCAATCTGCCGCCTCGTACAACAGCTGGTGCGCCATGGCGGTGGCAGACATTTTTATGCCCCTGCGCTTTTTTTTTTTTTAATTGCTTTTAAGCTAAAAAAAAAAATATAAAATTAATGTAAAATAAAAAATGACGGCATATTGGTGGCATAAAAAAGAGCAGCGCTCGGAGACGGCTGGTGTATAATCGTAACGGCGAACCAGGGAATAGGCGGCGATAAAAGGGGGGGGGAACCGTGACCAGGAAAGGTAAGAACCAGGGCAGAACATGACAGACTGTACGCTATATACACCCAATATGGTTGTATATAAGAAACCGCACATCTGTGTTCCGGCCTCAGTGAACACGTTTGGGCTGATGGGGGCAATCTACAGTCGCGGTTCAAATTCCGATAAAATATGCGGCGTTTTCAGGCAACGAAACAACAAATGGAGTAGCAGCAACAAATAACGGAGAGATGTTTTTGTGGGAATTTCGGCCGGGTCCTGGACGTGATTTGTGAGACACGACAATCGATAGGAGTATTAGGAGCTCATTTTCTCCCGGTCGGAGGTTGTTTGAGCAGCTCGCCGCGGATTCTCCTCTGTCCTCCGCAGATATAAAGTAACCCAGGTGTCTCCATAATTCTCGGCCCTGTCTGGCCGGCCCTGAAGAATCTCCTGTGATGGATATTCGCGTGTAAGGTTGAATTGTGCCAACAGTCTGAATTGTCTGGAAATCAATAGGTCCGTGGCCTTTTACTAAGTGCAAATGGCTGCAGCGAAGATTGGGCGCGTCGGTGCGAGGGGATTGACATACGCCTGGTCCGGTCTGTGGCGGCCTCCTCACAACCTGTGATGGGGTGAGATGAGGACGCCGGGTGGATGTTTTTGGCGG
Organism: Leptodactylus fuscus; assembly: GCF_031893055.1. Lineage (NCBI taxonomy): Eukaryota > Metazoa > Chordata > Amphibia > Anura > Leptodactylidae > Leptodactylus > Leptodactylus fuscus. The sequence goes on from NC_134270.1 coordinate 10,362,451, forward strand.
AATGGGCCATGCTTTTACTGGAAGGCCCCCAAACAATAATTGTACCATGTGGGGCCTTTAACCCTTTCCCGCCGTTGCTATTTTTGGGTTTTCGATTTTAATTTTTTAAATTTATTTATTTATTTTTCCATTCACAGAGCTGTACGGGGTCTTATTTTTTGCGGGACAGGTTGTACTTCATAACGGTACCATGTAATATTCTGTAGAATGTACAGGAAAGCTACAAAACAACCCTGCATTTGCGCCATTTTCTTATTTGGGGGAATGTCTGACGTTTTAAGCGCTTTTTATTAAAAATTTGGTGGGAAGCTAAATACAGAAAAAGGGCCGGCTCAGCAATTTAGTTTTTTTTTATGGTGTTCACTGTATGGGAAAAATATAGTTTGTTTTTGGATCTAGGCAAAGGGGAGTGACTTGAAATTTTGGATTTTTAAAAAAATTTTTTAGACCCCCCTCGCCTAGAGTCTAAAAAAAACCCCTTTATGCCGGGGCCCCATGGGACATAAACGCCGTGATTTGCCCGCAGTGGAGATGCTGCGGGGAAAATTGCGGCGTTTACAGTGCAAGCAATCCCATGCCCACTTTGCGGAAGAAATCTCAGCGCGGACACGCTGCGATTTGCAAAGTCGTTGCGGCTTTGCAAATCACAGCATGTCAATTATATCTACGGAAACGCCGGCGGCTTTCCCATAGATATAATTGTAACACAAAGTCCGCAGAGGAAAACGCTGCAAATTTTCTGTTGAAAGCGCAGTGTGTACACGCCACGGTTCTTTCCGCAACGTTTTAGCGCTGCGATTACGGCTCGTGGGGCCTTAGCCTTAATGTAGATATATAGAAGACAGGCCTGGGAGCCTGCAGTAGGCCGGATGTTGACCACTGGACCTCCGTCAGGGAAAGGCAATCCTGTCAAAAATGTCAGCAACCACGTGGCATCGGAAGGGTCAATGCCCATGATCAGAGAGGACTATGGTGGTCGTTCAGCTTCTGCACAGGTAGTAGGAACCGAAACATACCTTGTGGCAACAAACCATAATCTTTGTTTGGATATATGAATCAGTCTGAGGGTCCATTCACACGGAGGAATTTCGCGCTGCTTCTGGTGCGGAATCTGCGTCAGAATCAGCGCTGAAAAAAAGACTCCCATTGACTTCAGTGGGTTCCGTTTTCCGTGCGGAACCCATTGAAGTCAATGGGAGTCTTTTTTTTTCCGGCGCTGATTCTGACACGGATTCTGCGCCAGAATCAGCGCCAAATTCCTCCGTGTAAATGGATGCTGAAAGTGCAATGGAGGCGGGTTCAGATTCAGGCAACCATGATGTAAGTAGGGACTGAAAATGTGGTGGATTGGGGGCGCAATACCAAAGAAGAACCAAAGCACTTGTGGCTGTCTGGAACTAAGCTGCAATACCCCACACGACCTGAGGACAGCTGTGGCACTATGTAATATGGCTTCTGAATGTTCCTTTGTGTAAGAGATTTCTACTGATCCCTGACATGGGGTTTAGGCTGGTGCGCCAGGACGTACAGTCACCCAAAACCATACATGCTTGACTGGGATGAGTCAAGACAGGAAGACCTGATGAAGTTCGGCATGGCCGATCCTTATTACTTTGGACTATCTGTCTGAGGAGAGTCGGCAGAATCCCATATACATAAGATAATAGGGTTTTGTCCAACTTTGCCCTGTGTTGGCTTCTTAGGTTCACCATTATCAATCCATTGCTGGTTACTGATGGTCCACCACCCGAGCCATAGCTGTCTAAATGACATCATAGCACAATATCAACCGGACATACAACCGCCATATTGTGACAAAAATAACAGCTTTCCCATATGCATCCCCTATAAAGTACTTTTCTATTCTCTGCTTCTTCTATATCAAATACTTCATGGCTGAACTTTCTATGTAGGATCTTCTGATCTCCAGGGCTAGTGGGATATCTCCCTGGAAGACGAGAAGCAGAACATTACACAACTGATGTTCTGAAGGCCGGACGGGTTTCCATCTGGGACTCAGGTTGCGGTTGTTGTCTGATTAGCTTTGGCTTCGCTCTCTGCCCGCGTCCTCCTGGATGTATGAAGTCACTCGCACCTTTTAAATATTTACCATCCTTGCGTCACAGCACGCGGCGATCATGGCCTAAAGACACAGACTCCCTCCTGGTTCCTTTATTTCGTTTTGTCTTGATCTTTTCTTATAATGAGCATACTTCCAGAGATATTATGAATAGTTTATGTGCACAAGCTTACTACTCCGCATCCCATCCTATGTGTTATTGCTTATTTATCATGGACCTACATAACATGGGCAGAACTTCGTGAAGCAGGTAGAAAGTAGATGGCGTCATAATCTGTGTCACCATGTGGGAGTCATTGGTAGAAATACCTGGTAAGGGTCTCAGGGGGCTTGTGTCCTACAACATCTAGCAATCAGAGCTATAGTTGGGTGATCCACAATGCTCTCGTTTCCACCAGATCCCACCATCTCCACCTCTAGGAATCTTTTGACCAAGTCATACACTTGGGTTCGCCCTTGCGACATGTTGATTTTCCTTCCAGAGACTTCCAGCTGGTGTAAGCACTATTACCTACAAAGATCTCCCACCCAACCAGTATCCAACTTTGTGCCGATGAGGAGCAAGAACCCTATAAACAACTGTCCAAAGATGGATGTCTCCAGTTGGAGAAATCTTTGGTTTGGCTAAAATACCTAGTCATGTTTCAAAGCACTTTATTAGCTTGGACCATGAGGATCGCAACCTATTGGTGGCACAAGAGAAGAAGTTGTCTTCCTTCTAGAGGGGAGCTACTGGCATATGGAGTTAGATTAATGGTGGACAGGCTTTTCAAGCCATGGTTGGTCTGTAGCATGGGGTGCTTGAAACCTACTGCCATCGAGTAAAGGCATTCCGGTCCTCAAGATTGATGGAAGTCCCAAAGACCTACCAGTTAACTAAGTGCCTACCTTCTAGAGACAAAGAAAGTCCACAAAGCGTTGCCCTTGCTCTGTAGGACATAGGACATCTTAGAATTACTCGAGGGCAACACCAATGCGTCAATTTCCAAGACACGGGGCAAGTGACAGTCCATTGGCCAAATCATCCCAGATGTGTAACTTGAGGGAGTGCAGATTCAGGTGAAGCACCTGCGCCCTGGAGCTTCAAGAAGCCCTTAAGATGTTTCATCCCAGTAGGAGGACACAAGTTCTTTAAACAATGCATTAGAATTGGAGGACCTTGTAAAGATTTTGCATCAGGGCCCAGGAACTTCATGCTGCACCTTTACCAACTCCCATAGATTTGCCAAAGACCCTTGGATTTAAAGGGTTTGTACAAACTTGTCCAAACCAAGACAAAGTCAACCCTTAATGAATTGTGTACCCACCATGTCTTTGACTGTGTCCCAGATGCGTAACTCAAGGCTCATGGACCCTGATGCTATAGCTTGGACCCTCCTGTGAAATTTATTGACATGACCATCAGCCGCATCTCACCCGTAAATTTTAGTAGCATTTACCTTTTCCTTTCCTTGTCTACCACGACCCCGACCACCATGAAGACTTCTCCAAAACATGTCTGGGCACACCATTCCCATCATTCCGATGGCCTTCACATAGTAGTCATGACCCCTTTTTGTGCCACAACCTCACTCCAGTGCACCAGAGGGCAGGGTAATACATTTCTGATACACAGAAATGCCCTAAAGTGGTGAGGGTGATGTGTGGACCCCCAACTTCTGGATCCAGTTACCCCAGCTGTCATAGTAAAGCCCCTTGCAGACGACCGAGTGAGCACTGATCTATTCATTTCTATGGGCCTGTGCACATAACTGTGAATTACAAGGACCCGCACGGAGGGACTGGACTTCCAGGGGTAGAATTTGCAATTTTTTCTCTTCTCATACAACTATGCCATGATGGACTCTTGCTGGCATGCCCTGTACTGGGTGCAGTGCCAGTTTATGGGTCCAGCGGTCAGAGCAGATGGTTTAGGTAGCATGCAGTAATATACAGAATGGCCTCCCAGGGATTTTTTTCTTTCCTGCAGCAGCTGCCGAGCGACATCTTAAACCAGACACTTTACTATTTCCCTCCGTTCCAGAAGCTGCTAATTAGTCTTATTTCTGAGAGCTTTGTCCGGGGTACATAATTTTGTCCCACGCATTAGTCACTATTTCCTATGGTTTTGCAGAGACTGGTGGAACAGCAAATACCGTGCCCTGAGCCCTGACATATGTCTTCATATATACGAGTTTGTACTCCATGGTAATGAGCAATTTCACTCTACAAATTAATTTTCTAAGTTCTAGATGGGGAATTAAAGGGATTAGAAAAATATTAAACATGACTGCTTTCCTCCAAAAAACAGCGCCTCTCCTCTCTAAAGGCAGTTTGTGGTATTGCAGCTCATCCTCATTCTCTGCATTAGAATTGAGCTGCAATATTAGTCACAACCCAAGGACCGAGGTGTCACCGTTTTTAAAGGGATCCTATCATAGAAACCCTTTTTTTTTATGAGTAAAACGTCGGAATAGCCTTAAGAAAGGCTATTCTTCTCCTACCTTTCGTTGTCTTCTCTACGCCGCCGTTCCATAGAAATCCCGGTTCTTGTTGGTATGCAAATGAGTTCTCCTGCGGCACTGGGGGCGTCCCCAATGCTGCGAGAGAACTCTCTCCAGCGCCACCTCCATCTTCATCAGCAGCGTCCTCCTCATCCTCTTCTTCCGGCGGTAGCTTGTAACTTCTAGGCTTCGGGCCTTGGGCAGAGCAGACTGCGCATGCCCACAGGCCACATTTGCATACCGACGAAAACTGGGATTCATATGGAACGACGGCACGGAGAAGACAACGAAAGGTAGGAGAAGAATAGCCTTTCTTAAGGCTATTCCTATGTGTTACTTTAAAAAAAACGGGTTTCTATAAGATCTCTTTAAAGAAATATCCGACCTGGTGACAGTAACCTATCTATCTGCAGGGCTGGGGTGATATGCTGGATCTGGTGACACCTATCTATCTGCAGGGCTGGGGTGATATGCTGGTTCTGGTGACAGTAACCTATCTATCTGCAGGACTGGGGTGATATGCTGGATCTGGTGACACTAACCTATCTATCTGCAGAGCTGGGGTAATATACTGGTTCTGGTGACAGTAACCTATCTATCTGCAGGGCTGGAGTGATTTGCTGGTTCTGGTGACTATAACCTATCTATCTGCAGGGCTGGGGTGATATGCTGGGTCTGGTGACAGTAACCTATCTATCTGCAGGGCTGGGGTGATATGCTGGTTCAGGTGACAGTAACCTATCTATCTGCAGGGCTGGGGTGATATGCTGGTTCTGGTGACAGTAACCTATCTATCTGCAGGACTGGGGTGATATGCTGGTTCTGGTGACACTAACCTAGCTATCTGCAGGACTGGGCTGATATGCTGGGTCTGGTGACAGTAACCTATCTATCTGCAGGACTGGGGTGATATGCTGGTTCTGGTGACAGTAACCTATCTATCTGCAGGACTGGGGTGATATGCTGGTTCTGGTGACACTAACCTATCTATCTGCAGGGCTGGGGTGATATGCTAGTTCTGGTGACAGTAACCTATCTATCTGCAGGGCTGGGGTGATATGCTGGTTCTGGTGACACTAACCTATCTATCTGCAGGGCTGGGGTGATATGCTGGTTCTGGTGACAGTAACCTATCTATCTGCAGGGCTGGGGTGATATGCTGGTTCTGGTGACAGTAACCTATCTATCTGCAGGACTGGGGTGATATGCTGGTTCTGGTGACACTAACCTAGCTATCTGCAGGACTGGGCTGATATGCTGGGTCTGGTGACAGTAACCTATCTATCTGCAGGACTGGGGTGATATGCTGGTTCTGGTGACAGTAACCTATCTATCTGCAGGACTGGGGTGATATGCTGGTTCTGGTGACACTAACCTATCTATCTGCAGGACTGGGGTGATATGCTGGATCTGGTGACAGTAACCTATCTATCTGCAGGACTGGGGTGATATGCTGGATCTGGTGACACTAACCTATATATCTGCAGGGCTGGGGTGATATGCTGGTTCTGGTGACACTAACCTATCTATCTGCAGTACTGGGGTGATATGCTGGTTCTGGTGACAGTAACCTATCTATCTGCAGGGCTGGGGTGATATGCTGGTTCTGGTGACAGTAACCTATCTATCTGCAGGGCTGGGGTGATATGCTGGTTCTGGTGACACTAACCTATCTATCTGCAGGGCTGGGGTGATATGCTGGTTCTGGTGACAGTAACCTATCTATCTGCAGGGCTGGGGTGATATGCTGGGTCTGGTGACAGTAACCTATCTATCTGCAGGACTGGGGGGATATGCTGGGTCTAGTGACAGTAACCTATCTATCTGCAGGGCTGGGGTGATATGCTAGTTCTGGTGACAGTAACCTATCTATCTGCAGGGCTGGGGTGATATGCTGGTTCTGGTGACAGTAACCTATCTATCTGCAGGGCTGGGGTGATATGCTGGTTCTGGTGACAGTAACCTATCTATCTACAGGGCTGGGGTGATATGCTGGTTCTGGTGACAGTAACCTATCTATCTGCAGGGCTGGGGTGATATGCTGGTTCTGGTGACAGTAACCTATCTATCTGCAGGGCTGGGGTGATATGCTGGTTCTGGTGACAGTAACCTATCTATCTACAGGGCTGGGGTGATATGCTGGTTCTGGTGACAGTAACCTATCTATCTGCAGGACTGGGGTGATATGCTGGATCTGGTGACACTAACCTATCTATCTGCAGGGCTGGGGTAATATACTGGTTCTGGTGACACTAACCTATCTATCTGCAGGGCTGGGGTGATATGCTGGTTCTGGTGACAGTAACCTATCTATCTGCAGGACTGGGGTGATATGCTGGGTCTGGTGACAGTAACCTATCTATCTGCAGGGCTGGGGTGATATGCTGGTTCTGGTGACAGTAACCTATCTATCTGCAGGGCTGGGGTGATATGCTGGTTCTGGTGACACTAACCTATCTATCTGCAGGGCTGGGGTGATATGCTGGGTCTGGTGACAGTAACCTATCTATCTGCAGGACTGGGGGGATATGCTGGGTCTAGTGACAGTAACCTATCTATCTGCAGGGCTGGGGTGATATGCTGGGTCTAGTGACAGTAACATATCTATCTGCAGGGCTGGGGTGATATACTGGTTCTGGTGACAGTAACCTATCTATCTGCAGGGCTGGGGTGATATACTGGTTCTGGTGACAGTAACCTATCTATCTGCAGGGCTGGGGTGATATACTGGTTCTGGTGACAGTAACCTATCTATCTGCAGGACTCGGGTGATATGCTGGTTCTGGTGACAGTAACCTATCTATCTGCAGGGCTGGGGTGATATACTGGTTCTGGTGACAGTAACCTATCTATCTGCAGGGCTGGGGTGATATGCTGGTTCTGGTGACAGTAACCTAGCTATCTGCAGGACTGGGGTGATATGCTGGTTCTGGTGACAGTAACCTATCTATCTGCAGGACTGGGGTGATATGCTGGTTCTGGTGACACTAACCTATCTATCTGCAGGGCTGGGGTGATATGCTAGTTCTGGTGACAGTAACCTATCTATCTGCAGGGCTGGGGTGATATGCTGGTTCTGGTGACACTAACCTATCTATCTGCAGGGCTGGGGTGATATGCTGGTTCTGGTGACAGTAACCTATCTATCTGCAGGGCTGGGGTGATATGCTGGTTCTGGTGACAGTAACCTATCTATCTGCAGGGCTGGGGTGATATGCTGGTTCTGGTGACAGTAACCTATCTATCTGCAGGACTGGGGTGATATGCTGGATCTGGTGACACTAACCTATATATCTGCAGGGCTGGGGTGATATGCTGGTTCTGGTGACAGTAACCTATCTATCTGCAGGGCTGGGGTGATATGCTGGTTCTGGTGACACTAACCTATCTATCTGCAGGGCTGGGGTAATATGCTGGTTCTGGTGACAGTAACCTATCTATCTGCAGGGCTGGGGTGATATGCTGGTTTTGGTGACAGTAACCTATCTATCTGCAGGGCTGGGGTGATATGCTGGGTCTGGTGACAGTAACCTATCTATCTGCAGGACTGGGGGGATATGCTGGGTCTAGTGACAGTAACCTATCTATCTGCAGGGCTGGGGTGATATGCTGGTTCTGGTGACAGTAACCTATCTATCTGCAGGGCTGGGGTGATATGCTAGTTCTGGTGACAGTAACCTATCTATCTGCAGGGCTGGGGTGATATGCTGGTTCTGGTGACAGTAACCTATCTATCTGCAGGGCTGGGGTGATATGCTGGTTCTGGTGACAGTAACCTATCTATCTGCAGGGCTGGGGTGATATGCTGGTTCTGGTGACAGTAACCTATCTATCTGCAGGACTGGGGTGATATGCTGGATCTGGTGACACTAACCTATCTATCTGCAGGGCTGGGGTAATATACTGGTTCTGGTGACACTAACCTATCTATCTGCAGGGCTGGGGTGATATGCTGGTTCTGGTGACAGTAACCTATCTATCTGCAGGGCTGGGGTGATATGCTGGGTCTGGTGACAGTAACCTATCTATCTGCAGGGCTGGGGTGATATGCTGGTTCTGGTGACAGTAACCTATCTATCTGCAGGGCTGGGGTGATATGCTGGGTCTGGTGACAGTAACCTATCTATCTGCAGGACTGGGGGGATATGCTGGGTCTAGTAACAGTAACATATCTATCTGCAGGGCTGGGGTGATATACTGGTTCTGGTGACAGTAACCTATCTATCTGCAGGGCTGGGGTGATATACTGGTTCTGGTGACAGTAACCTATCTATCTGCAGGGCTGGGGTGATATACTGGTTCTGGTGACAGTAACCTATCTATCTGCAGGGCTGGGGTGATATGCTGGTTCTGGTGACAGTAACCTATCTATCTGCAGGACTCGGGTGATATGCTGGTTCTGGTGACAGTAACCTATCTATCTGCAGGGCTGGGGTGATATGCTGGTTCTGGTGACAGTAACCTATCTATCTGCAGGGCTGGGGTGATATGCTGGTTCTGGTGACAGTAACCTATCTATCTGCAGGGCTGGGGTGATATGCTGGTTCTGGTGACAGTAACCTATCTATCTGCAGGGCTGGGGTGATATGCTGGTTCTGGTGACAGTAACCTATCTATCTGCAGGACTGGGGTGATATGCTGGTTCCGGTGACACATTCCCTTTAACAGAGCTGAGCTGCAATGCTAAGTGTAATGAATGAATGGCTGTTTATGGAAGGAACCAGCCTGTGTCTCTTATTATGGACAATCCCTTTAAGGCTGTTCTATTTACCTTTCTAGCTGTATATGTGGGTTGATATTCTCGGTACACAATATGCAAATCCTGCAATTTCTTAGCATTTGTCCAGTAATAAACATGTTGCGTCTCGCACAATGTATTTGCCGTTGTTGAGCTTTCTGCTTATTATGGCTTTTCTTGATTTATTTTTTTCCAAAGTGGTCACAATTGTAGTGCTAGAAGCGCTCATTATTACTGCCACGAAAGTAGCCCTGAGAGCTTTCATCCTCCCAGTCTAAGCGCAGTTCTTGTGTCTATATTTTTCCCATTTCCTTCAAATTTTCATTTGTTATGTTGTGACCCTGTGACTGCCGCCGCTTATGCAAACTGAGAGTGACAGCTAATAAAGCGCAATCCTCTGTGAACCCCCCCACAACCATTACATAAATAAATAGGCTCCCTATGGTCAGGATCCGACTGGAGCTACACGTGCAGGAAGGGAAAGACGCCAGGGACGTCACCCAGAAAGCTGCTAAAAGCTCCTCGTCTTAGTAGTGGATTAATTCCACCCTATTATTCACCACATAACAAAGCTGAACAATCAGAAAGTATAAAAGTTCCCATAAAGTGGAGAGTCTGAATACTGATGTCTTAGATCATTGAATTCACTGGCAGAGATAGCAGGGGTTATGCAATATTATGAAGCATGGGCGACTCTGTGACTCACTAATCGCTCTGTCACTGCTGAAAGTACTTACATGTCATTTAGATACTTCCGGAATCCACATACAAATGGGCGATATCAAGTTGTGCAATTCTTTTATTCAAAGATTTTTTATGCATTGGCAATGAGGGGGGAAACGGATATAACAACGGCATGGAACACATCTACGGATGGGAAAGTGATTGTTACTTTCCAAGATCATTAAACTATTATCCTGAAAATAACTGAAATAGACTTTATACTCCAGTGCTAACTACTATAATACTGCCCTCTATGTACAAGAATATAACTACTGTAATACTGCCCTCTATGTACAAGAATATAACTACTATAACACTGCTCCTATGTACAAGAATATAACTACTATAATACTGCTCCTATGTACAAGAATATAACTACTATAATACTACTCCTATGTACAAGTATATAACTACTATAATACTACCTCCTATGTACAAGAATATAACTACTATAATACTACTCCTATGTACAAGTATATAACTACTATAATACTACCTCCTATGTACAAGAATATAACTACTATAATACTACTCCTATGTACAAGAATATAACTACTATAACACTGCTCCTATGTACAAGAATATAACTACTATAATACTACTCCTATGTACAAGAATATAACTACTATAATACTACTCCTATGTACAAGTATATAACTACTATAATACTACCTCCTATGTACAAGAATATAACTACTATAATACTACTCCTATGTACAAGTATATAACTACTATAATACTACCTCCTATGTACAAGAATATAACTGCTATAATACTACCTCCTATGTACAAGAATATAACTGCTATAATACTACCTCCTATGTACAAGAATATAACTACTATAATACTACTCCTATGTACAAGAATATAACTACTATAATACTGCCCCTATGTACAAGAATAAAACTACTATAATACTACTCCTATGTACAAGAATATAACTACTATAATACTGCTCCTATGTACAAGAATATAACTACTATAATACTGCTCCTATGTACAAGAATATAACTACTATAATACTGCTCCTATGTACAAGAATATAACTACTATAATACTACCTCCTATGTACAAGAATATAACTAATGTAATACTGCTCCTATGTACAAGAATATAACTACTATAATACTGCTCCTATGTACAAGAATATAACTACTATAATACTACCTCCTATGTTCAAGAATATAACTACTATAATACGACTCCTATGTACAAGAATATAACTACTATAATACTACCTCCTATGTACAAGAATATAACTACTATAATACTACTCCTATGTACAGGAATATAACTACTATAATACTGCTCCTATATACAAGAATATAACTACTATAATACTCCCCCTATGTACAAGAATATAACTACTATAATACTGCTCCTATGTACAAGAATATAACTACTATAATACTCCCCCTATGTACAAGAATATAACTACTATAATACTGCTCCTATGTACAAGAATATAACTACTATAATACTACTCCTATGTACAAGAATATAACTACTATAATACTGCTCCTATGTACAAGAATATAACTACTATAATACTGCTCCTATGTACAAGAATATAACTACTATAATACTACCTCCTATGTACAAGAATATAACTACTATAATACTACCTCCTATGTACAAGAATATAACTACTATAATACTACTCCTATGTACAAGAATATAACTACTATAATACTGCTCCTATGTACAAGAATATAACTACTATAATACTGCCCTATGTAGATGGATTTTACTTCTATAATACTACTCCTATGAGACTATTACTATTAGTATAATAGCGCCATTCCTATACGTGGCTCTGTCTAGTCGCACTATGTTCCTCTGTACTCCGCCCCCCTCCCCCACTCTTTCCTTGCACATAATTAATCATTAGATGGTGGCGGTTCAGTGTGTCAGGATGAAGGGCTGACTCTCTGTCGTTCTTCTCTCTCTTTGTCCTACTTCGGTCTCTTCCTTATTCTGCATCCCTTGAGCACTTAGACGTTGCGTGTCCTCGCTCCGCCGCACTATTGTCTGATAATCCCATTCATTCCCCTTCTCTCTGTGGCTTTCATTACCGTCTCTTCACCGTCCCCCGATATCCTTCCTTCTAATCACTTAAGCTACTTGACAGTATAGTGAGGTGACCCAGCTTTCTTCATCCAGAGTCCTGTGCCCGCGCCCTTCCTCTTACCAGTCATTATCTACTCCGGCGGCATAGCCTCCATTATACAATGAAAGCTTGCGGCAGACACAAGCGCCGCTGCCAGGAATTACTTACCACCGGCCAATCTAAGCAGCTCCTGTTCCCTTCCCAGGGGGATGAAATCTTCGGCTTCTCCTACCTTGTGAGCGATGGATGGGATTGGACCTGTGCGTGGCGGTGGAGGGGATACCGCCTGTATCATTACAAGAATTTTGGCCGTGATGCGACGGATTTGTGGATTCGGCTGGCAGCAGACTTGGCAACGCCGCTGCAAATAGGGAATTAGCACTCAATAGGGAAATAAGGAAATGTAGACTGTAAAATTGCCCGAACAATCGGCTTCAATTTGAGGCTTTGGTAATGAAAGCGAATTATAATAAGATACATTGTGTCGCGCCAAAACAGAGAAATCTGACAGGTCTGAACAGCGCTAGACTCGGGGAGTGGGGGATAAGAGTACAGCAAGTTATCAGAGGGCCCTATAGAAACATACACAGACAGGCATACATACAAAGAAACACCGACATACATATGTACACACCGATATATACATACAGTACAATCATATACATAGATATACAGACACATACATGATGTACATACAAGTATACACCTACATACATACATACATACGTACATGCATACACATACACACATATCAATGCACATATACACATCTACAGTCATGGCCATAAACAGTGGTGTAACTACAGCCGTAACAGCATAGGCAGCTGCCACAGGGGCCCGGAACATTGGGGGCCCGGTGACAGCCGCTACCGCTGATATCATTATACTCGGGGGTCTTTTCAGATCCCCAAGTATAATGATTGGCGGACCGGGAGAGGTAAGGGAACATAAAAACACTGTTATTTACCTCCCCACGATCCAGGCAGGCTTCGGCCTAGTCGTCTGACATCTCATGACCCCGGCCTGCATCCTGGGTCATGTGACGTCTGATGTAATTGAAGATGGACTACTTCGGAGGCCGACATCGTTGGAGTCAGGAGATAGGTGAGTAACAGAGGTTTTTTTTAATGTTTTTCTCCCCCTGGGTCTCCGATTATTATACTCTGGGGTCTGAAAAGATATATAGAGTATAATAATTGTTTATAGGTGTCCACAGTGGGACATAATACTGTGTGCAGGGGCCACTATGGGGGATAATACTGTGTGCAGGGGCCACTATGGGACATAATACTGTGTGCAGGGGCCACTATGGGGCATAATACTGTGTGCAGGGGCCACTATGGGGGATAATACTGTGTGCAGGGGCCACTATGGGGCATAATACTGTGTGCAGGGGCCACTATGGGACATAATACTGTGTGCAGGGGCCACTATGGGACATAATACTGTGTGCAGGGGCCACTATGGGACATAATACTGTGTGCAGGGGCCACTATGGGGCATAATACTGTGTGCAGGGGCCACTATGGGGGATAATACTGTGTGCAGGGGCCACTATGGGGCATAATACTGTGTGCAGGGGCCACTATGGGGGATAATACTGTGTGCAGGGGCCACTGTGAGATATAATACCGTGTGCAGGGGCCACTATGGGGGATAATACTGTGTGCAGGGTCCACTAAGGGACATAATAGTGTGTGCAGGGGCCACTGTGGGGTATAATAGAGCGCGCAGGAATGTGTAGGAGAGGGTCGGTCAAGGTCTTCGGCATCGGTGTCGGGGGGGAGGGAGCCATGTCAAAAGTTCGCCATGAAATTTTTCCAGAAAATGAGACATTTCTCCTAGGAAATTATTGCACTTCCCTTGTTATACAGAGGTTTATTTCCTTTGTGTGTATTGTCACAGCACAAAAAACTGAGAAAAAAAGGCAGATTGGACATCATTTAACCCAAAATTTTGGTAAATAACTTTATTTCCAGGATGTGACGCTCGTTCATACTCACCTGTGGCAAGTAACAGGTGTGGGCAATATAAAAATCACAACTGAAACAGATTGCATTGTGTGTGTGTGTGTGTGTGTGTGTGTGTGTGTGTGTGTGTGTGCACGGAGAACAGAAAGGAACGGTCTGAGGACTGGAGAACCAAAGTTATGGCAAAAGATCAACACTCTGAAGGTTACAAGTCCATCTCCAGAGATCTTGATGTTCCTTTGTCTTATTTTTTTCAAAGGGTGTGCAACCAAATATTAAGAAATTTTGCCCGGCTAATTTTTGGAATTTATGAATTTATAATACATTTTTGGAATTTTAGTGAAATTATATCATTTTTGGCTTATTTCTTTGCAGTTCTTTGTGGAGTTCCAATACATACAAAGGAAATAAACCTGCAGAATTGTAATAATTTTCTGGGAGAAATTTTTCATTTTCTGGAAAAATTTACAAAATTACGGCCATGACTGTACCTACAAATATATGCAGCGTCTCATACAATAGGGAAGTCTTAGGCTAAGGCCCCACATCGCAGGCTGCAGTGAACAAACATTGATATTGACATGCTGCTATTTCTAAAACCGCAATGTTTTTGGAATTCACAGCGGGTATTTTTGGTGGGGATTTGTGGATGGGATTGTGTGCAGAGAAGAGACTGTGAGGGTAACTCTTGGATGGACCTCATAGCTCCCATCTCATCTATGACCCTCAGGCCAGACTGGACATCTTTTGATGATCTGCACCTCATAGTCAGGGCATTGCAGACTTTTTGGAGACTGGTAAGCACCCTATTCATAGGAAGCCTGCAAGGAGACGCTGACTCACACCAGGTACCGGCATCATTCATCCTCAGCTCCAGCCAAGTAGAAGTTGGTGTCTCCATCATAAAGATGATTTCCTACAAATCTGTCTCCTGAGTCTTCATCCTGCTCATACCATCAAGGGCATCCCAACCACCATCATGCTCAGGGGGACTCACTACAGAGCCAAGACTACAGCAACCATGTTACACATTGTAGGCCTTGAGGAACACCGTAGGGTCTGGTCAAGAAGTTTCCACCATGACCATAGCAACTCCTGTTTGCCCTCTAATGGGTTTTTGCACTTAACCACAGACACAAAAATAGGTCCATAGGTCCATACAGCGCCACACCTCCCACGAGGTGACCTGAAGCGACCACTTCAGGCGGCGCTATGCCAGGGCCCCGGGGAGGGCGGCATTTTTGCTTACCTAAGCCAGTCCAGGACAAGCTGTCCTGGACTGGCTTAGCGTCACCGTCACCGAGCGGTGGATTGGGGAGGCCGCTGGAGCAGCACGCTCAGGCAGAGAGCAGGTCCTCTCCCTGCCTGCTAACGCCGCTCCGCCATGCCCCCTTCACTCCTTCCGCCCCCTCGCTCCGCCCTGCCCCCTCCGCTCCGCCCCCTCCTCCCGGGTTCACCCCTGGGTCCATACCTAAGGTATGTTCATATGGCGGAGTGTGAACTCACCAAGGGGCTAGATGCCAGTGCACTCATCGTGAACTAGCCCTTCCTCTTCCCAGCTGGTGGTTGTGGGTGTACTTGGTCAAGTGAGCCCTATACCCTCTTCTGGTTTTGGCTGGTTTCCCAGTAATATTTGGATTACAGGCATTCGGGGTAGACCCTACATGATGACCTCGGCTTTGTTGTGATCGTAGCTGGCCATCCCCGAGTCTTTCCTACATTGTTGAGTTGCACACAAGGTGACGGCTGTATTTCTGTAACGCAATGTATTATTTAAGTGCCCCAATGATTGAGCGACCCTGATGTTGCCGGTGACCCTCTTGTCCCTCTCGCAGACAAGCCGGCCGCCGCCGTGACATGATTTCGTCTTGATGAAGCGCTGGAGCGCAGGTTGAGTAGACCTTCATCATACGCACTTGACAACAAAAAACTTCAGAAAAAACCTGTGTAAGTGAAGATTTGATTTTTTTCCTTTGTGATACAACATTTAATGAGTCATTCCTTCCAGTTCTAATTGAATTCTTGTATCGAGGAAGAGCGAGACGACCTAAGTTTTACAGATGGGTACATCGCTTCTGTGTTGATTTGTGGAATTGTTCCCTAAGTCTTTCTTAATGCCGGCAATTTGCTTGAAATTCTGTTTACTGCAAACAAAAACAGCTTGTCCTTAAAGGGGAAGGCAAACATGTCGACTCAAGTGTGTTTTGGAGGCTTATACATGAATCTCCGCAGTTCTAGTTAGGACATATAGCTATATCTCCATCACGATCCCTCTTCTTAATCTGTATGGTGCACTCAGGCCATGGCTATATCTGCTTGAGCACCAGTTTTCTACTGCGGCTACCACACATCAGTAGGCAAGATCCTTAAAATATGTGACCCCCCCCTACACCCAAGTCATAACTTTAGGCTTCTGGAAGGCAGAGCAATAAGTGTAACATGGGGGATACTACATTGTGTGGTAGCTGGAGGACATTATAGTGTGTGTGAGACCTGGGGGTTATTGTATTATGTTTTATGTTGGACCTGAGGACACTACATTGTGTGGAAACTGGGGGGCACTATACTATGAGGGACCGGAGGACATTGTACTATGTGGGGGCACTTAAGAAACACTATATTGTGTGAGACCTGGTTGGAATATAATGTGTGGGAACTGGAGACACTGTAGTGTGTGTGACCTGGGTCCTGATATTGTATGGGACCTGGTGGTCTGATAGTGTGTGTGGGACCTTCCTGGTGGACACTATATTGTGTGGAACCTGGGGACACTATACTGTGTATAACTATGTGACTCCTGGGGGATACTATATTGTACAGAACTGTGGCCTGATATTGCATGGGAGCGACCTGGGGGGTATTATATTGTGTATAACCTGGGTCATGTGTGGGTATCTGCCTGATGGGCACTGCATTGTGTGGATCCTTTGGGACACTATATTGTGTAGAATTGGGGCCTAAAACGGTGTGGGAGCTGGGAGCACTATACTGTGTGGGATCTTGGGGGTACTATGATGTGTGATACCTAGGGGGCACTATATTGTGTGACACCTGGGCAGGGGTGAACCTAGTCTTTGTGCTGCCTGAGGCGGACGTCAGAAAGCCGCTCCCCCCCGAGGAGGGGGCGGAGCCGAGCGGAGGGGGCTGAGCCGAGCAGAGAGGGGGCGGTGCGGAGGGGGCGGATCGGAGTGGAGTGGGCGGAGTGGGAGGCATTAGCAGGCAGAGAGCAGGCAGGGAGAGGACCTGCTCTATGCTAAGCGTGAGGGGAGGATGCTGGAGCAGCGCTTCGTCCACAGGGCCACCCCAATCCACTGCTCGGTGACGGTGACGCTAAGCCAGTCCAGGACAGCTTGTCCTGGACTGGCTTAGGACAGCAAAAATGCCACCCCCCCCCCCCCCGAGCCCCGGCATAGCGCCGCCTGAAGCGGTCGCTTCAGGTCGCCTCATGAGAGGTGCGACGCTGCATCTAGGGGGCACTATATTGTGTGGGACCTGATG
This sequence comes from Leptodactylus fuscus, assembly GCF_031893055.1. Classification (NCBI taxonomy): domain Eukaryota; kingdom Metazoa; phylum Chordata; class Amphibia; order Anura; family Leptodactylidae; genus Leptodactylus; species Leptodactylus fuscus. Next base: position 10,380,053 of record NC_134270.1, read on the forward strand.
GGGTACTATATTGTGTGGAACTGGGTCCTAAAACTGTGTAGGGCATGGGAGTACTATGTTGTGTGGGACCTGGGGCATGATATTGTGTGACACCTAGGGGGACACTATATTGTGTGGGACCCGGGATATGATACTGTGTGGAACCTGAAGCGCACTATATTGTTTAGGACCTGGGGGTAATATATTCTGTGGGACTTAGGGAGGCACTATATTGTGTGGGACCTGGGACATGATACTGTGACACCTAGGGGGACACTATATTTGTGTGGGACCTGGGACATGATACTGTGTGGAACCTGAAGCACACTATATTGTTTAGGACCTGGGGGTAATATATTCTGTGACACCTAGGGGGACACTATATTGTATGGGACCTGGGGCATAAAACTGTGTGGAACTTGGAGGGCGCCATATTGTTTTTAATTCAAACGTTTTATTGGGTTTTTCCACATTTGTAAAAGAACTTTAAAGACAAGTAATAAAGAATCAGCACAACACAGTAATCATACAATTCGGGCAGGGTGCGTTTACAAGGCTAGATCCGGCGTCGCCCGAAGCAGAATAATGCCGAAAACAAATTTAACAATATACCTGAGACATGAACAGGAACAGAGATATAACACTCGCAATTTCGACAGCTCAAGAAGGAACAACAAATCCAACTCCGAACAAATAGAAGAAGAAGAAGAGAAAAGGAGGAAAAAGAAAAAGAGTGGGGGGGAGGGGTGTGCGAGCAACAATCGGTCTAGTGCCTGTGCAAAAGCCGAGGGGTCCACGTTTTCACATATCGATCATGGGACCTGGAGGACCAACACATGAGTTCATCAAAGCGGGCTATCTGGTTGACTTTCCCAATCCATAGTGAGATTGGAGGGGCAGGCGAGTTCATCCACTACAGCGGGATAAGCGATTTTGCGGCGGATAACAGGTTGGTAACCAATCTATCCTTCCCAGGGGTGTAGTCCCCAGACGGCAGGAACAGTATCACAGTTTCAGAGGTACGTTGGAAATCTGGATAGCTAACTGCTCGGATCACCTCTTCCACTTTCAGCCAGAACTCCTGTATCACCGGACATGACCACCAGATGTGAAGGTGAGTCCCAGCCTAGGACAGACCCCTCCAACAGCGATCCGAGGTGTGTAGCTTTTTGGCGTGCAGCCGTGCGGGAGTCCTGTACCAGCAAGAAACAAGCTTGTAATCGTTCTCTTGAAGCCTGATACATGGAAAGAAGCCATGTGAACGTGACAAGACAGTTTCAACTTCATCATCAGTCAGGGAGATCTGAAGCTCGGCTTCCCAGGCAGACGCATACTTCGGCCGATACGGCCTGTGTGGATCCACAAAGTGAGACTGATAGTGAGAGATGGAGCATGGAGGTTTTAGAGAGAAGCAGCTTCTCAAGCTCAGTCAAACTGGATCGGGGTCAATAACTTTGCTGCAGGTTACGAAAAGCAGTGGACATGTGTTGCTTATGGAGGAAGGTGACTTGTCGGGAACAAGGGAACACTCATCATCTACAGGCCGTAGTCCATCGGAGGTGGTGACATCTTTAAGGGTCAGGTTGCGGAACCTAGCCCATAGGTCTTTGAATACTTCAGGTTGTATACCCGCTAGGTAGGGGACCAGAAGTATCGGAGAGGGCTGCGGAAGAAGGTCGTCCAGAAGGTCCATCCAGGCAAGAGGTGGCCGACATGGCGCGATGGGTGCATGGGAACCATAATACAGCATCAAGCGGAACATCTACACTCTCTTGTAATAGTGTCGCAGGCAATCGTGAGGTGAGGGGGAATGCAAGATCTGACCACCAGGACAGGAGGATGGCGGTGTGATATTTCTGAATGTCTGGAAGCCCGATTCCGCCCTGGCTCTTCCGTTTGGTGCACTATATTGTTTGGGACCTGGGGAACTATACTATTTGAGACCTGGGGACATGGTACTATGTACAGCACTTAGGGGGCACTATATTGTGTGGGACCTAGGGGGCACTATATTGTGTGAGATCTGGGGACATTGTACTATGTACAGCACTTACGGGGCACTATATTGTGTGGGACCTGGGGGGCATTATATTATGTGGGATCTAGGGGGCACTATATTGTTTGGGACCTGGGGGCCATTATATTATGTGGGACCTAGGGGGCACTATATTGTGTGGGACCTGGGGGGCACTATATTGTGTTGGACCTGGGGGGCACTATATTAAGTGGGACCTGTAGGGACTATGCTATGTGAGACCTGGGGACATTGTACTATGTACAGCACTTAGGGGGCACTATATTGTGTGAGTCCTGGAGGGCATTATATTATCTGGGACCTAGGGGACACTATATTGTTTGGGACCTAGGGGGTATGATATTGTGTTGAACCTGGGTGGCACTTTATTATATGGGACCTGTAGGGACTCTACTATGTGAGACCAGGGGACATTGTACTATGTACAGCACTATAGTGTGGGAGAACTCCTGCCATGATATACCTCCTCTGTACAATCCTGCCTTCTCCCCTTTAAACCGCAGTCTGATATTTCGGTCTCCCGTCTCCGAACTGTAGAAATAGTTTGTTCTCCTGCACATGGTAAATGAGATCCATTCTCTTAGAAATGATTGAATCTAGCAGGACTCAGCGCCTGTAAATGGTGTGGCAGGAGCCTCGTCCATTTAGGATCATGCTTCATTTAACATTAGCTGAACATTCCTGAAGTCTCCGGATCCATCCCATGGCTCAATTTCATACCATTCCATCCATGTGTAAAATTACATCATTCTCTACTTACAAGGGGAGTTTTTTTGGCAGAGGGAAGACATGTATTCTCCTCCTTCCCCGGGGAGCGTCAATGCTCGTGGGAATGCTGCGAAGTTACAATGACCTGTATCCCGGTTATTTTCTCATTTACCGGCATCAAACAAAAGCACACGGCTCACTGAAGTCACCCCGTAAACCTCATTATGTGTTGTGTTCCTATAGAACCAATTATTTATCTTCATAATGAAATGCAGGCTATACATGTTGTAATATGACAAGAACGGCGCATACATATCCTTTGACAGGCTTATTAAATGAGCCAATTTACATAAAAATGAACAACGCGGAATATTTTTCTGTGTAGGAAGACTTAAAGACATAGAACCTGATAATAAGGCATAAGGGCTGATGCTGACAAATGACAGACGTGAGTGGCAAGGTCAAGTTGACTAAAATGCATTGCAAAACCATGGCCCTTCGCGGGATAGTGTGGCTGCATTTGTTCGCACGGTCTTCTAAGCTCCGCGCGAACCCAGACTGCAAGTGCGAAAAGCTGGCCGATGCTGATAAGTGACATGAATGGTTACGACAAGCTTAGAGATTCAGCAACATGTGTCAAAAGCAGAGCGGAAAGAGGGATGTTAATGATAAGTGACCCACAAGGACTGACATATTGACATAGGAAGGTGCCCATGTCAAATGTCAGAAGCAGGCGGGGCGGGAGGGGGCGGTAAGACAATTTCAGGAAGCGCTACATACTGTATAAAACCAGCTGAAATGTGACAAATGACAAATATGAGTGACAATTTTAGGAGTCAGATGCATTTCATAATTTATTTGGTTGACAATAAAATTGACATCAATACCAATAAAGAAAACATAACCTGATCCTGGTAAGTGACAACCATGAGTGAAAAATCAAGAGTCAATGCCATGTGTAAGAGACAGGCATGAGTAAAATTGGAAATTTAATATGACAAGAACAATAGGGTAGGGAAGAATATTTATCTGTGTAGAAGCAAATTATAATAATACATGGGCTGATGCTGATAAATGATAAGCACGATTGACAAAGTCATGTGTTGGTGGAAGAAATTATTGGAATTGGATAACGGGGACGGAGATTGTCAAATGACGAATGACTTTCAAAGTTAGAGATCAGCCTCAGAAAGCATGCATGTGGTAGGCTGCCCCTGATAAATGACACATTATAGCCTATATAGTAAGGAGTCAACATGTCAGAGACATCATTTACAGCTTAAACAATGGCGGATGGTGATAGGGGACAACTGTGATTGGCAAAGTACATTATGTGCTGATTTCTATTTGTCAATCATTTTAGTCACTTGTCAGTGTCAGCTGCATTTGTTGTCGAATGGTGGCATCTGGGACATACGACTATGGAGTATTATTATATCAGTCTGTTTTCTGCTCTTGGGATGGTGACGATTTCTATTTTTTTTAAATCCTGAATTTTTTTATTACTTCACATGATTCCTTCCATTTATACCTGACACTGATCATTGATATTGTCAAGAGTGTAAAGATGGTGGTCAATGACGAGTGACAAATGTGATGAAAATTTCAGATAATAGTGCCATGTGTGTTATTTAAGATGGAATATGAAAAGACATTGACAATTGACGCTAATGAGTGAACTGACACTGAAAGTTGACAAATGTTATTAACAATTTCAGGAACTAATACCACCTTTCAGTGAGAGGGATCACTTGATGTAAGGTCCATCGTTGACAATAAACATGTCAATGATATGCGTCAATACCAGTGAAAACCATGGGCTGATGCTGATACGTGACAAGGAAAAGTGAAAACCATTGATCTATGCCAAGAGTCAGAAGCAGGCATAATTGGGATTGAAAGAAGAGGGCTAGTAATGAGAAAACTAAGATTGGCATTAAAGTCAGGCAACATGTCATGAGTGAAAGGCTGGCTGTCACTGATAAATGACTGAACATGGTCCGCGGGGTATGAAATCACATGTCACAGGCATGTATCATTTATGTGGGAAAAGTGAACGGCTTCTGACAAGCGACCAATGGTAAAGAAGTCCGAAATCAAAAATAGTTCTAATGTAAAAACGAGGGCTGATGCTGAAAAGTGACAAAAATGGACAACATGACTGTAATTGTATAGAAAGCTTGTTCATCCATGCTCTTTCCATTGAGCCATGTCGTTTCATGATAGATATAGGTTTTTCCAAGCCTACCAAAATAACCCCATGTAACGAAATAATTTCAAGTAGAATATTTGGGCTGACACTGACTAATGACAACTAAATCAGTAATTTTAGGAGCCAGTGCCTCATATCAGTAATGGGCATCAATACTGGCATAGACTATGGCCCGATTAGTGCCACATTGTAGGCATAAAGTGAAGCGGAAAAAGAAGGTTGATGCCGACAAATGACAACCACGATGAGCAAAGTCAGAAAACAATGTCAGGACAACAAGCTTTATATTATGTAATGTCATTGGATGGATTTGACTTTGGTAGGTAAGTAGTCCCCTGGTATTCACCCTTTAACTCCCACATGGAGATCTGGACTTTAATATAGGGAATCCTCTTGGTGTAGTCTCCATTCAGTAACAGACACCAGCGAATAGCACAAAAAGATCCAGGCAAATACTTGGTCAGGGAACAGGCTGGGGTCAGGGCAGGTTGAGTTTGTACGTAATTGTAAACCAGGCATTAGGTTAGGACAGGTGGTGTGGGTTCACAGTCAAGTAAATTGACGGGAGATCAAACACTAACTGGTGGTTAGTATATATTGGACCTATATAAGCTAGAAACTATGAGCCCCAAAAATTTCGGGTTCACCTGAAACTGAAACTGTTGAGTAGGAAGAGGAAGCCGGGACAGAACGTGCTGGAGAGCGTGAGAATTTGTAGTGGCCATGACCACTGAGATAGCAGACATGGACCACCGCCATTACATATACCATAACCTTTGTTAGGAACCAAAATTTTACATGGTCCCAACTCCTAACAGTCACTGTCTCTTAAAGGGACAGTACAGCTGTTTTTGAGAACCATATTTCTACCTCCTGTATATAGCGCTGGTGAGCACCTGGTTCCATGTAGATCCTTGCAGACGCCTCTAGTCTTGATTGCCGTTGAGATAGGTTCTGATTCACGTTAGAGGGCCCGTCTGAAGGATGAGTCTGAGGATGTTCAGAGATCTTGGGAGCTGATTCTCCGAGATCATAGGTTAATTATAAAAGCTGAGAAATGCAGAGCGGTCGGTAAAAGCCACTTCTCTCTCCGTTCAATCAACTTTTTTTTCTTGAAGAGGAGACAAAAATTACCATTCAAGATGGAGAAATTCTTAACCTTTCGCATGATATGAAGCTGGCACAATACATCGCAACCGGCGTCGCTTTCATTCTGAAGAATCTTATTTTCTTCTTGATTTTTGTCTTTGCTTTTTGACTATTTGCCAATTATGGACATTTTGTCCCTAATGACCTTACGTTGTGTTCTACGCGGCCGAGGAGTTCTCAATGAATAAATATTATTACTGGAGTCAATTATGGAGCTGCGGGTGATGGGCATTCTGGGGTGTTCAGTAGGGTCGCCCCATATGGGCCTGAGGCAATATATGTGGTGCATATGGCTCATGAGAGTTGTCTCGCTGCATGTATATATGTAGTGAGTGATCTTGCATACCTGTCAACTTTTGAAGAACTGAAAGAGGGACAAAATGTTTGGCGTGCATAGCGGGCCGCGGCAAATTTAGCTCCGCCTACTTTTGTGTTGACTCCGCCCATTCTCATTAATTTTTCATGTGCTCCCACACAGTATAATCCTCCTACAGTCACCCGTAAATTATATGTCCCCCCTCCATCTCTGCCGTCAGTTTCATATACACCCTTCATCTGCCCCCAATTTCATGTCCCCCCTCCATCTCTGCCCCCAGTTTCATGTCCCCTCCATCTCTGCCCCTCGATTCATGTCCCCCCATCTCTACCCCCAGATTCATGTCCCCCCATCTCTGCCCCCAGTTTCATGTCCCCTCCATCTCTGCCCCCAGATTCATGTCCCCCCATCTCTGCCCCCAGATTCATTTCCCCACATCTCTGCCCCCAGTTTCATGTCCCCTCCATCTCTGCCCCCAGATTCATGTCCCCCCTCCATCTCTGCCCCCAGATTCATGTCCCTCCATCTCTGCCCCCAGATTCATGTCCCCACATCTCTGCCCCCAGTTTCATGTCCCCTCCATCTCTGCCCCCAGATTCATGTCCCCCATCTCTGCCCCCAGATTCATGTCCCCTCCATCTCTGCCCCCAGATTCATGTCCCCCCTCCATCTCTGCCCCCAGATTCATGTCCCTCCATCTCTGCCCCCAGATTCATGTCCCTCCATCTCAGCCCCCAGTTTCATGTCTCCTCCATCTCTGTCCCCAGATTCATGTCCCCCCATCTCTGCCCCCAGATTCATGTCCCTCCATCTCTGCCCCCAGATTCATGTCCCTCCATCTCTGCCCCCAGATTCATGTCCCTCCATCTCTGCCCCAGTTTCATGTCTCCTCCATCTCTGTCCCCAGATTCATGCCCCCATCTCTGCCCCCAGATTCATGTCCCCCCATCTCTGCCCCCAGTTTCATGTCCCCCATCTCTGCTCCCAGATTCATGTCCCTCCATCTCTGCCCCCAGATTCATGTCCCCACATTTCTGCCCCCAGATTCATGTCCCTCCATCTCTGCCCCCAGATTTATGTCCCCACATATCTGCCCCCAGATTCATGTCCCCACATCTCTGCCCCCAGTGTCATGCCGTCCTCTCCTTCATCTGCCCCCAGTTTCACGTTCCACCTCAGTGTGTACACATTACACTTACCTTCTCCTCGCTCCCCCGCCACTCTCTCCGCGCCTCTCTCTCTCTCTGCAGTCTCGCTGACACAGTTGTAGGCGCGATGTGACGTCATCACATCGCGTCTACACAGCCAGTAGCCGGCGTGCAGTGGTGAAGCAAGGAGCTGAGCTGTGACAGCTCCTTGCTTTAGCCGCGTATGTGTTCAACTCCGATCTGCGTCCTCTGGACGCAGATCTGAGATGAAATCGAGACATACCTCCCTCCAACCGGGACCGTAGGACACGTCACTGAAATCGTGAATGTCCCGCGGAAATCGGGACGGTTGGGAGGTATGGTAGTAGTATATATGTAAAATAATTTCATCCCGTTTTTCTATCTTTATTTGCATCTCTCAGTAGGATATTCTGTATTAGAATAATATAATAGGCCTTTACAAGGGGTTAAATAATAGTTTGGGCCATGTCATGTTCCTTGTTCCCAGTCAGATATGTCCGCTCTTTGATCAGAAGCTTCCGGGGATTGGGACGTGTTGGTATCACATACTCAGTAGGGCCTTATTTCATGTGGTTCTCTACATCAGCCCCCCGTAGCTATAGACGGCTGTAAACAAATATATGTGCTGGCTGTGGGTGGCTCGACGGATGCTGGAGGCCGGGAAATTGTCCTGTGACCACAGACAGGGCGCCCCCTACAGAGACCCTGACCCTCGTCTATGGGAATATGTCCTGATGTGTAAGACATTGTCATGCCCTGTTCTTTAACATTTCCCGCTGGTGGAATCCACTAAGACGAGACTGACCTCTATGATCAGTGATCCGGATAGGGAAGGGCTAGACCCGGCAATTATGGGGGCGCTGGGTCTAGTATTTATGGGGATCCTGTAGAAAGGTATGGGGGATCCAGCTGTCTTAAAAAAAAATGCAGTCCTAGGCGATTACATGCCAATTGCGACTTGATTTTTGCTACAAGCCATCATAGATCCCAGCTTAGGCGCATGGTTTGGCAGAGGAGGCCTCGCATTTACATTCCACTGGCGCCAAAGTTTTGCAGACTGGTGTTCAATTTGCCCATTTTCATAAGTATCCCCCATTGGCATGGACCTGACTGATGGAGAAGACAGACTGTCGTGTGAGTGGTTACATTATAAGCAATGTGTTCCCCCGGGTGTCCTCCACGCAGGACTTTTCTCTCCGCCGATTTTTGGCAGTTCATGCGGCGGAGCCTCCCGTACAGATGTGAACTTAGCCTTAGAGGGTTCGGTATATCACATGTTAATTTGTTATACTTTTATTACCCATTTACGTGACATGAAATAAATACTGGAAATGAGACGGTGAATTATTTATGAGTAAAAAATAAATATTTCCCTGCAAATATCAATACAAGCTGCAGGCAAATTGAGGCGTTGAAATCTTTCTGCATTTTCTGCCTTCAGACGTGGCAAGTGGGCAAGTCGTACGTAATGAGCACTTATAGACTAGATTCTCGCCAGTAGGGTCAAGCCAAGTCCAACAGATGTTCTTCATGGTGACTTATGGGGAAATGTAGGGTCAACTAGACAGTAACTGAGCAACAGTTATCCATATTGGTGCATGTTCTGGAAACCCTCGGGTCCAACAGATGGCAATATAAGAGACTGCTACAGATGCCCCCATTAGTGTATGTCTTAGATACCCCCTTCAGTGCCCGCCACAGATTGCCCCATCATGGTTTGCCCTCAGATACCCTAAAACTGGCTGCCTAATATTCCTCCAGTGTGTCTACAAAAAATTCTCAACCTTGGGCACACAACTGTAACGGGTACTCACTCCATGTTTTCCAGAGGGTGCACAGAATACGATAATACTTTGGGGGAATTTGATATTTGTAGGGGTACTTGGTTAAACATTCAGCACCCACATACCAATATTTACGTTTGTAAAATTGGATCCTCTCAAGGAACACCCAACCTATCTGTGTCTGAAAATTTCGGACAACCTTGGCAAATTTGGGATTGTTGGTCGGTATGTTCCAACTCAAGTACAAGCTCTCCAAACTCATCAGGTTTGACTTGGTGAGTCCTGAAGATGGTGGACAATAGATTATGGCTTATGTTTATTAAGACTTTCAGGGACAACCAACCCACCTGTGAACACCACTGCAAATTTGGGACAATTCAACCCATCTGTGTCTGAAAATTTCGGACAACCTTGGCAAATTTGGGATTGTTGGTCGGTATGTTCCACCTCAAGTACTAGCTCTCTAAACTCATCAGGTTTGACTTGGTGAGTCCTGAAGATGGTGGACAATAGATTATGGCTTACGTTTATTAAGACTCTCAGGGACAACCAACCCACCTGTGAACACCACTGCAAATTTGTGACAATCCAACCCATCTGTGTCTGAAAATTTTGGACAACCTCAGCAAATTTGGGATTGTTGGTCGGTATGTTCCAACTGAAGTACAAACTATCTAAACTCATCAGGTATGACTTGGTGAGTCCTGAAGATGGTGGACAATAGACAATGGCTTACATTTATTAAAGGCTCTCAGAGACAACCAACCCACCTGTGAACACCACTGCAAATTTGGGACAATCCAACCCATCTGTGTCTGAAAATTTCGGACAACCTCGGCAAATTTGGGATTGTTGGTTGGTATGTTCCAACTCAAGTACAAGCTCTCCAAACTCATCAGGTTTGACTTGGTGCGTCCTGAAGATGGTGGACAATAGACAATGGCTTACATTTATTAAGGCTCTCAGAGACAACCAACCCATTTGTGAACACCACTACAAATTTGGGACAATTCAACCCATCTGTGTCTGATCATTTTGGACAACCTCGGCAAATTTGGGATTGTTGGTCGGTATGTTCCAACTCAAGAACGAGCTCTCCAAATTCATCAGGTTTGACTTGGTGAGTCCTGAAGATGGTGGACAATAGATTATGGCTTACGTTTATTAAGACTCTCAGGGACAACCAACCCATTTGTGAACACCTCTACAAATTTGGGACAATTTCAGGATGGTTGTCTGGTACGTACCCCTCCTCAAGGACCTGTCCTGAAGATGGTGGACAGTAGACCTCAGCCTACATTTATGACTGACGTTTCATGTGGCAGTCTATACAGAAAAAAGTGTTGGGGTGAAGAGTGCAAAATTTTGTAAATTTGGTGCATTCTTGATTTGGGCTAAAACCACAACGCAAAGTTTACCCCCTGCTATGGGAAGACATAGATTTGCACCAAAATTTGCGCTATGTCAAAAAGTTGACACACCCAGCTCACTTTTCGTAACAAAAAGTTGCAAATTTTGGTAAAAATACGGCCTGCACTGTGTTTTACAACTAGAGCCGAGCTGAAGAAACTATAGAATAAGTGAAGGCTACTTTTCGTTTCCTCGCGTCTCCGGTTCTCAAGCAGAACCCTCTTAGGTTTACACAGAAGAACTCAGTCGGCAGACGTATTTTTTGGATTGCCTGGGCTCACGGGGTTAATAAATTGGGTGCAGGAGGAATGCTTTGATGCTGTTCCTTTAAATCACAGAGGAGATGCTATGTACAAGATTCAATTCTTTCCCCCCGTTGAGGGAAATATTTTCACCTCTTATTGAATTACCGCGAGTCTGCGGAACCATGAACTCAGCTCTGAAGCCCATTCTCTCTCCACATAACCCAATTTATCTGCAAAATCTGTGATTCCGCACAACACATTTTTGCAGTAAGTGAATTAGAATCCACTCAGAGGAGAATTCAGAGGAGTCTTTTTGTCACCGTGGAGGATACGTTGACAAAAATGTAAAGCCGGCATCTAAACAAGGCCATATTGTTAGAGGAAACCGACCGAATTAGCGTCTGGAAATTGGATGGATGGGAAATCAAAATCTGTTTTTGCATCCTCCTGTCCCCCTCCTGTCCCCGTCCTGTCTGTTTGGGGACTTTGTGACATTTTTATTCTGTTATATTTAGAACTAATGATGTAAATGCAGAGACGAGCTGTGAGAGCCGCCTGGCACATGCCCCCTGCTGGGAATACGTCCCGACAGAGGCGCTTCCAAGATACTTGTGCGAAGATACAAGTTACAATTGATGGGAAATTAGAGGGAAAAAGTTTACAGATTTCTGCACTTGATAAGTATATGTATATAGTTTACTCTAAAATAAAGGTCCTTGTGGTGCCAACATCCTTGGTGGTCTAGGGTAGTAAGAGAGTCAATGCTAGCTTCTAGGGTGGTCCAGGACAGTGGAGAAGTTTTCTACATCACAAATGGTCTAGGCAATGAAGGGGAATATGCCAACATCTCCAGTGGGGTAATGCAATGGTGGTCCAGGATAGTGGAGAGATATTCAATACCACGAATGGTCTGGGGCAGTGAAGGGGAATATGCCCAGTTCCCAGAGGTCAGGTCTTGGTGGAGTAAAGTTGTGCAGGTTTATTGGACCATCCATGGTGGTCTAGGGCAGTGAGGGCGTTAAAGGGGTTTTAGAAGACATATATTGATGTCATATCCTTAGGATGGGTCACCAATATCTGATCGGTGAGGTCCAACACCTTAGATCAGCTGTTTGATCACAATGATGAGCTCTGTGAGTCTTCTTAGTGCCAACATCTTTAGTGGTGTAAGGCCACGGTGGTCCAGGATAGTGGAGAGATGTTCAATACCACGAATGGTCTGGGGCAGTGAAGGGGAATATTCTCAGTTCCCTGAGGTCAGTTCTTGGTGGAGTAAAGTTGTGCAGGTTTATTGGACCATCCATGGTGGTCTAGGGCAGTGAGGGTGTTAAAGGGGTTTTAGAAGACATATATTGATGTCATATCCTTAGGATGGGTCACTAATATCTGATCGGTGAGGTCCAACACCTTAGATCAGCTGATTGATCACAATGATGAGCTCTGTGAGTCTTCTTAGTGCCAACATCTTTAGTGGTGTAAGGCCACGATGGTCCAGGATAGTGGAGAGATATTCAGTACTACTAATGGTCTAGGGCAGTGAAGGGGAATATGCCCACATCCCTGAAGACTGTTTTTGGTGCAGTAAAGTGGTGCAGGTTTATTGATAACATCCATGGTGGTCTAGGGCAGTGAGGGAGTTAACCGGGTTTTAGAAGACATATATTTATTGGAGATGAGCAAATAGTATTCGAAACTCTAGGAATGAAAGGAGTGGCCGAACTCCAAGGGGTTAAGTGCTCCACCACTTCCATTCATTCCTATGGAGCGAGGTATTCGAAACTAGAGCTTCAAATACTTTTCGCTCATCTCTAATATTTATGTCATACCCTTAGCATGGGTCACCAATATCTGATCAGTGAGGTCTAACACCTGATTGAAGAGGCTGCAGCACTCATGAGCTCTATGAGTCTTCCTAGTGCCAACATCTCCAGTGGTGTAATCCCAAGGTTGTCCAGGATAATGGATATTTAATACCACTAATGGTCTAGGGCAGTGAAGGGGAATATGCCCACATTTCTGAGGTCAGTACTAGGTGGAATAAAGTTGAACAGGTTTTTTGGTAACATCCATGGCGGTCTAGGGCAGTGAGGGTGTTAAAGGGGTTTTAGAAGACATATATTGATGTCATATCCTTAGGATGGGCCACCAATATCTGATCAGTGAGGTCTAACACCTGGGACTGCCCTAAATCAGCTGTTTGAAGAGGCCACAACACTCATGAACTCTGTGAGTCTTCTTAGTGCCAACATCTCCAGTGGTGTAAAGCCATGGTGGTCCAGGATAGTGGAGAGGTATTCAATACCAGTAATGGTCTAGGGTAGTGGAGGGGGAATATGCCCACTTTTTAGAGGTCAGTACTTGGTGGTGTATAGTTGTGCAGGTTTCTTGGTAATATGCCTGATTTTCTAGGACAGTGAAATGGTTAGTGAATGCATCTCTGGTGGTCTAGGGTAGTGATGGTGTTAAATGGGTTTTCCAAGACTTGTATCAGTGGGGAGGTTCTCAATACCACTAATAGTCTAGGACAGTAAAGTCACTCGGGGGTGTAATTCAGGCAGTTTTTTGGTAACATCCCTGGTTTGCTAAGGCAGTGAAGAGATTAGTGTATGGTGGTCAAGGGTATTAGAGGGGGTTTTCCAAGATATATACTGTATTTATGACCTATCCTGTATCTGATCGGGGGAGGTCCAACACCTGGGATAAAACACGTATGTCTCTTTTCAGAATCTCCTAGATGCCCCTGTGGTTGTCTAATAATACACCCGGTAATATAATCTAATATTGCGCCTATTACAGTTCACTCCGCCTTGCGATTATTGTACGCTGCATATTCCGACCCAGGACGCCATGTCCCCTCCGATAGAGCCGGCGCTATAAATAAAATTAATATTAAACTTTATTTCTATTTATGATAATAAAGATAATAAATGGCCGGGCGCAGGTGGGATTCCTGAGGAAAATCAATATAATGTACTTCATGTCTGAATATAATTCAAGTCATATATTACCTGAGTGATACGAGAGGCTATATCAACATAGATATATAGCGCGTCTCTCCCGGGGATTTATAGAGCTGTACAAATATAAAAGAAGAGATGAAATGTAATGATAATGTAAAACAGTGCACAGCCCAGCTCGCCGTATTGATTAAAAGACATTCACAATGTTCTCTGCGTGAAATGCACTTGGGATGAAGTCCAACTATGGCTGCCAGGAGATCACCGAAGGTCCCGCTACCTCATTTTACTTCCACTCCTGCCAAAGCCGAATGTCCTGGGTGGCATGTGAGGACAATACAGCGAGAAACTTGTATCCCCCAAGATGTCTCCTTCATGATGGAATAGAGGTGATAAGGCTGGATGTAAAGGGAGTGTCATCAGCAACAAGTATATCAACCGAGCCCTGCAGATAGATAGGTTATAGTCACCAGAACCAGCCCTGCAGATAGATAGGTTACTGTCACCAGACCCAGCATATCACCCCAGCCCTGCAGATAGATAGGTTACTGTCACCAGAACCTGCATATCACCCCAGCCCTGCAGATAGATAGGTTACTGTCACCAGACCCAGCATATCACCCCAGCCCTGCAGATAGATAGGTTACTGTCACCAGACCCAGCATATCACCCCAGTCCTGCAGATAGATAGGTTACTGTCACCAGACCCAGCATATCACCCCAGCCCTGCAGATAGATAGGTTACTGTCACCAGAACCAGTATATCACCCCAGCCCTGCAGATAGATAGGTTACTGTCACCAGAACCAGTATATCACCCCAACCCTGCAGATAGATAGGTTACTGTCACCAGATCCAGCATATCACCCCAGTCCTGCAGATAGATAGGTTACTGTCACCAGAACCAGCATATCACCCCAGCCCTGCAGGTAGATAGGATACTGTCACCAGTACCAGCATATCACCCCAGCCCTGCAGATAGATAGGTTAAGATCCCCTGTATCAGACTTTGTTTCCTTCTCATTATGACTAATGGCAGAAACTATGAGCTGAGCTCCTTCCAGCTCCTTGTATATTGCTGCCTCTGTTTCCAAGATATCACTGTTTTTGTCAATGTGTGAATGGGCTCTTGGTTCTGCCATTACTCCAAATAGCTAATTTGCATATTGACAAAAACAGTGATATCTTGTCAACGGAAGCAGCAATGTACTGTACAAGGAGCTGGTACTGCAGCTCAGCTCACAGTTTCTGCCATTAGTTATAATGAGAAGAAAATGACTTTCAAAAACAGCGCCACATCTGTCTACAGGTGATGCCTGGTATTGCAGCTCAACTGAAAGCAAATGTGGTTTGGCTGCAATACCAGGCACAACCTGTGGAGATCTGTGGCGCTGTTCATGGTACAAATCAGCCATGTTTTTTCTCTAATTGCCCCAGCAGACAGTGTTTATATGTCATGCACCGCGCTCGGCTCTATATTAACATCACGGCATGACTTTTTAATGGCCCGGCACATTAGTCAAGGATGTTTTTTTCGGTAATATAAACTTTGGAGGCCTCTTTATCAGCCGTTCGCTCCTGGGTTGTATAAACAAGCCCATTACACGAGGATGTGAACTTGTCAGAGCAAACGTTTGCTTTCTCGACTCTAATTAAACGACTTCTAATTACTTATGGATTTCTACGAGGCTTTATTAATGAGTCCCAGGAAGATATTGTGAATGTTTTATCATGGGTCTATTTTTGTCCCGGGTGGCGCTATGCTCAATGGTAAATGAGATACCGCTGGCCGGGTAACGCCTTATCTCTCCTGTCACATGACGCCGCCACCATAATTAATTTCCTCGCCTCGCTTTTATTTCAGCGGAGAAGTGTTCCTGCAAAGTCTCCGCCACAGGGACTGCAAAACGCAGGTGTAAGGAGAAGATTTGCTTATGCAGGCATCTTATATCCAAATCCAGGTCAGATCCTGATGTGTCGCCTGCTGGCACGCTGCAAAATAGTCAACAGACCGTTGTGCTATACTGGTTCCAAATATTAAAGGGGTAAGGTCATGGAGGATGTGCCCGGCATTGTGTATATGAACGTGGGTCTGTGGAGGTGCATGTCTAGGCCATAGGCTTTAGAGGACTGATCCCTACTTTTTATTATAAGTCCCACAAGCATAGCCTGGCCATAAGGGAAGCTAGAGTGCCCCAAATATGAAGCCAGAGCGCCCCCTATCTGCAACGTCATAGTGACATCATTGAGTGGGTTGGATCAACATAAATAGTGCAAAATACCACTGTCCAATAAACCCACTGCAAGTAGTGTCAGATTGCCCACTGTAATAGCCCGGCCACATGAATAGCGCCAGACTCCCCCATAAATAGCGCCAGACTCTCCCCATAAATAGCGCCAGACTCCCCCCATAAATAGCGCCAGACTCCCCCCATAAATAGTGCCAGACTCCCCCCCATTAATAGTGCTAGCCTGTCCACATAAATAGTGGTAGCCCGTCCACATAAATAGTGGTAGCCCGTCCACATAAATAGTGGTAGCCCGTCCACATAAATAGCGCCAGACTCCCCCCATAAATACTGGTAGCCCGTCCACATAAATAGTGGTAGCCCGTCCACATAAATAGCGCCAGACTCCCCCCATAAATACTGGTAGCCCGTCCACATAAATAGTGGTAGCCCATCCACATAAATAGCGCCAGACTCCCCCCATAAATACTGGTAGCCCGTCCACATAAATAGTGGTAGCCCATCCACATAAATAGCGCCAGACTCCCCCCATAAATACTGGTAGCCCGTCCACATAAATAGTGGTAGCCCATCCACATAAATAGCGCCAGACTCCCCCCATAAATACTGGTAGCCCGTCCACATAAATAGTGGTAGCCCATCCACATAAATAGCGCCAGACTCCCCCCATAAATACTGGTAGCCCGGCCACGTGATTAGCGCCAGACTCCCTCCATAAATAGCGCCAGACTCCCCCCATAAATGCGCCACATTCCCCACATGAATAGCGCCAGACTCCCCCCATAAATAGCGCCAGACTCCCCCATAAATAGCGCCAGACTCTCCCCATAAATAGCGCCAGACTCTCCCCATAAATAGCGCCAGACTCCCCCCATAAATAGCGCCAGACTCTCCCCATAAATAGTGCCAGACTCCCCCATAAATAGCGCCAGACTCTCCCCATAAATAGCGCCAGACTCCCTCCATAAATAGCGCCAGACTCTCCCCATAAATAGTGCCAGACTCCCCCCCATTAATAGTGCTAGCCTGTCCACATAAATAGTGGTAGCCCGTCCACATAAATAGCGCCAGACTCCCCCCATAAATACTGGTAGCCCGTCCACATAAATAGTGGTAGCCCATCCACATAAATAGCGCCAGACTCCCCCCATAAATACTGGTAGCCCGGCCACGTGATTAGCGCCAGACTCCCTCCATAAATAGCGCCAGACTCCCCCATAAATAGCGCCAGACTCCCCCCATAAATAGCGCCAGACTCTCCCCATAAATAGTGCCAGACTCCCCCATAAATAGCGCCAGACTCCCCCATAAATAGCGCCAGACTCTCCCCATAAATAGCGCCAGACTCCCCCCATAAATAGCGCCAGACTCCCCCCATAAATAGTGCCAGACTCCCCCCCATTAATAGTGCTAGCCTGTCCACATAAATAGTGGTAGCCCGTCCACATAAATAGTGGTAGCCCGTCCACATAAATAGTGGTAGCCCGTCCACATAAATAGCGCCAGACTCCCCCCATAAATACTGGTAGCCCGTCCACATAAATAGTGGTAGCCCGTCCACATAAATAGCGCCAGACTCCCCCCATAAATACTGGTAGCCCGTCCACATAAATAGTGGTAGCCCATCCACATAAATAGCGCCAGACTCCCCCCATAAATACTGGTAGCCCGTCCACATAAATAGTGGTAGCCCATCCACATAAATAGCGCCAGACTCCCCCCATAAATACTGGTAGCCCGGCCACGTGATTAGCGCCAGACTCCCTCCATAAATAGCGCCAGACTCCCCCCATAAATGCGCCACATTCCCCACATGAATAGCGCCAGACTCCCCCCATAAATAGCGCCAGACTCCCCCATAAATAGCGCCAGACTCTCCCCATAAATAGCGCCAGACTCTCCCCATAAATAGCGCCAGACTCCCCCCATAAATAGCGCCAGACTCTCCCCATAAATAGTGCCAGACTCCCCCATAAATAGCGCCAGACTCTCCCCATAAATAGCGCCAGACTCCCCCCATAAATAGCGCCAGACTCTCCCCATAAATAGTGCCAGACTCCCCCCCATTAATAGTGCTAGCCTGTCCACATAAATAGTGGTAGCCCGTCCACATAAATAGCGCCAGACTCCCCCCATAAATACTGGTAGCCCGTCCACATAAATAGTGGTAGCCCATCCACATAAATAGCGCCAGACTCCCCCCATAAATACTGGTAGCCCGGCCACGTGATTAGCGCCAGACTCCCTCCATAAATAGCGCCAGACTCCCCCCATAAATGCGCCACATTCCCCACATGAATAGCGCCAGACTCCCCCCATAAATAGCGCTAGCCTGTCCACATGATTAGTGCCAGACTCCCCCCATAAATAGTGCTAGCCTGTCCACGTGAATAGCGCCAGACTCCCCCCATAAATAGTGCTAGCCTGTCCACATGATTAGCGCCAGACTCCCCCCATAAATAGTGCTAGCCTGTCCACATGATTAGCGCCAGACTCCCCCCATAAATAGTGCTAGCCTGTCCACGTGAATAGCGCCAGACTCCCCCCATAAATAGTGCTAGCCTGTCCACGTGAATAGCGCCAGACTCCCCCCATAAATAGTACTAGCCCGACCACGTGATTAGTGCCAGACTCCCCCCATAAATAGCGCTAGCCTGTCCACATGAATAGCACCAGACTCCCTCCATAAATAGCGCTAGCCTGTCCACATGAATAGCACCAGACTCCCCCATAAATAGTGCTAGCCTGTCCATGTGAATAGCGCCAGACTCCCCCCATAAATAGTGCTAGCCTGTCCATGTGAATAGCGCCAGACTCCCCCCATAAATAGTGCTAGCCTGTCCATGTGAATAGCGCCAGACTCCCCCCATAAATAGCGCCAGACTCCTCCTATAAATAGTGCTATCCCAATCACATGAATAGCGCCAGACTACCTCCATAAATAGCGCTAGCTCGATCACATGAATAGCGCCAGACTCCCCCCAATAAATAGCGCTAGCCCGATCACATGAATAGCGCCAGACTCCCCCCCATAAATAGCGCTAGCCTGTCCACATGAATAGCCAGAGTCCTCAGCCTCACCATGGGCTGGTTATATGACCTGCGGCTCTACTACTACACCCTAGTGCAGAGTGTGTGGCCCCTTTATGATTGAGGCCACGCCCTAATTGTAGAACATTCTATTAGGGCGAAGTGACAACGATCTAGGTATACAAAACACTACACTACAGGGTTAAATGGGTTGTGCAGGATTACAAAAACCTGGCTGCTTTAGTCTAGAAACAGCGCCATCCCTGTTCGAAGGTTGTGTGTGGTATTACAACTCAGCTCTATTCACTTCAGACGACCTGAGCTGCAATACCAAACACAACCCATGGCCAGATGTGGCGCTGTTTCTAGAAGTAAGTGTAGAATATCTCTGCTAGGTAACCCGAGTAAGTTTGTATGGTGTATATATCACAAGTATATATGTGTGCGTGCAGTTGTGTATGTCTATAGAAGTATATACTCCAGTCCTGCTCCTATAGCTCCCCAATCACAGTCACTACATTTATACCTCTCGCCTGCCCCTACAATTGTACCAGTAAGCAGATTCAGGACAGTAAATTCTTAAAGACATCATTTTCGGAAAAGTCCATAAATAACCCAATTCCTGTAGAGCGACGGTACGGGCAGAGCGCGACCAGCAGTAAATTGAGAAATGTAACGATGTAAGGAGTTTTACCGTATCTATAATTCTAGAGCAAAATCCACTTGAGAGAAATAGGACAATTGTTTTATTGTCTTGTAAAGCGGGTCCATCCCTGGAGACACCGGCACAGATACACAGATCATATAGGACAGACCGCGCTATATACTGAGAGAGAGAGATAGATGGATGGATAGATAGATAGATAGATAGATAGATAGATAGATAGATAGATAGATAGATAGATAGATAGGAGATAGATAGATAGATAGATAGATAGATAGATAGGAGATAGATAGATAGATAGATAGATAGATAGATAGATAGGAGATAGATAGATAGATAGATAGATAGATAGATAGATAGATAGATAGATAGATAGATAGGAGAGATAGATAGATAGATAGATAGATAGATAGATAGATAGATAGATAGATAGATAGAT
Organism: Leptodactylus fuscus; assembly: GCF_031893055.1. Lineage (NCBI taxonomy): Eukaryota > Metazoa > Chordata > Amphibia > Anura > Leptodactylidae > Leptodactylus > Leptodactylus fuscus. The sequence continues at coordinate 10,400,398 of NC_134270.1, forward strand.
AGATAGATAGTAGATAGATAGATAGGAGATAGATAGATAGGAGATAGATAGATAGATAGATAGATAGATAGATAGATAGATAGATAGATAGATAGATAGATAGATAGATAGGAGATAGATAGATAGGAGATAGATAGATAGATAGATAGATAGATAGGAGATAGATAGATAGATAGATAGATAGATAGATAGATAGATAGATAGGAGATAGATAGATAGATAGATAGATAGGAGATAGATAGATAGATAGATAGATAGATAGATAGATAGATAGGAGATAGATGGATAGATAGATAGGAGATAGATAGATAGATAGATAGATAGATAGGAGATAGATAGATAGATAGATAGATAGATAGATAGAATATAGATAGATAGATAGATAGATAGATAGATAGATAGATAGGAGATAGATAGATAGATAGATAGGAGATAGATAGATAGATAGATAGATAGATAGATAGATAGATAGATAGGAGATAGATGGATAGATAGATAGGAGATAGATAGATAGATAGATAGATAGGAGATAGATAGATAGATAGATAGATAGATAGATAGATAGAATATAGATAGATAGATAGATAGATAGATAGATAGATAGGAGATAGATAGATAGATAGATAGATAGATAGATAGGAGATAGATAGATAGATAGGAGATAGATCGATCGATAGATAGATAGATAGATAGATAGATAGATAGATAGGAGATAGATAGATAGATAGATGATAGATAGATAGATAGATAGATAGATAGATAGATAGGAGATAGATAGATAGATAGATAGATAGATAGATAGATAGATAGATGGGAGATAGATAGATAGATAGATAGATAGATAGATAGATAGATGGGAGATAGATAGATAGGAGATAGATAGATAGATAGATAGATAGATAGATAGGAGATAGATCTATCTATCTATCTGTCTGTCTATCTCCTATCTATCTATCTATCTATCTATCTATCTCCATCTATCTATCTATCTATCTATCTATCTATCTATCTATCTATCTCCTATCTATCTATCTATCTATCTATCTATCTATCTATCTCCTATCTATCTATCTATCTATCTATCTATCTATCTCCTATCTATCTATCTATCTATCTATCTATCTATCTATCTATCTATCTACCACTTGAGTACATCCTCCATTCTCTTGGGCTCGCTGCTGCCATGTTACGTCTTATACTATTGTCTCCATGGCGGAGGGGCCGTCAGATTATCTTCTCACTTTCCGGCCTCTTTGATAAATAGAACTCAAGCAAAGAGAACATTAAATGAAATTACCATTTTAAATATGCTTCTGTTTCACGAGTTTGTCCCCCCGGGGTCAGGGGAAGTCTTATTAAAAGCTGCTTCCGCCGGGGTCTAGAATTGGTTCGATTTCACAAGTAACCTGTCAGAGTCGCTGCTTATTACATGTGGCCTATCTCCGTCTCTGAAATGGGGCCCCAGGGCGTCCCTTTATTTCAATTTCAAAGCCAGCACGAGAGATAAAGAAGCACGAAAATGTTATGTTATATATATATATGTGACGTGACGTTTCAATCTTCTCGTCCCCTGGTAAAGGGAAGTGGGGTCTCCATGTCGAACACACTGGGTTCTGGCTATCAGAGATGGAGTCTGGAGGAGCGCGGTGCCACATGCCGCTGCCACATGTTATTAAATACTATTACACCAAGCTGTTCCCCTCTGCCGAGATGGAAGATCTGATCAATCCTCCGCTTTGTCTAGGATTTGTCACAGGCGCCTGTCTCATCCTATTGCTCCGGATCTCTTCCCATCAGTCTCAAGACAAGTTTCCTCCACATTCCAGGTTTTATTTTTAAGTAGAGGTTTCTGTGCTTGTTGGTGTCCACCAATGTCCGAGTTCCAGAGGATCCACAGTGGGTCCAAGCTCTAACAAAATAATGGTCCAGAAGAAGACACCCAAACCTGAAGGGGGCAGAAATGATTGCTCAGGAACGGTGGGGGGCTAGAGAAAAAATTCCAGCTGCACCAGAATCGGTGGAGTGGCCTCTGTCTATGAGATGGAGTTGGTGGAGGTGGTGACAGGTCCTCTTTGATGGGTGCGTATTGAGGTCTGCATTTATTTAGAAGGTCTATTGTCTGTATCTGGGATTTCCTGCTGCGAGAGGGTAAGAGAGAGCTGCTTTAACTCCTATGGAACTGCTCACATAGCTATGGCAGAGATTCAGAGATTGAATACCTGTAAATTAAAAACTTTTTGCATAGCACCAAAAACAGCTCACATACACATTACATGATGGATGATACTTCTTCTCTGATGGTTTAATCTGTACGTAAGGAATTGGACTAATTTGGAGTCATGCCTTGTATGCGGCATAACAAATAAGTAGTAATGGGCTAAGTGCTTCGTCACGAGCCAGGTTTGACCCGAATATCCTAAATTGTTCAGCTTTGTCCAGAGTATAATAGGTGGAGGCCCAATGGAAGTGAAAACATTGTTTAGTTACCATCAGTTACGTCTTTTGGGCCTCCTTGTGGCATCGGCGCTTTCCTGGTGACATCTTGCACCTGGTGTCACCAGAGTCCTATGATTTTCCCACAGCGGGCACATGGACATGCAGAGTCTCATGACATCACTGAGAAGACCGAGAAAGTGCACCGGACGCTGTGAGGAGGCCCAAAAGAGGTGACCTCTCCTGGGCCTCCACTTATTATACTTTTCAGTTTGAAGATACCCAAGACTATAAAGATTTCACTTCCAGTTCCGTATGAACTTGTTTGACCGAAATAAATCAGGGAACCGAGCCACCCAACACTAATCTTGGGAAGTTCACCCATCTCTAGGCTTCCTCCATCATGTCTATGGATCTCATCTGGAGCATTACTTTAAAGAGGACCTTTCCCCATTTCCACCAACTCCAACCCTTTGCATCCTTCAATAGCTGCTCCTCCACCAATTTTGGTAAAATTAGAATTTTTTCCTCTACCCCCTGCTTTTCTCAAGCAGTCATTGCTGTTAGTTTCAGTACAGTTATGCTCTCTGCTGTCACGTGGGCCGTCCCCGTCTTTCTGCCCCATCCTAGGATCGCCCACACACGAGTAGAGGTCATCATTGTGTGGAAACTATCAGAAATGATTGCTCGTGAACAGTTGGGTCTACAGAAAAGAAATCCAACTGTACCAGAATGAGAGGAACGGGGCCTATTGAAGGACGAATTTGGTTGTAGTTGGTGGAGGTGGTGACAGGTCCTCTTTTAAAGGGTGGGTTTTGAGGTCTGCATTTATTTAGAAGGCCTATTATCTGTATCTGGGATTTCCTGCTGTGAGAGGGTAAGAGAGAGCTACTTTATCTCCTATGGGCTCTGATTTACTCACACAGATTGCATAGTAGTAAATGAACTAAATTTTGCATGGCAACATGAGCAGCTCACCTACATAATGGGTAATATTTCTTCTTGGATACACAATTCCTTGTGTACAGATCATATCAGTTTTGAGTCATATGTTGTATGTGGTATCATTAAAGGGGTTGTCCAGGATAAAATTATATTTCTGTACTAAGTTAAACACCCTCCCCCACCCGTCTACCTTCTAACTTACTTTACCAAAAATCTATATTTACCTAGATCTCACATTTTCAGATTTTCCTATGACATTCCATTTCCGGAACCCCACTCATCCCATCATACTTACCTGTCTTCCTGTCTGGATCTTCTTGGCATGGGAGATCAATTCCTTCTGGCAGGAAGGCTCCTCCTCTTCTTGACATCTGCCTACCCACTAATGCCTACGCAATAGAGCTGGAGTGCTGGCTAAACCACATGTCGGTACTCCAACACTATTGCTCAGGAGCTGTCATACATCAAGAAGACGAGGAGTCGGCTCCATAGAAGGAAGTGATCTCCCATACCAAGAAGATCCGGACAGGAAGACAGGTAAGTATAATGGGGTGGGGGTTGGATGAGTTAGTTAGTTGGGAAGGGCTAGCTAGGGAAACATGGAGTGGGTGTGAGGGAGTGAGAAGGGGAGGTAGTGAGTGAAGCGCAATGCATCAGGGTAGTTGTAGGAAAACAGAGCAGGAAGCTACCCATGTAAACAAATACAGAAGATACCAGGAGCTCCCAGAGAAACCCAGAAATCACCCAAAACACGGCTAAAGGTACTTGGGTGCTCTTATTAACCCATTAAGAGTACTAACAGACCATTTTTGAAAAATAATTTTTTTGCCCAAAAAACCCTTTAATTCTAAGCTACGGCGCTTTCTACTTACACACATGCTTTATCATGTGTATGGTGGGTGCGGTTTTTAGGTGACCTTTCTCCTTTAAGATCCCCTGAGTAGATCCGGAAAAATCGGTTACACTCTAACTATTGCACCTTATAGGGAGCGATGTCATCTGCCTGAGCGGGTTTTATTATTCCATGTGCCAGACACCCGACAATCAGGGCACGGCTCAGTTGTAAAACCTTGTTACGAGTGCAAATGGAAATTAGGGGAAAAAAAATACATAATTTGTTTAGCAAATCAGCGCTAATTATCCAATTTCTTTGGAAACACGGACTTGGTAAACAAACACTTGATTTTTTGAGCGGGGTTGCGGGGATAGCTTTGTGAGAGAACATAATATGTAATCATGCAATTATTTTTTCGCATGTGCAAATTGAATCCAGCTGAAATATTTCATTAGGCGACATCAGCAAATAAATGGACGTTGTGTGCCGAGGCGACAGCAAAATCCAACACTTACCCCCAGAACGAGAAGCCTGGCCAGCACTGAAAAAGTGGACATTTACCTTCCAAAATCCAAAAAGTTACCAGTACATATACATTTATGGATTGCCCTGGAGACTGGGAAGAAAGTGGGGTGACCCTCCTTATGGGAGCCATTATGGTGGCCATGAAGTGTGAGTACATGAAATGTAAGTCATGGGGGTCCCTTGTCGTTGTCACAGGGGGCACTATGGCTGGTTCTGTGGTGGGGGCTATTGTGGCTGCTACTGGTATGACTCTGGACTCCATTCTATACGGCTGCAGCGATGCCGGAGATTACATTCCAGGCAGCCCCATAGAATTGAATGGGTTGCCGGTCATGCAAGCGCACTTGGGGGGACTTTTAGTCCCCTGTTCTCCTTATCGTTGAAGGACCCTAGAGTCAGATCCTCAGAAACCCAACGCTTGGTGGACCCAGGGTCTATCATAGTAATGGACCAGTAGAAGACATCCAAATTTGAAGGGTACCATGGTCTATTCCCTAGAGGTTGTTTGAGGGTGGGCCCCCATAATCATTATGTGGTGGGCTCAAGGAATCTCAGTCCGACATTGATTGTTGCCATTGATATAGGTAGGAGCCGGAGGGAGATGTTGCCTAAGATCATAGGTGTTTTGACCATTGGTCCCAATGGTGTTCACTCTGTATCACCTGCGGCGTCCCTGATGGTATACACCTCCTTGACGCAGGATTAGACATTAACACTTATCTTAAAATATGTCACTTTGGCCAACCAGATGACATTGATGGACATGAGAACATGGTTATGGTGTTTATAACAACAACTTCGAAGACTGCCATGGAGAGCGAGAACAGAGGAGTTGATACATGAATCATCTGACAATGTGAGAATGTTCCTGAAACATTGTGTTCTGATTATGTACAGCAATTCATCACATTACATATGAGCCGCTCAGCAAATTCAGCGACTTTCCTAATTGCATTCGCTACTGTAAAGGGTGGGGGAGCTACTTCAGTCAAGCAAGGTTGGACAACACCAGGGTACAAAAGACATCTCAACCGGTTTACAGAAGTCACTATTTTTGGTAAATGCTTACCCTCTGGTGTACATGCTGATGCCAGAGCGGGCCCCAAACTATTGGGCCCTAAGAGCCTATTGAGCTCAATACCAGACTTGTGATACCGGTTGGACTTGGTCTTAGGGACAGACATTGCAGGTAAGAACGTGTGCCTATGTAAACATCTTGATAGATTTTTGTTAAGTGGGGGGTATACTCCGGTCATAGTTATCCAAGGCACTCTAAGTTTCGGAACTTGCGGTGGGATCAGTGTTGGAAGGACCAACTAGAGTACTGGAGGATCCAACAAAGGGCTCAGATCCTCAGTATTGGTCTAGTAGAAGACACCCAACTTGGAAGGTTTATGGTTTATTTACTAGGGATTGTTGGATGGTTCCAAGACATCTCAGTCCGGCACTCAATATCATTCAAGGTGTATTGCTAATTTGGGCCACTATTGATATATATGTATAAATATATACATCTAAATATGTACATCTCCTGCTGTGAACCCATCACCAGATGGTTGTTAGACCATACATTGACTTCTTACTATCCTTTTGGTTCACCTTAGTGCCAAAATAATTCAGCGTACATGGCCATCTCTCCTATGTGTGCTTACTATATGGGAGGAATTCGGGGGTGGTCTTTAAAAAGTTTCTGGCCAGGAGGCCTCTACCAACCTCCGTCTGGCTCTTTGCCTTATCAGGTTGTATCATGAATAGTCCGAATCTGGATTTTTACAAGGCATTGACCTACCATACCACCCAACGCTACCATGCTAGGATCCATATAAAATTCTACATTCTTTCTTAAGACCTCCCAAGTTCGAATCTACAAGACCAACATTTTGACGACCTAATTATCTTTTTACATTTGCAACTTCTCCAGGCTTTATTTAGATATTCCGTAGGGGACCCAGAAATATGGTCGTCATACATCACGTTTCCCCAGAGTAGCTTTCTTTTAGGTCTATGACTTGGCCTTTGCGTTCCAGAATCCAGATCTTGCACGAGAATGGAGACTATACTTAACGCATGTAGGATTTCCCTACGGAGAGCCTCTGGGGAGGGAGATAAAACCCAAGCCTGGAGACGTCTAAATAATACAGTGATTATTTGTTCAGCTCCGTTACATAGGAAAGGGTCCCAAGGGTCCGACTAGGAGAGGGTCTATATGGACCGTGCCTTTTTCCCTTTGCACCCCCTCACCCTACCCCAGTGTCTGCAAATGATTCCGACAGATGCATTAAAATGCAAATTTCCTCCTTTCTCGCTACTTTATCATCTGGCTCGTTATGCAATTTGCCAGTTATAGAAGGGAGAAATTACCATAATGGGCCTCTGGGGAAAGATCAAGAAAAGAAGACCAAACACAACACGTCTAAGCGTTCCAAAACAATTATCTGGCACTATTGTTTTTCCCCTGGAAATCCACAACATCCAAAAGAGCTGATGTTTTTTTTGGAATCTGACAACGCTCTGTACCCTCAGCGTTTATTTCATAATGGAGGGGCATTCCATTACATGGGTAGTGCAGAGTTGAGTTTGTCAGATGTAGCAAGGATAGGTTTTAACGTTAGGCAATTGTCTCGATGTCCCTGTGGTTTTAAAGATCCCGAATCTGGTGGGGACTCCTGACTCGCGTTCTACCCATTGAGATGATCGCTGGCCACCATATCCATGGAGAAACAGATGGAAGGTACTGAAACCGCCAAGGTCGGTGGGACAGCATCAAGGGACCCACGTCCGTAAGGGTGGAATACCTACCATTTATACTTTGTGGATATGCTATAAATCTCTGCAATGAAAATACTCCCAGCTTTGCTATATCTGTCTCTGCAGGGAGGTTTGGAGTAGCAGTCGGTCATGATGGGCTCATGGTGGTTGTACTCAACTCAACCAACTCTTCAACACTTCTCAAAGATGGTGCAATGAAGAAGAGGCCTACAGTGTGGGAGATGGTGGAACTTCCCAGTAGCAAGCCTCCCTGAGCCTGATGGTGGTTGGAGCGCTCTGGATGGTGAATGCAGTATAGAGGGCTCAAGAGACAGTGTTGAACATATAATGGGGGAACAGGAACCCCATAAGGCTGGAGCTGAGGCTGAGTGATGCTACTCCCCAGGGTTAGTCAGGGTCTACCTTACATGGAGCATTCGTCTTTTCCCAAAAGAGTGCTTCAAGTCTCCAAAGCTACAAGATGTCTGCAAAGTCCAGGTTGCAGGGTACAGGACACAAAAGGGTGTCCACGCTGACCTGAGGAGGTCCATCCAAATTTACACTCATGGCCATTGTTGTGGACACAATACATGAGCTAACAGGTTCTCTCTCCAGTTTATCCCACCTCCTTCTCTATAACTGTGGAGGAAGAAAATTGTCTCCTACCCCTTACTAAAATTTCTTAAATGGGGGGGCTCTACCATTTCTTCAGCCCAGCCAAATGGTTGGTCCTCCTTAAAGTGATATGGCTACATAACATACATGATGGTGAAATAAACGGGTGCAAATTTACACAAGGCAATTAAATTAACCCATTCCTTTCCTCACTGTTCCAATGGGATGCCACTAACAATACTTATTCCCCTATCGACAGGCCACAGGATGCCCGCTAGGAGTCCAAATGCTGGGGCCCCTTTTAATCACAAGGATGGGGTCTCCAAGTCCCCTGTTGGAAGAAGAACTCCTTTAATTCTTAATAGACATAGCATTTCATTAGCCCCATGGAAATGAATGGAGCAGTGGCCACGCATACAAACTACTGTACCCTTCACACAGGGAACTTGACGTCCTCCAAGGAGTCTTAGTGGTGGGACCCCCAACGCACAAGTATATACCAAGAAAATATGTCAAGGAACCTGATAGGTCCTTTCTATGTTTAGGGAATCCAATAACCTCCAATATCCTTCCATATTAGATTCACAGTAGCCTACGGAGCTGAAGATAAGATATAGGGTGTTGTTAGGTGGGTTTCCCACACCGTAAAGCTACTTTAGCCTTTAACATGGTGGAATACCGCCAAGTGTTGGAGTGGTCCATCAGAGTAGCAGAGGATCCTCCGATGGACCCAAGTTTGAAGGGTGTTACGGTCTATTTTCTACGGTTTGTTGGACGGTGGACCCCCAGAATCATCCTATCTGGTGGACCTAAGTATCGCCCATATAGAGAGAAACATCTCCTCGTCTCTCAGCTCTTCTACTGCTTCCAAGATGTAGTAAAACATCATGGTGAGGACAAGAGTTCTATAGAGTTGGTGGAGGACAAGTGCGCACAGTCAGTCAGCGACACGTTACTTAGCTTTACTTTTATAACCTTATTAAATCTGAAGATAATGTAAGTGTTAACCTAAGGAAGAAAGGATAAAACGAGGAAAAAAAACATCCTCTACATGAATCAGCCTCAAAAAGAACATCTGAAGGACGACCATTGTGAACGCTTACATTGTTTTGTGCATTAGTACAGACAATGTAGATTGTGGATTGTGTGTCAGTATTTCTCAAAGCGCCAGCGAGGAAACCTTGAAGCCAACCTATGACATTGAACGTGTGGCGGAGTCTGTAGGCGTCAGGTTATAGAGCAGGAGGAGCTGAGCGGATGGATATATAGTCTATGGGGATTTACTTACCAACATTCAAGTCCTGCCCCCAGGACCACCAGTCCAAAAAACTAGTTTCAAGCAGCCACTTTTGGGTAGTGTTCCAATAAATCCCACTCCTTTTTGTTGAGGTTGTTAACTATAATTTGGGAGAGTTGGTGCAAGTAACATTCAGTATGACTCAACATAAGCGAACCATTTTCAAACAGGTCCTTCTTGTGTTTGGCCGAATCTGAGATTCTTGGAGTTTGCACTTATTATTATACTCTCGTGTGTACAAATCGGAGGGCCAGGGGAGGTGTGGAAAAATAAAAAAAAATACTCATACTCACCTTCCCTGACTTGTCCTGAGCACCCTTGTGGCATCCAGTGCTCCTTCTTTGGTCCTTTCCTAGCTTCTTCTGGCCTCCTGGAGGACGTCAGTTGCCTTGAAGGACCACTGAGACCTGAGATTGAGACATGATGTGCATCAACATCATAATATCCCTTGGATCTTAACTTATTATACTCTGGGGTCTGAAAAGACCCCAAAATATAATAATAGCACTGCAGGTGAAAATAAACTGGTGGGCGAACCTCACAAAACCGGTAGGCGGTGCTCCTCATTGACTAAAACAGTTTTCCATGGTTTTGATATTGATGACCTATCATGAGTATGGGTGATCAATATCAGGTCAGTGGGGTCACCTAACATCCCCACTGATTAGTTGATCTTGGGAGCCAAGATCCCGTTGATGCTTTGAATAACGGGGGCTCCTTTGGGGATAGGGGCCCTGGGCAATTGCCAGGTTTTCCCCCCCACTAACGCCAACCCTGGTGGGCAGACCTGTCTGGAGACAGATAGAGGAGCGGTGTCTCGGTTCCTAAGATTATCGGGAATATGTGTTTTCCGAAGGCCTTAGGCAACCCCTGTGAAAGGGTCTCAAGGGGATTGTGACCCGCAGGTTGAGAAGCGCTGGTGTATGGGATCTTGTCTGGGTCTGTCTCTGGTTCCAGGCTGTATTGTTCTAATCTGAGGTCTGTATTCACTTTGATATGTGATGAAAATTGTCCTGTTCAAATTTTTTTGTTCCCAACCCCTTAGGTTGGGGCCTATCTAGAGGGATAGGCTCTCTTCTCAGAAGTTGACAAGTATGCCCCCGGGGCCAGGCCTAGAGAATTTCCAGCTATAAAGGGTACGAGCGCTCTCCTGTTTACGCGCTTCGAATACGTTCCACACACTAAACAGTTACCTTCCATAGAATTGTCTGAGATAATTGGATCCAGCTCAGCTCTTAGATTAAATGAGAATTCTGCGATATGATTTTTAGGTTTGATTGGGTGATTTGCAAGCTAGATACACCTCATTAGCACAAACTCAGACGCCCACTTGGGGTTCTGGCGGCCCCCGGGGAAAGCAAAGAACAGCCTGACACCAACAACAGCTCAATACATGTGGCTGCGGATCACAGGCTTCACTGGAAGGAGAGCAAAACAAGGTGAGGTCATCGGCCCTCCGAAGGGACAGCGGATATCAGACTCATGAATGTGTATTCTCTTTGTATTTCCACCATGTACATGGGAGTGATGGAATCAGCCAAGCACCACTTACGCTGCCCCTCACCCCATTCTAGTTAGTGGGGGCCGCAGAGATCAAACTGCGATAGACTATCCATGATGCGGACCCTCATAAGAACAAGTTCACGTCTAATAAGTCTATGGGGTGTGTATGATACTTCACATTCGGCACAGACTGAGCTGCAGTACCAAATGCAGCCACATATAAAAGAGTGGCACTGTACCGATCAGTTGAGAAGCGAATGGGGCTAGGAGTGGCCCCGCTCTTTTAAGTAATTGGGGCATAGCTGTGGTACAGTGGATGGCTCCCATTCAGGGCCGGCTCCAGGTTTTTATGGGCCCTTGGGCGACAGAGCCTCAGTGGGCCCCTTGTAAAGGAGGCGGGGGAGTCGAGACACTGTGCGTTGCAGATGAAGCGAGTGACGTCACGCAGGAGTGTGGTGTCACCAACGCCATACCTCCCAACTTTTAAAGAGAAGAAAGAGGGGCAAAATGTGCGCTCTGCGCGCCGCGGCAAATTTGGCTCCACCCACTTTTATGTTGACTCCGCCCATTCTCATTCATTTATCATGTGTTCCCACACAGTATAATCCTCCTACAGTCACCCGTAAATTATATGCCCCCCCTCCATCTCTCCCCCAGTTTCATATACACCCTTCCTCTGCCCCCAGTTTCATGTCCCCCCCTCCATCTCTGTCCCCAGTTCCATCACGTTCTCCCCCTTCATCTGCCCACAGTTTCATGTCCCCCGTCTCTGCTCCAGTGTCATGCTGTTCCACCCCCTCCATCTGCCCCAGTGTCATGCCATTCCCCCCCCCCTTCATTTGCCCCCCAGTTTCATTGGGCCCCCTCCATCTTTGTCCCCAGTTTCATGCCGTTCTCTCCCCACCCCCTTCATCTTCCCCAGTGTCATGCCATTCCCCCCTCCCCTTCATTTGCCCCCCAGTTTCATTGGGCCCCCTCCATCTCTGTCCCCAGTTTCATACCGTTCTCTCCCCACCCCCTTCATCTTCCCCAGTGTCATGCCGTTCCCTCCCCTTCATTTGCCCCCCAGTTTCATGGGCCCCCTTCATTATGTTCCACCTTAATATAATACAAAACAAACACTTACACTCACCCCGACACTCCTCTCTCCGCTCTCTCACTCCATTCACATAGGCGATTAAAGCAGGAGCTGTGACAGCTCAGCTCCTGCTTTAAAGCTGCGGCCGGCTTGCGTGTGTAAGCGTGATGTGATGACGTCATCGCGCCTACACACGCAAGCCGGGCCGCAGCTTTAAAGCAGGAGCTGAGCTGTCACAGCTCCTGCTTTAATCGTCTATGTATTCAGCTCATCGGCGACTGTCGGACACCGATGAGCTGAAATCGGGACAGGCAAGTGCTGGGGCGGGCAAGTGCCGGGGGGCCCCCAGAGGCTCTGTGGGCCCCGGCACTTGCCCGACTATGCCGTGCGCTGACGCCGGCCCTGCTCCCACTTCCAACTTCGTCCATTGTTATAGCTTTCGAGGACAACCGGATGATTGGTTTTGGACTGTTGGTTGGTTGGTTTTTGGGCAGTTTTTGCATCCGGAATCTCCCTTTTATCACCTAATTATGACGAGTCCATGAAATCATTAGCATATCCGAGACGTAAAGTCTACATTGGTCTTAACTCCTCACCAAAGTTCATCAATGCAAGACAGGTTTCCGAGGATTGATCGTCCAAAGTAAGCAGGCCTGGTATATGAATCCCGAAATTTGACAAGCAGTAAAATGCAGAGGGGATTATAATATCTCTGCAGCAATTAATTGGCGTTAAAAAAGAAACCTTCGGGGGCTTTGTATCAGATTAGTTCATTTGTAATGCCACAGTAGTTCAGCGAATATTGATATATGCCGCTCGGTGGAGTACAGCCAAAAATAAGACTGCACCGCCGATTTACTTCTCACCGAGTTCCGTGCAAACGTCCAAAATCTCGTTGTGATGGACGGTATGTAAATGTCACCTTCAAAATTAATAGAAGTTTTAGGTGCTCTTAATATTCAGTCATCCAAGAACCAACAAGGCGGAGGCTGAAACGAGACTCGAATGATCTAATACCTGGGAGAACAAATACCGGGGGCACGGTGAGGCCATTTTGGGCAATTGCAACCAACTATTCCAAAATTCACAATGATAATACCGCCAAATAGTTTTAGACTAATATAAAGTATTCCTATAAGGTTCCTGTCCAAGCCCCTGTCGAGAGTTCCATCACGTGTGACGTAGGGTTGAGCGATTGGGATAGATCGGATTCCGATCGGCGATCGAGTAAATTTCACAATGGAAAATGATCGGATTTTAAAATCGATCCTGAAATCTCAAGATCGGCTCAACCCTAGAGTGACGGCAAAAATATTGTCATCAAAATGTTGGACGCCAACCATGGCGGACCTCGGCAGACCCCATTGTTGACCAGGTCCAGTGATTCTTCATCACCTCTCGAATGGAACCTGTGACGTCTATGTGTAGAGCCGTATAAAACCGCCACATAGTTCCCACAAACAACACCAATAGGATTGTTTCGGTTTGCTATTGGGGAACCCTCAGAAACCAAGGCCCAGTTTACCTCGATCTTCTTTAAAACCTTCAGAGTCAAAGTAGTCTGTCAATCAATGTCCACAGTGACTAACAAGGTTTCATTTTTGGCCATGGGCTCCCCAACCTCAGGGGGGCCCTGGTATTAAATGATCCATGTTCGTATAAAAAATATCTGATTTCAAGGGGCTTTAGGTCACCTCCTTGGACAGCATTGTTTCTCTAGTACCCCAAAACCTTAGGATGACCACATTTTTTGGTCCAGCCCCAGTCCAGAGGCTAATGAGCGCTTCCTCCATGTTGGGTTACCTCTCTACAATATGATGGATCCTCTCATTGCTTCTCAAAAATATGGACCCTCAATGGATCTCTGGAGCTTCCCTACTGACCCATAACAGGGATCTAGAAACAGCGCCCCCCTTGCCCATGGTTTGTGTCCAGTATTGCAGTTCGGTCTCATAGTATAGAGTGGAGCTCAGCTGCAATACCACACATGACCTGTGAGCAGCCATGTATTTTTTTTTAACCCTTTTCTGCTTGATCCTCGGCAGAGACACCCTCGCCAATTAACCCTCGCAGCCCCATTGACAGACAGTATTTACAGTTGGCGTTTTTAGCCCACGACGCCTTTTTATTTTTTCGAGACTGAACCCTGAAACGACAGTATAAATGAGATACTGCTTGGAAAAGAAACATAACAGGATTACAGTTATCCCCAACAGGACGCGGAGCTGTAAGCGAGCAGAGAGAATTGGATTTGGGCTCGCGTAGATAGATTAACTTACCGGGACCAGCTTGCAGCTTCTGCCACAAAACCCCCTTGTCCTTATTATTGCTGTTTTAGTGCATAACTGTATCTATGACTATGTAGTCGCTTATCTATAGCAATGGAAGCATTGATAAGCCTATAAGGCCGCCGCTTGACATCCTACAGCATAATGGGCTCTTCTAATTAAATTATAGCTCCCACCGAAGGACGGGGACGATCTGGCTCACAACTTGCGGCCGTGTAATTCCCCGCTATCGTCTGTTTCTGTCATTCCATCGGTATTCTGTCTGGCCTCTACATAAATACTTCCGTCTCTCTAGAAGACCTTTTAAGAGCTGGTGATCCATGCAGGGCTCATGGCGTGCACGCGGCCAAGGCTTCTTTGTAGAGAATGTGACCTACTATATAGAACGGCGTCTGATCCACCTTTCGTTTTCGTGTCCAGGATATACAGACAATATTTTGACTCCATTGTTTGCTGGTTGTGGGCCCCGTAGCCTAGGCCACTGCTGAGTGGGCCCCCTCAGGAGCTTGGGGCCTGGTACTTGTAGGTGTGTATCTCAAATCTAATTGACCCCAGGCCACTGTGGAGCAGATTATACTGTGTGGGGGCCACTGTGAAGCAGATTATACTGTGTGGGGGCCACTGTGGAGCAGATTATACTGTGTGGGGGCCACTGTGAAGCAGATTATACTGTGTGGGGACCACTGTGCAGCAGATTATACTGTGTGGGGGCCACTGTGCAGCAGATTATACTGTGTGGGGGCCACTGTGCAGCAGATTATACTGTGTGGGAGCTACTGTGCAGCAGATTATACTGTGTGGGGACCACTGTGCAGCATATTATACTGTGTGGGGGCCACTGTGCAGCATATTATACTGTGTAGGGGTCACTGTGGAGCAGACTGTACTGCGTGGGGGCCACTGTGCAGCAGATTATACTGTGTAGGGACCACTGTGCAGCATATTATACTGTGTGGGGGTCACTGTGCAGCAGATTATACTGTGGGGGGGGGTCACTGTGCAGAAGATTATATTGTATGGGGGTCACTGTGCAGCAGATTATACTGTGTGGGGGTCACTGTGCAGCAGATTATACTGTGTGGGGGCCACTGTGCAGCAGATTATACTGTGTGGGGGTCACTGTGCAGCAGATTATACTGTGTGTGGGTCACTGTGTGTCACGCTACTGGTGGTACGGGATCAGGAGTCCAGTCGTCGGGAAACACAGAGGAGGCTGGAGACAGCAGGTGGATGGCCCACAGGGGGCTGAGGTAGTAGTCCAAGATCAGCTGAGTAAAGACCAGGTAGAAGTCTGTAGTCTTTCAAGGGCTGTAGTCAAGCTACGTGAGCTTGCAGGTGAAGTTCCAAAGAACTGAAGAAGATCTCCAGCAAGGAGGTCTCCTGGGTGTTCAGGCTGTATCCGGAATAAACAGAACACAATACCAACACAAACAGGAAGTGTCAGAGTCACCTATATATAGCCAGTCCAATCAAGGTTAATACAGGGCGGGTTCCAATTATTAGCAGCAGCTGATGAGCCTCAGCAGTAGGCTCCACACAGACGTCCAACAGGCCATTATTCCACAAGCCTGATAGCTCAGGTAGCAAGGAGACACCGGGCAAAACAGCAGGTCACAGGTTCAAATCCTGACACTGTGCAGCATATTATACTTTGTGAGGGGCACTGTGCAGCAGATTATACTGTGCGGGGACCACTGTGCAGCAGATTATACTGTGTGGGGGCCACTGTGCAGCAGATTATACTGTGTGGAGGCCATTGTGGAGCTGATTATACTGTGTGGGGGTCACTATGCAGCAGATTATACTGTGTGGGGGCCACTGTGCAGCAGATTATACTGTGTGGGGGTCACTATGCAGCAGATTATACTGTGTGGGAGCCACTGTGCAGCAGATTATACTGTGTGGAGACCACTGTGCAGCATATTATACTGTGTGGGGGTCACTGTGAAGCAGAAACCTCTATAAAGCCCCATTCATATGACGATATTTTGCAGATCTGTAATTCTCTGCAATTGTGGATCCGCATATTATTAAGGTTAAATTGTCGTGTTGGTATTTTGTGATTTGGGGGGTTTTGAGTTGCAGTTTGGGCAATCGGTCTCTAAAAGGTTCACCATCACTGCTATAGGGCTTGCATCCATGTTCTGTTGCCCAAGTGGACCCTAAATAAGACAACGCCACTATTATATACGGCACATGGTATGTAGGTGGTCGGTTTCCAATTTGCGTTGGGGACCAGAAGCTTCACATTACACCATTGAGCTGAATGGTTAACATAAATGAAGTTGCGAAATTGGCTTACATGTCAAAGAAAGGGTAAGTGGGAGGAAATAATACCAAATTATACCACCATACAACACTTAAATAATACCTCCATACAGTATCTAAATAATACTTTTTGTCCCACAAAACACTGCCATATATTTACTACAAAATATTATCGTACATTGCCTCAGAAGTGAATAGGTTAATGGTAAAACATCTGGTACCCTAGAGGAAAGAAGAGTTTATGGTAAGGTCCCATTGTGCACGGTTTAGAAGTTCTATTTATGTATATAGTAGCAGTATTATTTATATCTACAGAATGTTACACTACATCTTATTCAGGAGAGGGTTTATGGTAAAATCCCTGGTGTTCAAGGAAAGTGAATGTTTATATGTTCTTGAGAGTCCAGTATTGGGGGGCATTATTGTGCATAGTATAGCAGTATTATTTAGATGTTTTATGTGTGGGTTTTATTTATATGTACAGAGTGTTATACTACATTGGAGTCAAGGTTTATAGGAAAATCCTTGTTGATGCCCAGTAGCGAAGGTTTATATGTCCATAGCATGGAGATGTTTTATATGTGTTTTACATGGCGTTATTACTTATATATACAGTATTACACTATATTTTTTTAGGGGACAGGATTTTTGATGGCCCAATATAGTAAAGATTTACATGTCTCACTCTTAGGTTGCTCCTGGAGGTCCGGTCTTTGGGGAAGTTGTGTACAGTACAGCAGTACTATTTATGTATATAGTATGGAGATTTTTAATATGTGTATGACATAGCAGTATTATTTATATGCAGAGTTGTGAAGGATTACAAGCTCTTGGGAGTCCATTTTCTAGGGGAATTTTTGTATACAGTATAGCAGCACTATTTATGCATACAGTGTGGACATATTATACCAGTATTATTTATATGTACATAGTGTCACACTATATTTTATTGGGGATATGGGTGACTCCAAAAAGATTTTCATGTCTCACTCTTAGGTTGCTCCTGGTCTGGTCTTTAAGGTTTTACTGTGTACAGTATAGCAGTGTTATTTATGTATACAGTATGGAGATGTTTTATATGTGTATGATATAGCGGTATTATTTATATGAACATAGTGTCACACTAGATTTTATTGGGGAAATGGGTGAGTCCAAAAAGATTTACATGTCTCACTCTTAGGTTGCTCCTGGTCCAGTCTTTAAGGTATTACTATGTACAGTATAGCAGTGTTATTTATGTATACAGTATGGAGGTTTTATATATGTATGATATAGCGGTATTATTTATATACACAGTATGTTACATTACATTTTATGGGAGAGGAGAGGACACATTTTAAGCTCTAGGTCTGTACATGTACGAAAGAGGGGGGCACTGGGGGAATTTCGCAATACCCCGGCCCACACAGCTAATAAGAGCCCCTTAGTAACGCGCCTCATTGCCATGATAAACTGCATCTCTACGTTCAGTTATATAAACCAGTGTCAACCGCGGTGAGCAGCAGACAGGCGCATTACGAAGTCTTTAGGGAGACGCGTATAAGTGTTGTGATAAGTGTCCCCCCGCGTCTTTAGTATGACGAATATTGCAGAAAACCAATTTGAAATGAGATATTTCATGCTTACAAATGGGATGTAAATGAGAATAAACTATACATCATCTTTGTAAAAGAGGAAGAGCATGAAAAATTCAGGGCCATAGCCAGGCCTATAAATCATCCCCACTTCGTGCACAACGCCATACGTTATACTGCGACGTTCCATCCTCGATGAGGCTAATCTGCCCGGATCTCCCCGGAGCGACTATAAGAGCATTATTGCCTCCCTATAGCGCAGCAGCCCTACGCAATACCGCGATCTGGACCGACGGTGATCAAGTCTCCGAAAAACATATGGATCTCCAATGCCAAAGAACAGATCGGAACACAAAGAGGAGAAAAAAATCTAGGGAGGTGCGTCCAATTCACCGGGGTGTAATGCCACTTTACAACACTAGAGACCAGGTCAGCTCTGGGAAATTGGCTAAAATCTCAAGTCTCAGTCATGGCTGTACGGGAAGGAGCGAGACGGAGGTGGCAGCGAAAGGGAGGGCGAACAATAAAAACGGACTCGGTGACACTAGGCTAGAAATAAATCGAATTCAGGCGATGACCCGGACCCGGCTATCAAATGAACTAAGGATAAATGATTTGCTAATTTATTAAGCGTCAGATGTTCGCACAGTCCAGGGAGCAAGCAGTTAAATCAGCATATCCTCTCAGTAGGCCCTGAAGGGAAATCAGTCTTCGCAAGACGCAGTTTTTTTTTTCTATTTCACACCAATTTTCACGCCGCTCAACAGGGAAAAAAAAAATGATGAAGGGAAAGTGGACACCAAAACAAGCAAAAAAAATAAGGAAGGAATAAAAATAGGCGAAGACGGAGGCACAGAAGGAACGCTGGAGGGCAGAGCGGGCACAGGACATGGAGGGAGGCTTAAGGTCTGCACCCTGTGGCCCATAACCATGGCAGAAGGTGCCAAGTTAGGGAAGATTCATGGCCAGAATAGGATGGGGCAAACAATGGGATTATCATGGGGCCCTTAGGGTATGTACACACGGCGGAATTTGCATTCCGTGTGTGAACATTCCGCCCGTCGCAGGATTCCGCTCCAGATTAGGCCCGGACGAATGGGCCTAATTGGGAGGGAGTCTCGTGCCGCGGACGCCACCGCCGACTCAGCCACTGAATCCGCGGCAAGAAGGGTCATCTTGCTTCTTTTTTCCATGGGCATGCTCAGAAGACCAAGAGCCGACTCTGGAGGGGGAAGGTGCGACCGCGACAGTCGTGGCAGGCGGGTTTTGACCCGAGAGTAACACTGCGTCACTCTCGGTGCCAAAATCCGCCCCCCCCCCGTGTGAACTAAACCTAAAGTGTAATTATTATTTTGACAAGCTTCTGGCATAGACATACATAAGCCTTGACGGGCGAAGTTTTGGGTGCTGAGACCCCCGCCAAATACAATAAAGCAATGTCAGAAGGTCCGTGCCCTGCTACTGTACCAGCACTGTATAGATTCATAGAAAGCGTTACCCTATATATAGCTCGAGAGAAGCAACAGGAGACCCTATTAGAGAGTAATTGTATAACGGAGCGACATCAATTATAAAGAAATACCAGTGACATCATCGTCAGCAGCAGGTACCATAGAAACTCAATATGGCTACGGGGAGGAGTGACCAGGGGAGGGACAATGCCATGTTGAAATGTTCCCTCACCAAAGTATATTAGGGTCTATTATAGGGGGCAAAATATGCCAAAAAAATCTATATAAAAATTAATGCACAAAAAAAAAATGTCATAATGAAAGTGATATAAAGCTACAAATCACGAGAATCATGAGAATAAAGCATAGGGAAAATAATTATAGGAACACTTGATGGTATTAGGACAAAAACTTGTGCAAAAATAAAAATGCCCTAAAAATAAAGCTCTATGTGTCACCAAAACAGACGCAAAAATTTGAATTTGAATAACCCACAAATAGTCAGATAGTAGATGAGGCCAGATGAAGACAAAAGGACCATAAAGTCCAACCTATAACCCTACAGTGCTATAATCCTACCCTAGAGGACGTCCCCTTGTCACTGTTACTGGTCTAGGTGTAGAGGACGTCCCCTTGTCACCATCATCGGCCTAGGTGTTGAGAATGCCCTCTTGTCACCGGCCTAGGTGTAGAGGATGCCCCCTTGTCACCGTCACCGACCTAGGAGTAAAAAGATCAGTGGAAAGTTCTTCATGTCTTTGTACATTGTTATCAGGTCTCCCCATAGACGTCTTTTCTCTAAACTGAATATCCCTAAATTTGTTAATCTCTCGTTTTCCTCCAGTCCACCCATTTCTTGGCCGCCCTTCTCTGCCCTCTCTATCAGTTATCTCCTTCTTGTATACTGGGGCCCACAATAGTCTATGTTTGGCCGTACCAGTGATTTGTATAGAGACATAACTATGTTCTTGTCATCTAGGCCTCTTTTGATGCATCCCACGATTTTATTTGCCTTGGCAGCAGCTGCCTGGCACTGGTCACTAAAGCCAAGCTTGTGTCCACCATCATCACCAAGTCTCTTTCAGTCTTACCCAGTAATTTACTATAAAGTATATCATCAGACATTTCATTTCTTACATTTGTCTACATTACACTGCCCAGTCTCGGCCCATTCTACCGGCTTGCTTAGATCCCCCTGTAATATTCTACTATCCTCCGCAGTTATTACCTTACAGAGTTTAGTATCATCTGCCAATATGGACACCCTGCTCAGTAAACTCTCTACCTGGTCACTAATAAAGATATTAAACAGGACCCCTGCGGTACCCCACTCATGAATGTGACCCTTCCAATACTGACCCCCGTGGCACCCCACTGGTGATTGTGACCCTTCCAATACTGACCCCCATGGCACCCCACTGGTGACTGTGACGCCTCCAATACTGACACCCGTGATACTCCACTGGTAACTGTGACCCCTCCAATATTGACCCCCGTGGCACCCCACTGGTGACCTCTGATCCCTCCAATACTAACCCCCGTGGCACCCCACTGGTGATTGTGACCCTTCCAATACTGACCCCCGTGGCGCTCCACTGGTGATTGTGACCCCTCCAATACTGACCCCCATGGCACCCCACCGGTGACTGTGACCCCTCCAATACTGACCCCCGTGGCACCCCACCGGTGATTGTGACCCCTCCAATACTGACCCCCATGGCACCCCATCGGTGACTGTGACCCCTCCAATACTGACCCCCGTGGCACCCACCCCACTGCTAACTGTGACCCCTCCAATATTGACCCCTGTGGCACCCCACTGGTGACTGTGATCCCTCCAATACTAATGCCCGTGGCGCCCCACTGGTGATTGTGACCCCTCCAATACTGACCCCCGTGTCACCCCACCGGTGACTGTGACTCCTCCAATACTGACCCCATGGCACCCCACTGGTGACTGTGACATCTCCAATACTGACCCCCGTGGCACCCCACTGGCGGCTGTGACCCCTCCAATACTGACCCCATGGCACGTTTTTAACACTTCTTGCACCAAAAAAAAAAACGCATTATGTGTCCGGTCATGAACCTGGGAAAATAGCCTAGTTATGAAGTGGTTAATCCAGCTCAAGCAAGTAAACACTTTCGGGGACTTCAGTATTTCTCACTTTAAGGACCCCAAGAGAATAAGAATTTATAGGAGTTATTCTTTAACTTCCTCGAAAGTTCATGGCTTGATCTCCCGGCTGCTGTGAATTGCTTTGGATGATTGTTATATTACCATGCACACTGCATGCTGGGAAGTCATTCACCGTATATAATGCTCTTTATGAAAAGCTGATATTATTACCACTGAGCTGCTTACCCTCCAGCTTCAAGGTCTGACCCGTTTTCCGACGCTCTATGATCTGCTATTTCCTTTAAAACTTGATTTCAAATCAAATTATCCCTTTTCCTATCGGCCTTCCATTTAAGAAATTTTTTTTTCCTCAAAAATATAGATCAAGACGATGCTGAGTAACGGAGGACGCAAGAGGACTTCATATTAGCTGGACTAGACTTGCTAAATGGTTTTCTCTTATTGAAAAACGTCTCGCGACTTCCTCAGCGGTTTACGGAAGATGCTCCGAGTGATAATTTAGAAAATTTCTTTAACTCGCAGAGAAATTTTGAAGCTTTTGTTATTTTTCGGAATTTAATTTTCACCCTTGCCGACATATTAAGCGAAGAATATGAAATTTGTTGCTCATTGTTGGTTTGGCCAGACGTGTCTCACACCTTGTGTTCTGGACAAAAACATCATCCATTGGAGCCAATAACATCCCTCACCTCATGGTACAAGTTTGTAATGGATTTACCAACCTAATATGTTGGGTGTGATGAATTGGTCCCTATTTTTTGGGTTCTATTATCAGATTTTCTATCAGGAGCCTCACATTGTTCTCTTGTTGGTTACTTTCCGTTCTTCTGTAGGCCACCATGAGCTGACTTTTCCATGTTTGATGGCTTCATGGGACAATCATTTGCACATATGAGGTCACATCTAGGACACTTGTTCCAACGTCCACTACAATCCAGGCCATTACAATGGAACCAAACTGCAACTCCCAAAATGCATTATGATAAGAAAGTGGCCAATGGATGAAGCAATAAAAAACAAGACAAAAAGTCTGATCTTCTGAAGAAGATCCAGCAGTGCTAAGAGTTCCTCATCCTTAATGCTCCATACTATGGTCTCCACATTGGTCAATGTTCCGGGCAGTTTTTTAGAGTAGTGGCCAATGAATGAAACAATAAAAAACAAAACAAAAAGTCTGTCTTCTGAAGAAGGTCCAGCAGTGCTAAGAATTCCTCATCCTTAATGCTCCATACTATGGTCTCCACATTGGTCAATGTTCCGGGCACTTTTTTAGAGTAGTGGCCAATCAATGAAACAATAAAAAACAAGACAAAAAGTCTGTCTTCTGAAGAAGGTCCAGCAGTGCTAAGAGTTCCTCATCCTTAATGCTCCATACTATGGTCTCCACATTGGTCAATGTTCCGGGCTAAAACACATTACTGATAGTTGAATATCTTACTTTACCACCCAGGTACCATTTTACCAGATTTTTTTTTTAGTTTGATGGGGTTCCAATGTCCTCGAGAACAAGATGACCACCACTTGGTAATTTAGAGACCTCTCAATTTGAGATGTTCAATCAAAAAGTTTTGGCCAGAATCTAAAAACATTCATATAGGAGTCATGATATGTATACAATTTTCCACTAGGTTAAGCATATTCTCGATCCAAGCTTGGACTCAATTTGTCAAAGTCCTTGATTCTTGATTGGGTGAGACGTTCCTTGTCCATATTTTACATGGTTCTGTATTTTGGCCACTTGACTAATAAAAGTGCCTTGTAACACATGGATTAAGGGGTTGAAGCTCACAAGTGGACAGTGCACATGGAGTGTACAAATTTCAGTATTCTTAGATCTTCTTTGGAAAATTGGACGGTACAGATCTCCTCAAGTTCTCCGTCAAGGCAGAAGTTGGGTAGATGTCTTACCAGTTGACTGAAGGGTGGAGACATTGACTGAGTAGTGGCCAATAACAATGACTATACAAATATCTCCTGTTCGTTTGCACTGAGACTACTTGCTTTATTCAATAGAGAAAGAGGTCAAAATAATATTTTCGAGAATGTTTTCTTCTTCTCTGTAACAAGAACTTCATCTAATCCAACGGCGCAGATAATACAACATTGAGCTATGAATGTCTTGCACGTAACCAGGTGCTCTCTCCTCAGTCTTTATGTAGGTTGCACAGATTATCATCAAAGGCCCAGCAAGAGGTAAGGACTGTAAGTCGGAGGTACTTGATCGATTCCCATAATCTATTACTCTGCCACTCTCAGTGGGAGATGTTCTTTTTTTCCCTTTTTACACCTCTTTTATCTTATTGATTCTCAATTATGTGTCTACCAGGTTTTCTTAATTTAAGGAGAATACAAGGGTTTTGCGCTCGAGTCAGAACACGGAAAGGCTTGTCCTGCAGAGTCGGGGAATCTCGAAAGATTTGTGGGCAGTCAACAAAGCGTCCATATAATCAATATCGGGAGTAAACAGATCAATCCATCGATTGTGAGAACTGATACAATATTAACCTGCCGTTAGTTCTCAAGGAGAGTGATACCAGAAGGATCCGAGACCTTTAGTGATGGAGACTCCATCGACCGTACCAATGTTAAGAAGAATGCAAATTGTCGATTCGCTCAAAGTCTTCGACTTAGGCTCTAAAAACTCGAATGTCACTGGCAATATTCCTAGAAATACTACTCAATACCCAACCCCCTCCCCAATTAACCTTGCACTTGATTCTGTTACCTTAGGATTAGAGATGAGCGAACAGTAAAATGTTCGATATTCGTTTCGAGTAGCCCCGCAATATTCAACTACTCGAATCAAATATCGAATCCTATTATACTTTATGGGGGAAAAATGCTCGTTTCAGGGGTAGGCAACGTTCGATCAAATAGAACTTACCAAGTCCACGAGTGAGGGTCGGGCTGGATTCTCCGAGAAGTCTTCTCCGCGCAGCGTCCCCGCGGCATCTTCCAGTTCTGAATTCACTCTGCCAGGCATCGGGCCTGGGCAGAGCCAACTGCGCATGTCCGCACTACAAGAAAATGGCCGCTTACAGTTAAAGCGGCCATTTTCTTGTAGCGTGAGCATGCGCAGTCGGCTCTGCCCAGGACCGATGCCTGGCAGAGTGAATTCAGAGCCGGAAGACGCCGTGGGGACGCTGCGCGGAGAAGACTTCTAAAGGTAGGAGAAGAACCAGCGTTGATTGGCCGACTGTATAGCATTCGGCCAATCAACGCTGGTTCTGCATCGAATCCTAACTTCGAACAGCTAGTAGTATTCGATCGAGTACAAGTATTTCGAATACCATAGTATTCGATCGAATACCTACTCGATCGAATATTACTCGCTCATCTCTACTTAGGATGTGGCAGTGGTGCACCGTATTGAGATCTGTAAGGCAGAAGGCCAAACAGAGGCGTAACGTAAAACTCTTGGGCCCCAATGCCAAACCTTTACCAGGGCCCCCAGCCATAATATATTGTGTTGTTGTACTGGCCTACTTATATTGGGAAGAAATACCTTATGGGCCCCTCTAAGGCTCCTGGGCCTGGGCCTACACCCCAACAAGTTATACCCAAAACAACCTTGACAAGATGGAGAGGTAAAATCTGTTTTACGAGGAGGATCAAGAACTAACCAAGTATAGCGCTCGATCAGTCGACTAGAAAGGTGGTAGAGCATATGCATTAAGGCTCACGCATGGGCCCCCCAATCTGGTGATCGTGTAGGGCTCCAGAGATAGGTGTTAGGCCTTCATGCATTGCACCTCCTTCTTCTTCACTCCCTTGTTTTTTGGCTTGAGCCAGGCAGTGAAAGAGTTATCGGGAGTCCAGATACACCAATTTGTTCTGTGAGAAATAGCAGGAGAAAGTCCTTGGAGCGAGAGACAGATAACACCGGGAGATCAGATAAGCAAAATATTACATTGTACATAGTCTGATTCTGTCTGCTAATATTTGCTGTTCTGTAACACTTCCTACGGCTGCTTCCAACTTCCAACTTTCATCTTTGATTAGAGAAAAAGAAAGCCGAGTCCTTTTGGATTTCTCTCAATGTGAGTTCCAAATCCTTGACTTCTTCTGGAACGGAGATATATAGCGATGCCTTGGTGCAATCGTAGGTGTATGGTGTTATGGACGATTGCAAGATCTGGGGAAATGTCTTTTATACCTTTGGGGTGTTACAATGAGGTCACAAAATATAAAACTGGTCCAAACATTGACCCATTCCTTACTGTACTTACACAATAGCACTGTGCACTGTTGCCCAAACTATTCGTTGTGTCTCCTAGGAGGGTTCTATAAAGACCACCAGTGGGGCACGAGCTAAGATTGAAATTCCTCCTCCACAATGTAGGGCTGCAAACTGCCGGCAATACTATGGCCTGTATTTTTTAGGCATGGCAAAAAGACCTTGGATGATGTCACGGTCATGTTAGCAGTCAGGTGCAGGGGCAGAGCTTGTACAATAGTTCTGTTTATGGGAGAAGCTAGGTGGCAATGCTCAATGAATCGGAAATGTGGATGCAGCATGGCTGAGTGCGTATAAGAAATGTGGTTGTAGCATGATTGAGTACGTGTAAGAAATGTGGTTGTAGCAGGGTTGAGTGCGTGTAAGAAATGTGGTTGTAGCAGGTTTGAGTGCGTGTAAGAAATGTGGTTGTAGCAGGGTTGAGTGTGGGGGGATGTGGATACAGCAGAAGGTTTTAAGTGTGTGGGAGGAAATTTGGATTTTGCAGATCTGGGTGTGTGTAGGGAACATGAATATTGCAGAGCTGAGTGTGTAGGGGAAGGTGGATGTAGCAGCACTCACTGTGAGGGAAATTAGGTAGCAGAGATATGGTGGTGGGGACAGCTTTTAGTGACAAATTAGCATTTAGGGCTCACCGAGACATTGAACAGGTGCTGGTGACCATTCCATTTTTTTTTATCTTCCAAATAGTATAGAACCCAAAGAGAAAGTGACATGGCCCATAGCATAGATCGAACCCCATTAACATCCTAGACTGTAGTACTTGTAGGTCTTCATTTCGTGTTTGTCGGACTTGTTTCCAACCTCCCTTGTATGATAACATTGTGGGGCTGGAGGAGAGACATTCTTGCCTAAACTGATGAAGCCAATAACTCCAAGGGCCTTGTAAGGTGTTGGGAGAGCCCTCACAAGGCTGTTTTGTTGCTACGAGTTCCATACATACATATCTCTAGATTGTGGCACAATGTGCTTTGCTCCAGTATGAACTCCCCATTCCCTCCTGCTCACCCCAGGTCCACGCTCCGAGTTACCGCTGTATTGCTACTATATTGAGCGTCTCTATATATACCTGTATTTTTTTATATATCCATTTGATTCCTGCTGCTTTGTTACTATAGCTGCAGGACCTTTGGGTCACAATACCCTCCTGTGCAGGTCCTCTAGCTGGAGGAAGAATGAGGCTTTGGTGGGGTTTACACCTCATAGATTCTAGTGGTTGCTGTTCTCCAAAAATGGACCCAAGGAAATTCAGTCTCAGATGCCGTGATCACTTGTCACGGCATCTGAGACTGAATTTCCTTGGGTCCATTTTTGGAGAACAGCAACCACTAGAATCACTGATCAAGTGATCAATTGATCACTGAACAAGGTGCATGCCCATAAATGTGTACCCATACCCCTGTAATAGCAAGGCACTGGTGGATAAGGTGCTCACTGAAATCAATGGGCCATCTGGATGATGAATGGGCACCATCAAGGAGATGGCCTTTGTTCTTTGCTATGATTGATGGGTTATATTCCTATCTGAGCCAGACAACCTCTTTAAAACCCCAAATTTATTCTTCCATTTCCAAAAGAATCTTACGTGTCCAACAACAGAATGATACAGTTGTAATTTTATCAACATTGAACTATTCCGACCAATGACCTACCAAATGTGGTGTCAAAACAGAACTTTTAGCTTTATCCCAAAGTTCAAAAACATTCACTAGATAGAAGTGACATCTCCGAGCCACGGGGCTCTTTCTGCCTCATTTCTCAGGATTGTCAATATCTCCTAGAGCCTTGATGGGGTTGGCCGATGCCCCAACCTATAAAATAGTTAACTACCTTTCATTGCCCCGAGCCGCAATTTTCTGTTTGTGCTTTTTGACTTGACCTCGCATTTTGAAGACGTTTTCCACTGTTTCCAGATAGGGATGAGCAAGAAATGAATGATAATCTTGGAGACGGAGAGATTTTGTATCTACACGGCTTTAAGGAGGACACGCGGGGAGTTTCTGGGTAATTTATAATTAGCTTAATCAAATTGTGCACGGAAAGGGCAGCAGCGAGGTGTGAGGTCAACGGCGGCGGCCATCAATATTGATCCACTGCCAGCTCACTCCACAGCTTCAGACCGCTTAGTCTCTAGTCGTGGGTCTGTGTCCGATGCTCAGCCAGTATTAACCCCTCAGATTTGGTTTTCTGGAATTTTTTATTTTTTAAAATGTTCTCTGATGGGTCTAAAATTACATTAGTGTTGAACCCAAAACAAGGACCCACAGCATTGCCAACAAAGAGGCCTTGGCACACCGTCATCCTTTCTTCTTCACATTTGGGTCATCTGAGACCTTTGGACCCCAGAATATAATAAGCAGAGGCCCAGGGAAGATGAGAAAAATTAAAAAACACATATACTCCCCTATGTAGGTCCCAGTCTTTATAGGGTATGTTTACATGGGTCATTTGCATTCCTCGTGTGAACACTTCTGCGCGGCTAGTCGGGACATTCCGCTCCAGATTAGGCCCAAAGGATGGGACTTATTGGGAAGGAGTCAGCTGCGGAATCCGCGCCAAGATAGGGCAGGTCACTTCTTTTTTCTGCGGAAAAAAGAAGCGAGCGGCTCCCATTGGCGTCAATGGGAGCCGTTTTTGGAGGAAAATTTTGAGGCGGATTTCCCCAGTATTTTCTGAGAATGCGTTATGATGTTGAAACCCCCCCTTACATCACAGCTTAGGGGGTCAACCACAGGCCTCAGTGGTGACCAGGGACCCTAATGTCAGCAAGGAGGTTGGAAGATGTTGGGTACACTCAGGAAAGAAGACCAGACACCGCAGTGGAGTCCAAGAAAGGTGATTATTTTCTGCTCCTTCCTTGGTGCCCAGGTTATTATGCTTTGGGATCTGAAGAGACCCCACAGTATCATAATGATTTGTGCGTGGCAAACCCCCCAAATTTTGGATTTAGCCAAGCCCAAAAATTTGGGAAAATTGGTAATGAACTTAGTTGCTCACCTCTAGTGGTAATGTGTTGAAGAACTAGGCAAGAGGGAACCTAGACAGGAAGGAATTCAATTTCTCTGCAGCACTCCCACAGGAGAAAATAAGTATTGCATTGTTCCCAATTCAATCAATGGGCTGTCCATGCAATTCTTGAAGAAGGTTGGTCTTTCATAGATAGAGCAACACGCTTTGTAGGGACTCTTTACTTTGGCTAATACACGAGGGTCCGTAATGGGGAACTTGCATTTTATGTATTTCTATTGCAACCATAGCAGCGTACACCCGAGCAGATCTATTCTGCTATGGAGGTGCTTGATTGACTGTTTGGGTGTTAGTCAGACATAGTATGGTGACATTATTTAAAATGTATTTGGCGGTATTATTTAAGTTAAGTACTATAGCTATTAGTTCAGCATCACTTAGAGGCTTTTAGAGGGTACTGCGCTGTATGACGCTGTTATTAGACATTGTATATTATTAGGCTTCTAACAGCACAATATTTGCGTAACATTATATTAGCGGTATCATTTTTACACTGAGAGCCGTTATTATGTGTGTTGCTTTTATATGGGATTATTTCTATACAATATTGTAGAAAAAACAAAGTGGAACAAATTGGGGGTATGGGGATTGGGGATAAATATACCTGTGCCTGGCAAAACAGCTGAAGGTAATAGCGAAGTGCAGCAGGTAGCAGCTTTTATACCGCACAATACTTTATAGGTATCGGATAAGAGTTATTGTAATTATCAAGCTTTGCTCAGAAAAGTCCAGGTAACGTTAAGGAGCGGCCGTGCAGGACCATGTGACCAGTCAGTGCGTGTGCAAGATACATGCTTGAAAAATGTCACGGGAAAGGAGCCTTTGTCGCCAGGAGGCTCGCACATAACACGTCCGTACAGGGTGAAGGTCAGCTGAAAAAGAACATTCAACCAATATGTCCTGCAGCAGTGACAGCTCCGCGGTCACAATCTGCAACCTACTCTGTCCTTCTCCTAAACTAGGAATTGCTATGTGTCTTAAAAGGCGGCAGAAATATCAGTATATCTACATGAAATGTTCTGTTCGCACCCGGGATGGACCCTGTTCAAGGCACCTATGCAAAAAAATTAAGCGTGGGTCCCCGTTCTGCTAAA
Source organism: Leptodactylus fuscus (assembly GCF_031893055.1). Lineage (NCBI taxonomy): Eukaryota > Metazoa > Chordata > Amphibia > Anura > Leptodactylidae > Leptodactylus > Leptodactylus fuscus. Next base: position 10,430,456 of record NC_134270.1, read on the forward strand.
ATGAGCATCTATATTTTTGCTATAAAACACTTTTGAATAAAATCCCTGATGATCTAGGGTGGTGAAGGGGTTAATAGGAACATCCCTGGTTGTCTAGGGTAATGAAGGGATTCATAGGAACATCCCTGGTTGTCTAGGGTAATGAAGGGGTTAATAGGAACATCCCTGGTTGTCTAGGGTGGTGAAGGGGTTAATAGGAATATCCCTGTTTGTCTAGGGTAATGAAGAGATTCATAGGAACATCCCTGGTTGTCTAGGGTGGTGATGGGATTCATAGGAACATCCCTGGTTGTCTAGGGTAATGAAGAGATTCATAGGAACATCCCTGGTTGTCTAGGGTGGTGAAGGGGTTAATAGGAATATCCCTGGTGATCTAGGGCGGTGAAGGGATTCATAGGAACATCCCTGGTTGTCTAGGGTAATGAAGGGATTCATAGGAACATCCCTGGTTGTCTAGGGTAATGAAGGGATTCATAGGAACATCACTGGTTTTCTAGGGTAATGAAGGGATTCATAGGAACATCCCTGGTTGTCTAGGGTAATGAAGGGCTTCATAGTAACAGTCCTCTTTGTATAAAGTCTAGAATGGCCTAATAAGCACTGGTAAGCCATTACAGAATTCCACCAGGGAGAGGAATGGGCTGGAAAATGATGAGTATTCGAGGCTGGTGAATGGCCCTTTAAGATGTTTTGCGAATGCAATGGGTCAAATCATACTAGCCACCTCTCCCAGGACCTCCGGGAGACTCACACATTGGATGACCGGACTCTCAGAAGAACAGATAAATCTCCAGGCCATCAGGGTAGCTGTCACTTTATATGGGACTTGGACACTTTATGTGGAGAGAGGGAGCGGTCAGCACATTTATTGTCCAAACTACAATGCTCGGAAAGACGTGGCCAAACCCATAGGGGACACGTCTGTGGTCTGCTGTTTATGCTTTTTTCCCAAATGCCATGAACAAAATAGTAGGTGGGACGTGATAGGAGAGAAGCAGAGGGTTAATGGTGTCAAGCTTTGTTCACATCTGCGTCGGTAATCTGTTCGGGGGGAGTCCGCATGGGACTGCCGAACGTATTTGCAAGCGGAGTGCAGTGAAAGCACACGGACCCCATAGACTATAATGGGGTCCGTATGCTTGCCGTGAGATCTCCGTAGGGAACATGCGGACAGGTAAGTACTTCACAATCTACTTTTCTGTCCGCATGACTCATGTGGAGATCTCGCCGCAAGCACACGGACCCCATTATAGTCTATGGAGATCAGTGTGCTTTCACTGCACATGCGTTCTGTAGTCCGTTCGGGGGGTTCACAATAACCAGAATACCCCTTTAAGATCCTGACTTTCAATGCAAATTCTGTAACTGGACCCCACCTGCTAGTGGCCACTTCAGACATTGGAGCTTGGGTACATCTATCATCTCTGCACCCCTATACTCATATAGGTAAACCCCAGAATACACCAGCTCCTGATTGGCTGTCATCCAGGAATGAGCAGTCTACCGGCACAATGGACGGCGGGGTAAGAGGGGTTGCTCGGCTGTTGTACATCCACTTAATTCTAGATTTACTGTCACCTTCGCCCAGGTGATTCATGTTTTTCATTCTACCATTGAGCACTCATGTTCGGTGCGAGATTAAAGTGCTGCTTGGTGCACGCCAGTCAGCAGAGAAAGCAAGAAGGCATCAATCTCCTCGTCAGACCCCCAAAGCCGAGCGCCAGGCTCCCCCGGGAGGGTTGGGCTGTTTTATTTTTCACTCCGGCTTAGACGTGGCTGATTGAAAATTGCAGCCTGCAGGGCCGCGAGCGACGACGTCATGCCTTTATCCCACAGAGACGTCTCTGATTTATTGAGAATAGCTAAAAAGGACCCTCATAGGGATGCACTCACACAGTATAAGATGCAGAAGAGCTTGTTTAACCCATTCGGCACCCAGGAGAGAATTGGCCCGTTCCATCAATATGGCTGTCAAATTCTAGATACTACGATCATGTGATTGTTGTACTTATTAATGTCATCTTGGGCAATGCAATGGAACTCAAGTGAGGGAATAGCTATCCATTGGCCTGCACCACCACATACTTGCCAGGTTTCTTGGAACATCTAGGAGATTCCCAAAGGGAGGGGTGACCTCCTCGACTCCCGTGAGAAGGGTCCACCATTAAAGTGTCCACATCACACCGTTTTTCCGGACCTCAATGACCAAGTATGAGCCACCACAGCATTGGATCTGGAGGTTGTGATAGGGGGTGCAGAGGATGAAGACACCCCTAAAACCTGGTGCCCAAAAGCCCTCTGCTGCCTAAGGGAGCATTCACACGGCGTAACGTCCCGCGAGATTTGACACGTGTACGCCGCGTGACGCTTTGCGTGCCGTACACGCTCCCATTCATTTCAATGGGAGCAGGGGGGGCGTATGCGCCGCACTAGTTTGCGGCTGTGAATAAATGCACGGCCGCAAACTAGCGCGGCGCATACGCTCCCCGCTCCCATTGAAATGAATGGGAGCGTGTACGGCACGCAAAGGGTCACGCGGCGTACACGTGCCAAATCTCGCGGGACGTTACGCCGTGTGAATGCTCCCTAAGACGTCACCAGTATTAGATTTGGACCATAGTAGGTGGAGGACCCTGTAAAACATTTTGGACTAGCCCTAGAAGCTCCAAGTTACCTCCAAAATTTTTTCGTTCGACAATTTCAGTTAACAATAGGGTTGAGCGAATGGGATCATAAAAGATCGGATCCCGATCATCGATCGAGCAAATTTCACGATCGCGATCGGCTGGAAACGATCGGAAATTGGATTTTGAAATCTCAAGATCGGCTCAACGCTAAAAGTGACTTTTCCCATAGAGAAGCATTGACTAGTGTTGAGAGATCGGGATCGGGAAAGATCGGATCGGGCAAATTTCACGATCGGGATCGGCTGGAAAATGATCGGAAATCGGATTTTAAAGTCGATCCTGAAATCTCAAGATCGGCTCAACCCTAGTTAACAATAATGGACATCCGATGGTCCCCATTATAGCGAGAGGGGTCCCTTGGACTCTGTTTGTGTCTTCTGGTGGACCAGAAGAATGGAAACCCAGCACAAACGTGAACTTAGCCCAAGTTTTCTCCTGGCTATACCACCAGACCACCAGTGCCCACCTCTGCCTGTCCACTTTTGGGGCAGGACTTTCTATGCCATGCAACGTTTTATGACTGGGACTTGTTGACATTTGCTGGTAGTTGTCCAGGATGACAGCATGTCGGGATGGCCATGTAACTTCCACAAGACCGTGCCTATCTTGGAGGCATACCATGCCCTCTTTTGGTGATACAAGCACAAAAATATATGCCAGCTATGCCCCTTTTGGTGACAGGAATGGTACATAGAGAAGGGCTGAGAACCACCATGGCCGAGATGGTTTGTGAGCTCTCCCGGGAATCTGGGAGTCTCACCTTATTTGGGAGGCCACTGGACAGGACAGGCGGAGTGACTTGCTTACGCCCGCACAAGCCCTGCCCACTCCCATTTGCTCTCCTGGGATATATAGATCCTATATAGTATTATATAAGGTCGTACATGGTGCCAGTAGCAGTTCGGCACCATAACTAGTTCTGGCTGAAAGATTAGAAAGATATGGTTACTTCATTCCAAAAACAGCGCCACACCTGTCCATGGGTTATGTTTGGTATTACAGTTCAACTCTAGTCAACAGGTTAGACCGGCAATACCACACCCAAGGGGTCTACCAGAGGGCAATATACATGTACAATATGGCGATATGAAGAGTGATACGTCTTTAACCCTCTGTTCACCGGTACGCATTGCTCAGACAGAGACAATGTCCGTAGTAAAATATTAGCCCCCCTCTCGTACAGCGCGTCAGCCTCGCGGCCTCATTTCCTCCCGTCTTGGCGCTTTTGCCCGGTTCACGGGTCCCTTCTCTATGGCTGATAAATAATGGAGAGGCGGCGGTGGGTTAAGTGTATGCAGCCAGAGGGCGATGTTTAATTAGGTACGAAATGAAAGTGTTCTCTTCACTCCGAGTGATTGAGAGGCGAGCGGCCGCGTGAGCGACAAGCAGATAAATCTTAAGAGAAGGAAAGCAAGCGACGTCTATATGGGATGTCACCAAAGGGCTTGTCCGTGTTAATAATGAAGCTCAACCAAACCGTCCACATTTGTTTTGTCAAATGACCGTGGGTTTTCGTTAAATGCCCAATTATTGCACTTTTTTAGGAATCGCCAACTTGGACATTCTTCATTGGTTCTTATGTTCACTCCTAAGTGCTACCCCCTCTACCTGGATCGGGAGGTGAGCTAACACTAATGCCCCATGCTCGGTAGCGGAGGGTGTACCCACCATATGCGCAATTTGGGCCAAGATTACGAATTATCACCTATAGTCAAGGGCGTGCGTACGAGGCGGTTTAATGCTTATAACTGCACACTTGTTGACCCTGGCCATCGAAATAGGAAAACGGTGACCTGCCAACCAACAAGCCCTTAAGTCAGTTGTTACGGAGGCGTTCATTGGGCGTTGTTGGGCTTTGGAGTGACTTGAGAGTACAATTCTCCATTCTGAGCACATCTGGTGTCCCTTCTATACACCAGTGTCGATCTGATGTAGGACTCCAAGTATCGCTATGTATGGAGAATTGTACTGACCTCTATGGTGTGTGGGACCTGGGGGGCACCATATAGTGTGACACTATATTTTGTGGGTACAGTCCCAAAGAGAAAATGGCACTATTGCTTTAAATTTTGCAATTTTGCACAATGTACTCATGAATACGGTCTGGTGCATTCACACGGAGTAACATGCCGCGTGACCTGCCACGTATACGCCGTGTGAGATTTTGAGCGCCGTATACGCTCCCATTGATTTCAATGGGAGCCTGGATCGTATACACCATGTTATTTTGCAGCAGTGATTTTGCAAAATCTCACACGGCGTATACGTGCCAGGTCACGCGGCACGTTACTCCGTGTGAATGCACCCAATTATCCATCTTTAGAGCGGTGCTCCACATCCCAAAAAGACCAACAAAGCAGAACTTGATGAAGAAGAAAGCGGGGGGCACTTACCCAATTGAAGATGGTTTTTCTTAAAACTTTCCTTTTATTGAAGCATAACAGTTAAAACAATACCGGGAGGGAGAAGCGGGGGCAACGACCGTTTTGCACCAACACAGGTGCTTTCTCAAGTCTGGTATGTGTCCACCTGTGTTGGTGTGAAACGGTCCTTGCCCACGCCTCTGTATGTCGCGTCTCCCTCCCGGTATTGTTTTAACTATTATGCTTCAATAAAAGGAAAGTTTTAAGAAAAACTATCTTCAATTGGGTGAGTGCCCCCCGCTTTCTTCTTCATAAAGTTCTACTATATTTTGTGGGTCCTGGGGTCTTTAATTAAGACATGTGATGTCTCCTATAGATGAACTCCATAACTCTCTCCCAGTCACTCAGAAGCAGCAATAGAACCATAAAGGACATTATAGAGAAGTACTGAGTGGTATTGATGTAAATGAAGCACTTGGGGTGAGATAGAAAACTCACTATTAGCTCCAGCAGACTCTGTTTGTCTCTTCTTCTCTCCTGAAATTTCTATAGACACGTGTAATCTGTGAGATAACATTCATTTTTGATACCGATACTTATATGTTGGATATTAAAGGCAGTAGCATAGGCAGAATTTTATAGAGCAAGGGGAGGATATCATGGTGGGAGTTCTCCAGATACACTATGGTGTCCCCTAAGAGCCCCCACATAGTATAAAGACTGATATAGGTATCAGTATCAAAACGGACTGTTATCTCACAGATTACACGTGTCTATAGAAATTTCAGGAGAGGGAGGAGAAAAGAAGAGACAAACAGAGTCTGCTGGAGCTAGTAGTGAGTTTTCTATCTCACCCCAAGTGCTTCATTTACATCAATACTACTCAGAACTTCTCTAGGGTTCTATTGCCGCTTCTGAGTGACTGGGAGAGAGTTATGGAGTTCATCTATAGGAGACATCATAGCAGCTAGTCTCCGCCCACCAGCACAAGGAAAACGGAGAACGATAACTCGAGCCTGCAGAAGGGAAAACTGCTACAAAATGGTCAGAAATAGCCTAATCCTCATGTCTATGTATATGGTGCCTGAAAAAGCAAAACAAAGGGTAAGGATGCTTTCATCTTGTTTTACATTTTTTTTTCCTTCAATGCGGAATTTTGGAAATCAACATTTTAACCCCCCGTACGTCTTGTACAATAAAACGATAAGATCTGAGGCTCACAGATGACGAGAGCCTTTTGCCGTTTGTTCTCTTTTTACATATTCATACTGAGTTCAGATGCTGAAACATTTATCTCCAGTTTGCCCCCAAACTACATGGAATTTTTATTTATTTTATTTATTTATTTTTTTTACATAAAAACGTCAAATCGTTTTTTTCTTAACATGGTGAATTCTGCTCGCAGCCATAGATTCAGCTTGTGAAGCCGCGAGGTAACGCAGTCAGGGATTCCCAAGCTGTGGCTGATGAACTTAGCGCTAACCTGAATATCATAAAAGGCTGGAGACCAAATATAGCCGGAGGTTTATCAGCAGGTACGGCGGGCGAGCGCGGTCGGAGGATCGCATTTTATGTTTATTGTTGTTATTTTTTACATCGCTCTCATCCGCAGCTGCTTTTATAGGCCGTAGAGGCTTTCAGCACAGTTTGATCTCCATTTAGTTGCATTTGCCAATGGGTCATTGGAAATTTTGGTGGCCTTCTGTACGTGAGGAATAAACATTCCGGTAGCAATGATAAAACTGAAGGCCTTTTTGGCAGCTGCTTGACGCCGATGCACTCTGAACAATTCAAGACACAACGTCTTAGTGTCTCCGTCCCCTTTCATGTCAGATCCTGGGCTCCTTCTCCCCAGATGCCCCATAGCTGTCTCCATGGTGTGAACGTTCTGGGTTGTGTTTCACTTTACAGACCTTCGTCATTCCAAGGGTTCATAGAGGTGTCCACATGCGTGTGCTGTATACAAGGATGGGGCAATGGACATTCTTGATCGTTTGGACATCTAAGGTCCTGATACCTGGAGGAAGTTGTTTTTGGCGTTTGTTATGAGTTGGGCTGACTGGGATGTGGCCCAGAAGATAAAGGCTCATCTTGCTGTGTGCCTCCTATGTGACCTCCGAACCCTAATGCAAAATATGTAATAGGGCCCTCACCATTTGCTATCTATAATACTGCTGAATTCTTATGTTGTAGAGAGGAATCTGGGCCCCCTGAGGCTCCTGGACCCAGCAGCAGTTGTACCCCTTATAGCTACGCCCCTGATGTAATGTTTCATTGGAGCGCCAGATTAATAACTCTAAGGGTCCATCCTCCAACAACCCCTGAACATTAGGATGTCTTTTGCTGGGCCATTATTGCATCAGAGCTCTGGTTGTCTGGTGGACCAGTCCAACACTGCATGTAACCCTATAATGGTGGTTTTCCTTAGAAAATATGAGGAGCAACTCAAAAGAGCCAATATTTCATTTAAAAAAATTGTTTGAGAAGCCTACAGGTATAGGCAGATGTCTAATGTGGTGGTCAACTGATGCCATGTTGAGTGTTGCTGCCTGGCATGGTTTTTATAGTCCCCACCATGATAAGCTGTTGTGTAGGCTCCTTATTATTGTTCATTGGGACATAAAGCTGGTCCATTCCTCGTGTGAAGTGAGTATGAAGTCATGGCCATGGAGCAGTTTGGTAGCAGGAATAGAGACGTTCTTGAGTCATGTAGTAGGAGGGACGCTAAGGACTTCTTTGGGTAATCCAGAGGACATAAGACTTTACCCCAATGATAATCTATGTCCATATCTCGAGCATATCTCGAGCAGCTTCACCAGTGGATGATGTTCCATTGCCATTGACCTTGAGGATCAAGAGGACGACACACCCAGGCAGATACTCCCACTCTACCCTAATCACTTACGCGATTGTTATGGGATTGGCAGTCACTATATATACTGAAAATCTATATACACTGCTGTCAGGTAAAAGAGAGGTCCTCTGATGGTTGTTTGGTGATGTGGATTCTGCCAAGAGGAGATGGAAAGTGTCCCTTTATTGAAGTTTTGGGAAGCCACTATCAACCTATCCATCCATAGCCCAACATTCATGGGATACTTTTATATGGTGTGGGTATATCTCACAAAAACACCCCAGGGTAGATTAGAAAGTCTTCAAAACTTCCATAGTTTTTGGTAAAGCTGATCATATCCGTGCACACGAGTCCCAGAGTTGGAATGCTTGTTCCCAGGGTATTCGCCGACTTTAATGTGGCCATGTTGGACACAGTGTCAAGTTTTAATAGTGTAGAGTACCCCTTTAATGGGGCAGGCTATGCTAGACTCTTTGGCCACAGTGACTGCAGGTAGTTCATCGTGGTGAAAAACCCAATCGAGCCATGAGTTATGTGTGTGTGCGCACAGTATTACTTATTCTCCCGGCATCCATACTTCAATCTCCGGTAATCGCCCACCCCTTTTAATACCCTTCCTCCGTGGAATTGGCTGATACATAATTTACAGCAAGTCAGAGACATCATTTTAAAAGGAGTCATTTTAATGCAGCCGTATTTCTGAGAGTCTCTTGTTAGAAGAAGCCATAAATCTTCAGTTTTCATCCTCCTGTGCTCTCATCTTCCCTCCGGTATTGGGATTCCCTTCATCCCCCAAAATATCCGGTAATAGCCGTGTCAATAAACTGTCAGCATCCTGGAAACTCCCACCGTTGTGAATTATGAAGCCGAACATTGCAGGACTGTTAAATGTAACGTGTCTCGTATCTGTATAAGACTTTCTGCAAATCCAAGGGCTAGGCCATCCGTGTAGTTTGCCCCTTAGGGGCAATTAGTTATTTGCAGGGCCAAGGATTCTGGTAGGCCACTGGAACATTTATAGACTGTATACTTTCCATTCTTACATGGTGTACAATGTGACCACCGTAACGTCCTCCCTACCCACGGTCACCATCCAGACGTTACGAGAAATATTGCCGTCAGGGACCCGACCAAATATAAGGTCTCTCTCCTTACTGCAGAAACCCAGTGACAGAGGTTACGGACTCTAGATTTTAAGGACACGTTGATCCAGGGTTTTTATACTGGAGTTGGGAAGGAATTATGAGGCGATTGGCATGAGCCTCATGGGGTTTATTGCCTTCCCCTGGATCAACACTGTAGGGGATTGTAGGGTTATAGGTTGGACTTGATGGACTGATGTCTTCATCCAACCTCATCTACTATGTAAGTAGGTTACTATGTAGTCTCTGACCTGATGATGGTTGGGGTGCCTAGGATGTTGGTGTTGGATTTAGGACTCAGGAGACAATAAGGAACGATGTAAATAACTCACACTTTTATCCAAGGTTCACACTAGCATTGGTCTCTCCACCATTTTGAGACCCATCTGCTAAAAAAGTGGTTACCCATGAGCACAATATACTATAATGGGCTCCGTCTGGTTTTCGCTGGTTATATACCCAAACTTGTACGGGATTTTTCTCTCCAGTGATCTTTGGTGGAATCTCCAATGGACAGTCCAACGTAGATGTGAACCTAGTCTTATTGAAGCTTGATAAGTAAGGCAGCTGGACAACCTATAGACACCATTGGGAAGCAATTGGTTGGAGCTAAGACTTCTAGATGGTTCTCTCTGGTTCAGACGGTCTTCATAAATAGAGATGAGCGAACAGTAAAATGTTCGAGGTTTGATATTCGTTTGGAGTAGCCCCTCAATATTCGACTACTCAAATCGAGTATCGAACCCTATTATAGTCTATGGGGGGAAAATGCTCATTTCAGAGGTAGGCAACGTTCGATCAAATTATACTTACCAAGTCCACGAGTGAGGGTCGGGCTGGATCTTCCGTGCAGTCTTCTCCGTGCAGCGTCCCCGCGGCATCTTCCGGCTCTTCATTCACTCTGCCAGGCATCGGACCTGGGCAGAGCCGACTGCGCATGCCCGCACTACAAGTGGATATGTTCAGTCGGCTCTGCCCAGGCCCAATGCCTGGCAGAGTGAATGAAGAGCTGGAAGACGCTGCGGGGACGCTGCACGGAGAAGACTTCTAAAGGTAGGAGAAGAACCAGCATTTATTGGCCGACTGTATAGCATTCGGCCAATCAATGCTGGTTCTGCATCGAACTTTTACATTCGAATAGCGAGTGGTACTCGATCGAGTACGAGTATTTCGAATACCGTAGTATTCGATCAAATACCTACTCGATCGAGTACTACTCGCTCATCTCTATTCATAAAAAGTGTGTTCTTTCCCCTCCACAAAAATATACCTGCAGTTGCCCAAACTGAGGGTTGCAGGTCCCTAAGGTTTGTTAGACCAGGCCTAAGGTTCATGAGTCCTAGTCGTAGCTATGAGGTCCGTCCATAGGACTGCCATTGTTGCCAAACTATTTCTGTTTGTATCAATAGGCAAATGCGTTCTTGGGAGCAATGACGTGCGCATGCGCGGGGTCCCTAAAGAACAGGCCAGGCACCATGAGCGAAAGATGGGACCCATCGGACTCTTCTCTAGGTAACTATAAAGGTTTTTTCTTATTAATGCGGCTGCAGATTGCTGTATAACAGGTCGATTTGGGACGCTAAATCCCCTGTCCACAAGGACCCATGGGTGGTTTCGTCTTCCCAATCTCCCCGGGAAGTTCCCTTTAAAGCCACGTCAGGTATAGCACAGAGATAGGCTGAAAACCCCCAAACGACCCGGTCTTTAAGGGGTTAATCATAATAATAATAAACAGTAAAAACGCCCGGGCCGCTAATACAATGTATATGAGTTTATGATTATTACTATTACGTCTTTGCAGGACACGCGGCAGTTTCCGAAACGCTGGCGACCATATCCTATATCACATACAATATGAAATATTTTTATTGCATAATCCAGCCTGCGGTAGTCCGAGGAGCCGGCAAGAAAATAGCGGCTTCTTAACACAAGCATTCAAGTCCTTGAAGGTAATTGTTGCCCAATGAGAGAGAATTGCAGCGCTTTTCTTCGCCTGTACCCTATTTAAGACTCGGCTGGCAGCTTTTCCCTAATGCGCCCCTATTATGTGGCGAGGTAATTCAGCAGTTAATTGTGTTCTCTCTCCTCCACAAAGAGGAGGTTTCTACATCAAACCCCAGGGGTCTGTCTGCCGGCCATACCTGCGGCACGTAAAAGTATCCCTTCATTGTCAGCGCCTCCGCATCGCCCTTATTAACGCTCCCTCACTGAACCCGTGTTTATCGGATAAAGTCATTACTCAGTTCACTTAAAGGGGATGCTGAGACTGCAAAAAAAATGGCTGCTTTTATCTCAAACAGCGCCACATCTGACACCAGGTTGTGTGTGGTATTGCAGGTTAGCACATAGGAGAGGCTCTGGTGTTACTATATGAATGTAGCAGTGCCGACTTTGTCGTTAAACCAGTTTCTTTATCTGTAGCCCTATAAAAAAGCTAGAAATATGGCCGGATGGAGCTGTTCACACCACAGTGCTGAACCTGAGGCTGCAGGATTGAACGACTTTGTAGGAGATTCTAGAGAAATCACCCGCGACTTATCCCTCTCCTAATTGAGCCGACCTCACAGGAATAGTGATCTGTAATGTCGTGCAGGTCTCTTTAAACCTTATTGTTACCCCGACAGGTTATATATAGGTTGGGGCAGAACAGGCGAAAGTCACCTGACCCACTTACAGAAAATCCCTGATTAAGGTAGATCCCCTCTTAAAGGGGCTGTTTCCATGATAGGATGGACGGACAGGTTTAGCCTTGTTGAGACAACCCCTTTAAGGATAAATGTGGTGCCATATATTATATGGGGGCATAATTGAAGGGATGTTAAATTATATGGGATTACTTAAGGGGACAGTATTATGTGGGGGGCATATGGAGGGATATTAAATTATGTGGGGGCCACTAGAGGGCACACTGTATTATGGGGGGCCACTTGGAAAGGTATTAAATTATGTGGGAGCCACTTGGGATGACACTGAATTATGTGGGGGCCACTTGGGAGGACACTGTATTATATGGGGGCCACTTGGGAGGACACTGTATTATGTGGGGGCCACTTGGGAGGACACTGTATTATGTGGGGGACACTTGGGAGGACACTGTATTATCTGGGGGTCACTTGGGAGGACACTGAATTTTGTGGGGGCCACTTGGGAGGACACTGTATTATGTCAGGGGCCACTTGGGAGGACCCTGTATTTTGTCAGGGCCACTTGGGAGGACACTGTATTATGTGGGGGCCACTTGGGAGGACACTGTATTGTGTGGGGGCCACTTGGGCGGACCCTGTATTTTGTCAGGGCCACTGGGGAGGACACTGTATTATGTCGGGGGCCACTTGGAAGGTCCCTGTATTATGTGGGGGCCACTTGGGAGGTCACTGTATTATGTGGGGGCCACTTGGGAGGACACTGTATTATGTCGGGGGCCACTTGGGAGGTCACTGTATTATGTGGGGGCCACTTGGGAGGACCCTGTATTATGTGGGGGCCACTTGGAAGGACACTGTATTATGTAGGGGCCACTTGGATGGACCCTGTATTTTGTCAGGGCCACTTGGGAGGACACTGTATTATGTAGGGGCCACTTGGATGGACCCTGTATTTTGTCAGGGCCACTTGGGAGGACACTGTATTATGTAGGGCCACTTGGCAGAACACTGTATTATGTGGGGCCACTTGGCAGGACCTTGTCTTATGTGTGGGCCACTTGGCAGGACACTGTATTATGTGGGGGACACTAGAGGGGTGTTAAATATAAACACCATACATAAGTAATGTAATACTACTGCTTATCAATGCCTATATAATACCACTGTATAAATCCTGGTGGTCAGAGGCCTCAGGGGCCGGTCACTGGGTTATCACAGGCCGACATCTCTCTGTTATCAGAATAATATAACACTGTATTAGTTAGTATAGTGACACACTGCACACAATACGTCCTCGGCCTGCCGATATACACCCCATTCACTGCTCTGCTCTGTATATGGCCTCCATCCACACCTTCATGTTGGAGGTAATGTAATCATTCTCCAGCTTCCCCGCTTTTCTATACAATTGTGCTCCATTTTTATTGATTTTCCAGAATAATATGTTCTGCTGGTGAAGGCTTTAATGTCCTCGCTGTACGAGTCGGAAGACGACTACAGATGGCGGGTACAGCGCCGATCATAAAGACATTAGTATTGGACGCGACTGATAAGATAGAAATCGCTGAACCTGGTCCTGAAGACATCGCTAGAAAAGATGGTATAATAATAATATATTATATAGCGCCGACATATTCCGCAGCACTGTACAAATAGTAGACATAAGCATTACAGAGTCATAGGAAATTCACACAATGGGACTGAGGGCCCTGCGCACAAGAGCTTACAATCTATGAGGTAGGTAGGGGGGTGACATAATAAAATGGATGAAGAACTATGCGTCTCCATGGTTACAGACTACCAACAAACTCTTTGTAGTCTGAACGTCTCAGGTATACGTTATACCCTCTGGCCTTATTATATATTACTAATCAATGGGACACAGAGTAATACAGGACTATAGGGTCAGAGTAATACACAACTATAGGGTCAGAGTAATACAGGACTATAGGGTCAGAGTAATACAGGACTATAGGCTCAGAGTAATACAGGACTATAGGCTCAGAGTAATACAGGACTATAGGGTCAGAGTAATACACGACTATAGGGTCAGAGTAATACACGACTATAGGGTCAGAGTAATACACGACTATAGGGTCAGAGTAATACACGACTATAGGGTCAGAGTAATACAGGACTATAGGGTCAGAGTAATACAGGACTATAGGGTCAGAGTAATACAGGACTATAGGCTCAGAGTAATACACGACTATAGGGTCAGAGTAATACAGGACTATAGGGTCAGAGTAATACAGGACTATAGGGTCAGAGTAATTCACGACTATAGGGTCAGAGTAATACAGGACTATAGGGTCAGAGTAATACACGTCTATAGGGTCAGAGTAATACAGGACTATAGGGTCAGAGTAATACAGGACTATAGGGTCAGAGTAATACAGGACTATAGGGTCAGAGTAATACAGGACTATAGGGTCAGAGTAATACACGACTATAGGCTCAGAGTAATACAGGACTATAGGCTCAGAGTAATACAGGACTATAGGGTCAGAGTAATACACGACTATAGGGTCAGAGTAATACAGGACTATAGGGTCAGAGTAATACAGGACTATAGGCTCAGAGTAATACACGACTATAGGGTCAGAGTAATACAGGACTATAGGGTCAGAGTAATACAGGACTATAGGGTCAGAGTAATACAGGACTATAGGGTCAGAGTAATTCACGACTATAGGGTCAGAGTAATACAGGACTATAGGGTCAGAGTAATACACGTCTATAGGGTCAGAGTAATACAGGACTATAGGGTCAGAGTAATACAGGACTATAGGGTCAGAGTAATACAGGACTATAGGGTCAGAGTAATACAGGACTATAGGGTCAGAGTAATACAGGACTATAGGGTCAGAGTAATACACGACTATAGGGTCAGAGTAATACAGGACTATAGGGTCAGAGTAATACAGGACTATAGGGTCAGAGTAATACAGGACTATAGGGTCAGAGTAATACACGACCATAGGGTCAGAGTAATACACGACTATAGGGTCAGAGTAATACAGGACTATAGGGTCAGAGTAATACAGGACTATAGGGTCAGAGTAATACACATCTATAGGGTCAGAGTAATACAGGACTATAGGGTCAGAGTAATACACGACTATAGGGTCAGAGTAATACAGGACTATAGGGTCAGAGTAATACACGACTATAGGGTCAGAGTAATACACAACTATAGGGTCAGAGTAATACAGGACTATAGGGTCAGAGTAATACAGGACTATAGGGTCAGAGTAATACAGGACTATAGGGTCAGAGTAATACACGACTATAGGCTCAGAGTAATACAGGACTATAGGCTCAGAGTAATACAGGACTATAGGGTCAGAGTAATACACGACTATAGGGTCAGAGTAATACAGGACTATAGGGTCAGAGTAATACAGGACTATAGGCTCAGAGTAATACACGACTATAGGGTCAGAGTAATACAGGACTATAGGGTCAGAGTAATACAGGACTATAGGGTCAGAGTAATACAGGACTATAGGGTCAGAGTAATTCACGACTATAGGGTCAGAGTAATACAGGACTATAGGGTCAGAGTAATACACGTCTATAGGGTCAGAGTAATACAGGACTATAGGGTCAGAGTAATACAGGACTATAGGGTCAGAGTAATACAGGACTATAGGGTCAGAGTAATACAGGACTATAGGGTCAGAGTAATACAGGACTATAGGGTCAGAGTAATACACGACTATAGGGTCAGAGTAATACAGGACTATAGGGTCAGAGTAATACAGGACTATAGGGTCAGAGTAATACAGGACTATAGGGTCAGAGTAATACACGACCATAGGGTCAGAGTAATACACGACTATAGGGTCAGAGTAATACAGGACTATAGGGTCAGAGTAATACAGGACTATAGGGTCAGAGTAATACACATCTATAGGGTCAGAGTAATACAGGACTATAGGGTCAGAGTAATACACGACTATAGGGTCAGAGTAATACAGGACTATAGGGTCAGAGTAATACACGACTATAGGGTCAGAGTAATACACGACTATAGGGTCAGAGTAATACAGGACTATAGGGTCAGAGTAATACAGGACTATAGGGTCAGAGTAATACACGACTATAGGGTCAGAGTAATACAGGACTATAGGGTCAGAGTAATACACGACTATAGGGTCAGAGTAATACACGACTATAGGGTCAGAGTAATACAGGACTATAGGGTCAGAGTAATACAGGACTATAGGGTCAGAGTAATACAGGACTATAGGGTCAGAGTAATACACGACTATAGGGTCAGAGTAATACAGGACTATAGGGTCAGAGTAATACAGGACTATAGGGTCAGAGTAATACACGTCTATAGGGTCAGAGTAATACAGGACTATAGGGTCAGAGTAATACACGACTATAGGGTCAGAGTAATACACATCTATAGGGTCAGAGTAATACAGGACTATAGGGTCAGAGTAATACAGGACTATAGGGTCAGAGTAATACACGTCTATAGGGTCAGAGTAATACAGGACTATAGGGTCAGAGTAATACAGGACTATAGGGTCAGAGTAATACACGACTATAGGGTCAGAGTAATACACGACTATAGGGTCAGAGTAATACACGACTATAGGGTGAGAGTAATACAGGACTATAGGGTCAGAGTAATACACGACTATAGGGTCAGAGTAATACACGACTATAGGGTCAGAGTAATACAGGACTATAGGGTCAGAGTAATACAGGACTATAGGGTCAGAGTAATACACGTCTATAGGGTCAGAGTAATACAGGACTATAGGGTCAGAGTAATACACGACTATAGGGTCAGAGTAATACACGTCTATAGGGTCAGAGTAATACAGGACTATAGGGTCAGAGTAATACACGTCTATAGGGTCAGAGTAATACAGGACTATAGGGTCAGAGTAATACACGACTATAGGGTCAGAGTAATACACGACTATAGGGTCAGAGTAATACACGACTATAGGGTCAGAGTAATACACGTCTATAGGGTCAGAGTAATACAGGACTATAGGGTCAGAGTAATACACGACTATAGGGTCAGAGTAATACACGACTATAGGGTCAGAGTAATACAGGACTATAGGGTCAGAGTAATACACGACTATAGGGTCAGAGTAATACAGGACTATAGGGTCAGAGTAATACAGGACTATAGGGTCAGAGTAATACAGGACTATAGGGTCAGAGTAATACACGACTATAGGGTCAGAGTAATACACGACTATAGGGTCAGAGTAATACACGACTATAGGGTCAGAGTAATACACGACTATAGGGTCAGAGTAATACACGACTATAGGGTCAGAGTAATACACGACTATAGGGTCAGAGTAATACAGGACTATAGGGTCAGAGTAATACACGACTATAGGGTCAGAGTAATACAGGACTATAGGGTCAGAGTAATACAGGACTATAGGGTCAGAGTAATACAGGACTATAGGGACAGAGTAATACAGGACTATAGGGTCAGAGTAATACAGGACTATAGGGTCAGAGTAATACACGACTATAGGGTCAGAGTAATACAGGACTATAGGGTCAGAGTAATACAGGACTATAGGGTCAGAGTAATACAGGACTATAGGGTCAGAGTAATACAGGACTATAGGGTCAGAGTAATACAGGATTATAGGGACAGAGTAATACAGGACTATAGGGACAGAGTAATACACGACTATAGGGTCAGAGTAATACAGGACTATAGGGTCAGAGTAATACACGACTATAGGGTCAGAGTAATACAGGACTATAGGGTCAGAGTAATACAGGACTATAGGGTCAGAGTAATACACGACTATAGGGTCAGAGTAATACAGGACTATAGGGTCAGAGTAATACAGGACTATAGGGTCAGAGTAATACAGGACTATAGGGTCAGAGTAATACACGACTATAGGGTCAGAGTAATACAGGACTATAGGGTCAGAGTAATACAGGACTATAGGGTCAGAGTAATACAGGACTATAGGGTCAGAGTAATACAGGACTATAGGGTCAGAGTAATACAGGACTATAGGGTCAGAGTAATACAGGACTATAGGGTCAGAGTAATACACGACTATAGGGTCAGAGTAATACAGGACTATAGGGTCAGAGTAATACACGACTATAGGGTCAGAGTAATACACGACTATAGGGTCAGAGTAATACAGGACTATACGGTCAGAGTAATAACAGGACTATAGGGTCAGAGTAATACAGGACTATAGGGTCAGAGTAATACAGGACTATAGGGTCAGAGTAATACAGGACTATAGGGTCAGAGTAATACAGGACTATAGGGTCAGAGTAATACAGGACTATAGGGTCAGAGTAATTCACGACTATAGGGTCAGAGTAATTCACGACTATAGGGTCAGAGTAATACACGTCTATAGGGTCAGAGTAATACAGGACTATAGGGTCAGAGTAATACAGGACTATAGGGACAGAGTAATACAGGACTATAGGGACAGAGTAATACACGACTATAGGGTCAGAGTAATACAGGACTATAGGGTCAGAGTAATACAGGACTATAGGGTCAGAGTAATACACGACTATAGGGTCAGAGTAATACACGACTATAGGGTCAGAGTAATACACGACTATAGGGTCAGAGTAATACAGGACTATAGGGTCAGAGTAATACAGGACTATAGGGTCAGAGTAATAACAGGACTATAGGGTCAGAGTAATACACATCTATAGGGTCGGAGTAATACAGGACTATAGGGTCGGAGTAATACAGGACTATAGGGTCGGAGTAATACAGGACTATAGGGTCGGAGTAATACATAACTATAGGGTCGGAGTAATACAGGACTATAGGGTCAGAGTAATACAGGACTATAGGGTCAGAGTAATACAGGACTATAGGGTCAGAGTAATACAGGACTATAGGGTCAGAGTAATACAGGACTATAGGGTCAGAGTAATACAGGACTATAGGGTCAGAGTAATACAGGACTATAGGGTCAGAGTAATACACGACTATAGGGTCAGAGTAATTCACGACTATAGGGTCAGAGTAATTCACGACTATAGGGTCAGAGTAATACAGGACTATAGGGTCAGAGTAATACAGGACTATAGGGTCAGAGTAATACACGTCTATAGGGTCAGAGTAATACAGGACTATAGGGTCAGAGTAATACAGGACTATAGGGTCAGAGTAATACAGGACTATAGGGTCAGACTACAATATGTTTGTAGTCTGTAACTACAGAAACACATCGCTCCACCCTTGCAGAGACCACAGATTATAACAGCGATAAGCAGGCAGTGAAACACAAAGGAAGTAAATTCGGGTCAAACCCAAAACTTGGATAATTTAGGTCAAATCCAGTTCACTCCTTTCTAATAGGAACCTGCTAGTAACACCTTTACCAGGCTGCAATGCACACGAGGACTCCCCCGATCTATATATAGTATATCTATAAGCCACATCAACAATTACGCACAGCTATACCAATCCATTGTGTGTAATGACGCCCTCACAACAAATCTTCTAACAGACTGGCACATCCATACGGGGAGCAAGGAGTCGTGTTTTCCTCGCTCAGGCTGGATGATGAATGGCACAGCGGTGGCGGTAGTACATGTGCAGCGCGGGTATTGTGCCGATCTGACGCCACCGAATACAAGACACTTAGGCTTATACAGTTTACAATACTATTCAGATGAATCAGAGGGCATCAAAGGCGACGCAACACCTGAACAGACCACTAGAGGCAGTGTGGTAGAGCAGCATTGGAATACCTCCGGTCATGCTATGTCCATATTCCCCATATGTGCTGATCACAAGGGGTGCCAAGGCTTAGACCCCCCCCCCTTAACATCTGTTATTTTGGGGGGCAGGAGCTGTTGAGTCTTCATTTTACCTGCAGTTGGCCATCCATGCCACCAATTCACTTGATCTTGGCCATGACTCGGGTGATTGAGGTGTTATTGAGGGAAACTTACAGGGTAGTGGGTGGGATTGGAAGCCATGGTGTGCAGAGGGGATTTTCTGTGACTATTTTGCAGTGTATTTCATGCATTACCCATTAAATCGGACCATACATACAATGGTAGATGGTTGGCATAGCCATGGGCGAGCCATGACACGGGAGGGAAAGGAGACCATTACTGTAAGACGGAGTGCTGCAGATAGATGAACATGATGTTTTGGTTTACACCTACCCTGACCGCCCCGAGTCAATCTTCTCCTATGTTCCACTAAATCTAAACACAGTGGCCAACCATGGAAGCCATCTATGACTTTTATATGATTAGGGTACCAGGTTTAGGAAAATGGAGAAAGACAATTCTACAGTGGAGAGTTCCCAGCAACTCAAGTAAATGGGTACTCCCAAAATGGTCCCATCAAAAGTCCCTTCTCCTTGCTTGATCACTCATGGAAAAGAAGTTAAACATAGCGATGGACAAACCAATTTGTTCCAAGCCAGGTTGACCCAAATACACCTAATTCTTCTCTAAGATCTCTTTTCTTTAAGATGGCAGCGTTACTTCTTTTGGCCTTCCTCGGGGTGTCCGGCGCTCTCCTTGTGACCTCCACTGGGGCCTGTGATTGGGTAACAGTGGACACACGGGCACAAAAAGGAGGCACAAAAGAGTGCTAAGCTTATTCGGAAGAACCATCAGGGTTATGAGATAAGATAAGATAAGATAATCCTTTCATAGTCCCACATTGGGGAAATTTCAGTATGTTACAGCAGCATAGTAATACAGATACAGGATAATACACAGTAATATATTACAGACGTAGACACACATATGCTGAGAAGAGAAGATATACTAGGAGTCCATAGGAGCTAAGGAACAGAAGAAGAAAGAAGGAAGACTTCATCGTCATAATCATTAGTTCTCTGTGCGGAGTGTCTTCGCTTGGTCTGATGTAGATTATACAGCCTGGTCGCGGTTGGAAGGAAGGACCTGCGATAGCTCCTTCTCACACTTGGGGTGAAGCAGACGGTCACTTACAGTGCTGCTAAGTGCCATCAAGGTCCCATACATGGGGTGGGATTTGTTCTCCCGCATGGAGGTCACCACAGACAGTGTCCTTCTGTCACCCACCACCTGTACTGGGTCCAGGGGGCTCCCCAGGACAGAGCTGGCCCTTCTGATCAGCCTGTCAAGTCTATTTCTGTCCCTGGTTGATATACTGCTCCCCCAGCAGGCCACCCCGAAAAAGATGGCTGAAGCAACCACAGAGTTGAAGAAGGCCCTAAGAAGTGTCCCCCGGACTCCGAAGGCCCTCAGCCTCCTGAGCTGGTAGAGCCTGCTGTGGCCCTTTCTGTGCAGCGCCTCCAGGTGGTCAGCCCAGTCTAGGTTATTGTTGAGGAGCACGCCCAGGTACCTATAGGTCCTGACTATCTCAATACATGTTCCTTGGATCTCCACTGGGGTCGGAGCACTCCTCCGTTTACTAAAGTCCACCACCATCTCCTTGGTCTTCCCAGCATTAATCCTGAGCTGGTTCCGCTGGCGCCATTCAACAAAATCCCGGTTTAAGTCTCTGTATTCCCTATCGTCGCCATCAGTGATAAGGCCGACTATAGCAGAGTCATCGGAGTACTTCTGTAAGTCCGGGGTCCCACGTGACGTAAATCGCTGCGTTCTACAGTCCCTGCAAACTGGATGCAATTCTAGAGAATCCCATCCGCACATTGCAGAAAAAT
Organism: Leptodactylus fuscus; assembly: GCF_031893055.1. NCBI lineage: Eukaryota > Metazoa > Chordata > Amphibia > Anura > Leptodactylidae > Leptodactylus > Leptodactylus fuscus. The sequence goes on from NC_134270.1 coordinate 10,451,824, forward strand.
ATGGGCAGCGGAAATGCTGCGTTGTGTTTTTGGAAATGATAGCAAGTCAATTACACTTATGGAAATGCTGGTGGTTTCCCCATAGGTATAAAGGAAGGAGAAAGTCTGCAGAGGAAAGCCGTGAGGGAAAACCTGCGATGCAACACTTTTTCGCTGCGGTTCACTACATGGTTCCTTAGCCTAAAACATGCTTTCTTCCATGCTTTCTTCTGTCCCTGGTTTGTGTCAGCTCCATTAATCAGAACTGAGCTGCAATACCACGCGCAGCCAGTTGACAGATGTGGCACTGTTTGTGGGAAACAAAAAGCAGGCGTGCTTTTCTGAGCCCATACAAACCCAAGCCCTAACCAGGATGAAGCGCTAAATATATTTGCATATCTAAAGAAAGTGTGATCAAGACCCCCGAATCCGGAGCGGCAGGTACCTGAGCAATTACTTAACACGGTTCCTAACTGATAACCCCATTTAGCTTGTCAAGTCTCGTAAAAAATAAAAAGCTCCTAGCTCTCTCCGTGCAGGAGATAAAAACCCATCTCATGCACTTTATCATGAGCGTCTGCCGGCCGCGCTCGCCTGTACGCAGGCCCGAGACGCCTTAACTGCATCAATAACAATAAAAAGAGCACAGGTTTATTGGCAGGGCCATTCCCAGGCCCTGGAGGAATAGAACCCGAGCAAGTGCATCCCTAAAAGATTGAGCGCCGCTGTCAAGCCAAGATGCAGAGAGCAGTATCTAGAGGCCGGGGTATGCAGGAGGAATAAGGTTGTCATTTGTAAAATCTTCACCTCTGCCAGTCCGATGGGGGGCACTCATTTTTTTTTTTAGATATAAAAAAATCAGATACAGGGAATATCTGCTCCGGAAAAGAAGGTTATAAAAGTGTCCGTCATCGGGAAGGCGGTAAGATGGAGGGTCCTTGTATCTGAAGGTACCGCGCGCTGACACCGTCTTGGCACGACTCCCTAATTGATTTATGTCGTCTTTGCCTCGGAGTCATAAATGACATGCAAGGAAGATATTAATATGGAGTCGTCTCCTGACAGTGCAGGGAATTAGAAGGTTTTCATTAAGAAGGACAGCCATGTCTATGAAGACCTTGGAACATGCCCCCACCTACCATGTGCTGGTGTCTCCATAGGTGGCATTATGGTCTGGGGGTTCGGGCTACGTCTGACCCCCTATAGCTATGCCCTTGTGGATCCAGAGACAGGCGGTATCCATCTGCTAACACCGTCGGCCATATTTGTCCCCAAGGAGTCACTTTTTTGTCAAATGGTCACCCAGTAAATTTTGTGCTCTCCCTCTTGTAGTTCTCCCTGGCAAGTAGAGATGGGCAAATATTGCAAAATTTCTGTTCTGTTATCAGACATCAAAGTCCCTTCAGGCCCCAGTGGAGGCCAAAGTGGTGCGGGAACATAATAGACATAATACTTACCTCTCCTGGGCTCCTTTTCGGTCATCTCCCAGCCTCCTCGGATTTTGCTGGCCCTGGGGGACCGCGGAGGCCTGTAATTGGGTGCCAGCGGTTACACAGAACAGTTGACATCATGGCACGTCAATGCAAGCATCATAAATGCTGAGGCCCAATCCTAAAGTCACCCACGAGGTTGGAAGACAACCATAGAGGACCCAGCGATCCCGAGAGTGGTCAGGGAAGGTGAGTATTTTTTATTTTTCCCCACTTACTCTTGGTCTCCACTTATTATAATGGTGATTTGCTGGTGGAGATCCCCAAAAAATTTGAGTTCAGTTGAACTTGAAACTTGAAATTGTTGGAAAATTTGGGTCAAATTCCGACATGTGAATGGCTGGACCCTAATGGCTGGTATTAGGACCCTTCGTGTTTCGGCACATACAATATTCTGATAGTTGGTGGAAAGTGAACATTGATTATCTTTTTAAGGTCTGATCTACGGTCTACATGAACTTAGTCTGGAGTCCAAATTAATTTTAGAGTCTGAATTATTTTGGAAGTTATCCATTAGTCTTCTCTGCACAGTATGTCGGCGCATCAACATATCAACATTGTGTATCAAATCAAATCAAACAGGCTTTATTGGCACGTCCAAATAGATATTTGGCATTGCCAAAGCTGGTAAAGTGTGTGGGGGGGGAGTTGGAGTCGGGGGTGGGGTGGTTGATTTGGGGTATAACAGTCCATGGAGTCTTATCTTCCTCTTAGTTGGTGGCCGCTATATTGGGAGGTGGGGTGGGTGGTTTGGGGTATAAGGCCGGGTTCACACGGAGTATTATGGCACGTAATGTGGTACGTAGACGGCGCGGGAGCTTTTGTGGGCTGTCTACGCTCCCATTGTTTTCGGTCCCGCGCCGTCTACGTACCACATTACGTGCCATAATATTCCATGTTAACCCAGCCTAACAGTCCGTGGAGTCTCATCTTCCTCTTAGTTGGTGACCGCTATATGGGGAGGTGGGGTGGGGTGGGTGGTTTGGGGTATAACAGTCCATGGAGTCTCATCTTCCTCTTGTTTGTTGAAAGCTGGACACGTATTGGGCAGCGATCTCCACAGTGGCCTCTTCTTCTCCCAGTAGTATGTAGAGTAGGATGTGTATCCCTGAGGGTTTTTGTATGGCACAGTATATGCAGCAGCCTCATAGAGGAAGGCCCGGAGGTTTGAAGTGGTAGTAGTTGTGGGCATGGTTCCCTGCAGAGCAGGCCTGCAGACTCTTTGATGGTGGTGGATGGAGCCTGATGGCGGTTGGAGTCTCCATGATGGTAGGTGCAGATACTGGAGGAACACTGCCTAGGAACATTGAGGTTGGAGCTGAGTGCTAAGATGGTAGTTACCGGGTGTCCTTCTGTGTCTCCCTTGTTGGGACAGTCTTCCTCCTGAACAGTTGCTGGAACTCTCTTAATTCACCAGATGTCGGCAATGCCTTGGCTGCAGGGATCATATCCGGAAACAGATTTCTCACCTGAGGCAGGTTCGTAGCTATGAGGTCCATATAATGTTACCCTCACAGTCTCTTCTTGCACACTATATCTTCCAAATGAGCAGGGATTACTCCCATCTCCTGAGTATAGAACAACATGATGACTGTCTACCTCAGACTACTCCCTAACTGGGGAATGATAACTCATTTAGTCCTCCAAATGTCTCCTCCCACCAACTAGAGGTTCCGAGAGGGTTGTACCATCAGCCCATTATAGCAGCCCAAATGGTTTGTCCCATTAATGGTACGATGACGTACCAAACACCTTGATATCACTATGTCCGTAAAAACAGATAACGGAGACGGAAATCGAGTTTAGAATTTTTTTAAAAAAACATTTCCCTTCCTAAAATGTCCCAGTCCTGAAGTGGTTAATGAAGAAGTTCACCCTACATAGTATATGATCTGGTCTGGATAGAGGGTTGGTCTTCTGGAGGAGATCTTCGGGGGAGGGTTTACAGTTTGACTCCACCCACAAGGTTGCCTGTTGTCAAGGATGTTGTTGGGCCCCAGCACCCACAGGCAAGTGTACGTGGACTGAACACTGAACAGGTAGCGGATATCTGATCTTTTCTTACTTTTCCGCATCATTACCGAGCAGCTATTGTGAAATATCCAAAAGACCAACGTTAACAATCACAGCGTGCGCGTGAAATTGTGTAGTCGCCACATCCTGCATGTTCTATTTTCTATCGTGTTTTTCGGTATTTTTTTTGCGTAGCGTGGCGGGTAATGTGCATTCTATCCTGTGTGCAGTCTCATAAACACATTCATAATCCATTGCAATGTAAGTTTCAGCTCAGCTGTTTGTCTGCCCCCTGCTGGCATCACGCCCTCTGCCAAGGCTGAATTCATTTGACAGATCCACTTCAGGCGCCAACAATGGACTCTATTGGCAACTGAACAATCAGGTTGGAAAAATAACAAAATAGAGCGGAAGAAAAATACAACATATTTGACAAACCATATTTGTTAAATAGAAGCTTGTAATCCGTATCCAGAGGATACTCTTCTAAATCGCGGTTGTTTTTATTACTTTTTTGCAGCATTATTATTTTATATGACTGGAACAGTCACGTTTTGCATGTTTGGAGCAAAAAACAAAGTAGAGCAAGAGGTAAAAAGCAAGATTCTGTTTGTTATAAATAATGTAATGCCGCCATATAGAACCAAGATAATGCCGCCATATGCAGCCCTCATAATACCACCAATAATATTGTGAGTAATATGCAGTATGCAAATAATACTCCTGTTAAAAACCAACATAATACTGACATGTTCGACATGTATAATACTACTATACAGTGCCCAAATAATATGTAGCATCTAAATAAAACATAATGCCATATCCAGGATAATGTCGCCATACACACCACTCATAATACCACAATTCAGTCACTCCAAAAGTATTCAGTGTAATAATCATAATACTGCCATACAGTTTCCACAAATTCTAATATACAACAACACCATACACAGTAAATAACACCGCTAATAGGACCGCTCATGGACATAGATCATATAGCTTGTATTTTACAGTCTCACGGGTCATACCAATTCAGCTAAAGCCTGATTATCTGGCACACGACGAAGCTTGTGACCAGCACAAATATCAATGGTGAATAGCACTGTTAGGTTATGTATGAAGTTGTTATGTGGTGACTATACTTTGGTATTATTTGAGCACTATATGATGGTACTATATAGGACTATATGGTGATATTGTTTGAGCAGTGCATGTTAGATCTATTTGAGCACTGTATGGTAGTATTATTTGTGCACTATATGATGGTATTATTTGAAAAGTATATGGCAGCATTATTTGAGCACTGTATAGTGGCATTATTTGAAAACTACAAGGTGGTACTGTTTGAGCACCAGACAGTGGTATTCTTGAGCACTATATGGTGGTATTATATGAGCACTCTATGGTAGTATTATTTGATTCAATATACAGTGGTATTATTGAGCACTACATGGCAACATTGTTTGATAAATGTATGGTGATATTATTTTACCGTAATATGGTAGCATTGTTTGTGAACTTTACAGTGCCATTATAGAGCACTAAACGGAGGACTTATTTGAGCAATGTACGGTGGAATTATTTAAGCATTGTATGGTGATTTCAAGCACTGTATGGTGGTATTAAATAAGCATTGTACAGTGGTATTATTTGAGCACTGTATGGTGGTATTACTTGAGTACTGTACTGTGGTATTATTTGAGCACTGTAATGTGGTATTTTTTAAGCATTATACGGTGGCATTAAATGAGCACTGTATTGTAGTATTACTTGAGCACTGTGCTGTGATATTATTTGAGCACTATATGGTGGTATTACTTGAGCACTGTATTTTGGTATCATTTGAGCATTATATGGTGGTATTACTTGAGCACTGTACTGTGGCATTATTTGAGCACTATATGGTGGTATTACTTGAGCACTATATGGTGGTATTACTTGAGTACCGTACTGTGGTATTATTTGAGCATTATATAGTGGTGTTACTTGAGCACTGTATTGTGGTATTACTTGAGCACTGTATGGTGGTATTATTTGAGCACTATATGGTGGTATTACTTGAGCATTGTATTGTGATATTACTTGAGCATGATACAGTGGTATTTGCTTAAAGGCATAGTGTAGCCGTACTACATAGACACTGCACAGTTTATTTATTAGCAGTATGTGGTTGTGGTGACACTGTATGGCATTATTTTTGGAATTTTTTCTACATACGGCATTACTATTAGGCCACCACTTTATTAAACATGATACGGTTTATTTCTCTGCACAACCTATGGCAGTATACCACATTATTTCCCTTCTGATACTTCAGTCATATTTTCTTCCACATTATTAACATCCCCTAGACCATTACTTGGTGCGTTACCATCGTATGGCGGTATTTTAGCTGAGGGACACGTTTTGCACCTGCCATATAATTGCACCTTTTACCTTTATTACTACAACATAATATTTTTTAAGCTCGCCATTTGCTATTAGCCAGAGGGCGCTGAGGAATATATCTCCGCCACCGCTCACTCCATAGCACGGGGGGAATGGATTTGGGACCTTGCTCCACTGATTTGCAGCCGTGTCAAAGATTGATTTCTATTGGCTGTACTGCCGCGCTATTGACACAGCCACTATGTCATTTTACAGACGGATGAGCAGGATTGTCCATAGATCCCATCCGTCTGTGTGTCAATTTGTCACAGAACATAGGAGCAGAGATTAGTAATCCTCTCCCGGAGCCGCTCCATCACTACAGATAATAAAAGGGTTACTCCGCTCACATATTACTCTTCTTTGTTCAACCGGCTGCAATGCAAAGGATCAATCTAATCTCTTCTAATTGAGAACAAAGGGTGAACAGTAGGCAATGTGAACAGGTCTCTATGTTCATTACCAGGCCTAATAACCTCAAGACTGGCAGAAGCCAACGCTGGTCCCTCACGCTTTCCTACCATTTCATCTGACTCAATGAAAGACGATATCCAAAATTAGCACAAGGCGATGACAAGGCCTGCCAGAAGACCCTCGCAGTACAACTCCTCTGGTGCGCTTCCTAAATTAGACGGAACTAACTATCTTAGACAACCTTCCAGAAGTGACAGAAGGGAGATTCTGAGAAGCCATGCATTAAGTGAATTATAAGCCCACGACTTCACCTGAGGCATCTGGAGTATAAGTAGAACATCTGATCTGACCCCAAAACGAATATAGAACCCCAAAATCAGACCCCCTCAAGCCTTGGCCCTCTAAACTAACCTTGAACTAATACAGACCCCTAAAAATACAGACCCCAGACCAGACCCCAAAACTAATACAGACCCCAGACCAGACCTCTAAACTAATACAGAACCCGGACCAGACCCCTAAACTAATACAGACCCAAGACCAGACCCCTAAACTAATACAGACCCCAGACCAGACCCCAAAACTAATACAGACCCCAGACCAGACCTCTAAACTAATACAGAACCCAGACCAGACCCCTAAACTAATACAGACCCAAGACCAGACCCCTAAACTAATACAGACCCCAGACCAGACCACTAAACTAATACAGACCCCAGACCAGACCCCTAAACTAATACAGACCCCAGACCAGACCCCTAAACTAATACAGACCCCAGACCAGACCCCTAAACTAATACAGACCCCAGACCAGACCCCTAAACTAATACAGACCCCAGACCAGACCCCTAAACTAATACAGACCCCAGACCGGACCCCTAAACTAATACAGACCCCAGACATGACCCCTAAACTAATACAGACCCCAGACCGGACCCCTAAACTAATACAGACCCCAGACCGGACCCCTAAACTAATACAGACCCCAGACCGGACCCCTAAACTAATACAGACCCCAGACCGGACCCCTAAACTAATACAGACCCCAGACCGGACCCCTAAACTAATACAGACCCCAGACCAGACCCCTAAATAATTACGACCCCAGACCAGACCCCTAAACTAATACAGACCCCAGACCAGACCCCTAAACTAATACAGACCCCAGACCGGACCCCTAAACTAATACAGACCCCAGACAGGACCCCTAAACTAATACAGACCCCAGAACGGACCCCTAAACTAATACAGACCCCAGACCAGACCCCTAAACTAATACAGACCCCAGACCAAACCCCTAAACTAATACAGACCCCAGACCAGACCTCTAAACTAATACAGACCCCAGACCAGACCCCTAAACTAATACAGACCCCAGACCAGACCCCTAAACTAATACAGACCCCAGACCTCTAAACTAATACAGACCCCAGACCAGACACCTAAATAATTACGACCCCGCACTACAGACACTCCTCACCACTCCTAATCCCTGTATTTTGCAGTCCTCTTAATTCGCAGATACCACTAGTGTCCTGACCAGGGAAGCGGGGGGGGGGGGGGCAGTTATTGGGGTACAAGGGTAGGGGTCACACCCAGACTGTGCTGCCTAAGCTGAGTTATTGTAGGTATTTCCCATGGTTGAGGACTAAGCTGCATTACCACTTACAGTCTATGGCAATGAGACTTTTCTTTTGGGGGGCCCCCGATTTCATGGCACCCTGATGGGTTTCAGTGTACTGAGGGATCCGAGAATTCATTGTGTGACGGCCATTAATATCATTTGTGTGAATAGCGCCTTAGGAGTGTTGTCATGGGGATATACACAGAAACTTTCCCCGTAGAAGGTGAGGCTTCACCCTGTGATGATGCAAAACAAGCTGATCCCACCAAATCTCCGAGACTCCATAGCAACAGGTAAAACCTAATGAATTACAGCCCTATGGGACTTTACAACTCTTAATGGGAACAGTTCACTTCAGCAGCGTGAACACAACCTATGCGTCCAGATACGACTCTCAGCTATTGTGAATACAGGGTCGTATTTACCACTAAGCACAGCAGGTCCGCTGCCTAGGTTGGCCCCTGGCTGGGGGGGGCCTTCGGGTGATCGTATTGTCCTATTTTCACAGCCTCCTCCCTCCTTGCCAGCTGTTCCCTCACCATCCTAGGCACCATTTAACCATTTAGGCACCAGGGGCCTAAATACTAGCCAGCACCCTCCATCCCAGGGTCTTATGACCGTCATGGCCTATCTGGACTCCCACCCATGCAGTACCCTCACAGAAGATGGTGGTACTGTGGTGGGTCAGATCTTACAGGACCTCCTTTGTCCTATCCTGATAGGTGACCTGCTGGTGATTCTTCATTACTTCCCCCCATAATTAAAGCAGAGCCTTGTGGTTAGAAAAGACCCTTCACCAACTCCAACTCTGCACCCTTCAATAGGTGAGGCTTCACTGACTCTGACACAGTTGGAATTTTTTCTCTAGCCCCCACCGTTCCTGAGCAATCATTACTGTTAACACCCGATATGCTAATTAGGCTCTCTACTGTCAGATGGGCGGTCTAAGACTCTCTGCTCTAGTCCAGGAGCGCTCACATGACTATAGAAAGCCTAATTAACATATTGGGTGCTGAAATTAAGAGTACCGATATCTCAGGATCTTGAGATTTCAGGATCGATTTTAAAATCCGATTTCCGATCATTTTCCAACCAATCGCAATCGTGAAATTTGATCGATCGCCAACCGGAATCCGATCTTTTCTGATCCTAATCGCTCAACCCTAGTCAATGCTTCTCTAGGGGAAAAGTCACTTTTAGGGTTGAGCCGATCTTAAAATTTCTAAATCCGATTTCCGATCATTTTCCAGCCGATCCCGATCGTGAAATTTGCTCGATCGCCGATCGGAATCCAATCTTTTCCAATCCTGATTGCTCAACTCTACTTAGGAATGGTGGGGGCTACAGAAGACACTCCAACTACGCTACAATCAATGGAGCCGTGCCTATTAAAGGATGCAAAGAGTTGGTGGGAGTGGTGAAAGTTCCCCTTTCATACTACAAAAGTGCCCCAAACTATGGCCATAAAAACTGTTTTATACTCAGCCTCAGTGTCCAGGAGTGCCTAGTGCAGCCATACTTGTATATATATGGCCTTGGGTCAATGGCGAAGGTTTCCAAACTAGAGTCCATCCATCAAAAATCTTCTACAAGGAATGGACTATAGGACAGAAGAATAGTCTTGAATTGACTTTAGGTAATGTTGACTAAAAGTGCATGTACTTTTGGGACAACCAGTTTTTAGGAATGCGATGGTGTGATCTCCTGGAAATTTCTACTGATAATTTGCTTTGATGCTATTGCCATTGTCTTCTCCTTTCTCCACTGGACTCCATGTCAGTGTCGGTGTCATCTTCTTTACAGTGAATCTATAGTTGATCCCTTATGGTGCGTCCAAGTAAGTTGGACCATATGAACGTGCCATCTTTACTCAACAAGAGGATTAAGGACTGAAGGGGTTATAACATTACTGGGCCTCAATAAATATCCCTGGCAGATGGGGTTGGACCTAGAACTCTTTGGAGGAAGCTAGAAGAGGGGAGGACTTCAAACATTTACTCCATCCTTTTTCTGGGACACTCAAGAAGATGGTGGATAGAAACCTGAAAGGAGGCCACTTTTTTTGCCACTACCAACCAATTAATGTCTTCGAGAAGACCCAACTGAATTGTCGAACTGCTCCACCAGAGTACCAGAGGATCCTACAGTGGACCCAGACTCTAACCAATAATGGTCCAGCAGAAGACATCTATATTTAAAGGGTACTACGATCGATTTCCAAGGGATTGTTGGATGGTGAGTCCTCGGAATCATTTTATCTGATGTGCCCAAGGAACCTCCATCCTACACCTTGAAAGAAGCCACGATTCGATTCTGCAAAGTACTTTGGTAGCTCATAGGGTTGAGCAATCGGGATTGGAAAAGATCGGACGGGTCGCAAATTTCACGATCGGGATCGGCTGGAAAATGATAGGCTTTTGAAATCTCAAGATCGGCTCAACCCTAAAAGTGACTTTTCCCATAGAGATGCATTGACTAGGGTTGAGTGATTGGGATTGGGAAAGATCGGATGGAGCAAATTTCACGATCGCGATTGTCTGGAAAATGATTGGAAATCGGATTTTAAAATCGATCCTGAAATCTCAAGATCGGCTCAACCCTAGTAGCTCATACTAAATCTGTAGAGCTGTGCCAAAGCACCGCAGTCCCTTCAATCACCAGATCCATCAGAATGATGGGAATTACACACAACAATCAGAAACTGATGGTCTATCCCAATAACCAAGTACCGAGTACCAAGAACCCTTCAATCAGCCGAACGGTGGGGATGCCGAGAATTGGACCCCCATTGATCTGATAGGATAGATGATCACTAAGAAAAATCCCTTGGAATATCTGATCCTACCACCATGATAGTCTCTTGAAATCACAAAACTGTAGTCAGGCCATGATGCAATTTTTTGACTACCATCGAAATTCCTCTTCAGACATAGCTGCGTACTGTATACCGTCTATTTTATGATTGATAGCATTCTGGAATCAAGGCTAAAATTGCAGCTCAAGGGTATAATTTACCTATTTTGATGAAACGGGAACATGTCTTTCAGTCGAGACTTCATATAACTGGTTTCATGCGTATTGTTTGGGTGATAATTTGGAGGCCTTTATCTCCTTTGTGTGCTCTGTGCATCCGGAGATGGGTAAAACATTTTTCTCTGCATGAAAACATTGCTGTATAGAACAATGTGTCTGGTCGGAGGGAAAATGCGATGTGGAAATAAATTGCATCTCACTTGTGACTCGCGTAAAATGTCATACTGGACCATGTTCACTTCATACGTTACTTGTCGAGGTGCCGATGATGTGTAGATATGGCGCCAACATATTTGCTCAATTCATGGGAGTACATGGAGCGCATTTTACAGTTCAGATGTGCATTTACTTTATCAATTCCTCCTGTAAAGTGAAATTTCTGCGATATGTTGTCATTCACTTAAAGGAATTGTTCAAGGATTGTTATTTACGGCCTATAACCATTTGGTGTTTTGTTGTCCAAGTTGGTTCAGCCGTTCCATGACTTAAGTCCTATTAGTGTTGATGTAAATTAGGGAAAGGGGGTGGTAACACTGTGTGACATACAAAATAAAGAGGCCCCGCCCCAGAGGAACCAGCAGTAAAAAGGCTTATATTTGTGGAATGGCTGAACAGATTTGGATAAAGAAAACACCAAAATTCTCCATGTAACAGCATATCACGCCAGTCCTGCAGATAGATAGGTTACTGTCACCAGAACCATCATATCACCCCAGTCCTGCAGATAGATAGGTTACAGTCACCAGAACCATCATATCACCCCAGTCCTGCAGATAGATAGGTTACGGTCACCAGGACCAGCATATCACCCCAGCCCTGCAGATAGATAGGTTACAGTCACCAGAACCATCATATCACCCCAGTCCTGCAGATACATAGGTTACAGTCACCAGACCCAGCATATCACCCCATCCCTGCAGATAGATAGGTTACTGTCACCAGAACCAGCATATCACCCCAGTCCTGCAGATACATAGGTTACAGTCACCAGACCCAGCATATCACCCCATCCCTGCAGATAGATAGGTTACTGTCACCAGAACCAGCATATCACCCCAGCCCTGCAGATAGATAGGTTACTGTCACCAGACCCAGCATATCACCCCAGCCCTGCAGATAGATAGGTTACTGTCACCAGACCCAGCATATCACCCCATCCCTGCAGATAGATAGGTTACTGTCACCAGAACCAGCATATCATCCCAGCCCTGCAGATAGATAGGTTACTGTCACCAGAACCAGCATATCACCCCAGCCCCACAGATAGATAGGTTACTGTCACCAGAACCAGCATATCACCCCAGCCCCACAGATAGATAGGTTAGTGTCACAAGAACCAGCATATCACCCCAGCCCTGCAGATAGATAGGTTAGTGTCACCAGAACCAGCATATCACCCCAGCCCTGCAGATAGATAAGTTACTGTCACCAGAACCAGCATATCACCCCAGCCCCGCAGATAGATAGGTTAGTGTCACCAGAACCAGCATATCCAGTCCTGAATCGCTGCCTCCGTTAGCATGATGTTGCTTTTTTTTTTTTTTTTTTCTTTAAAGAGGAAATCAACCTTTAATTAAGACATTGGTACCAATAACCTCCTACCGCCTATCTAAATGACCGGGACCATAATGGGTGCGCTGCCCAATCCCATCCAGAATAATTGATGTTTAGTAAAAATCTCAAATGGAAATTTTTGGGTTTAAGAATTTCATCCTTCATTTTAGACGAGTCTGGAAACTTCATTTAAATTAGATATTGGTGGAGAAGGAGGAGGTCATTGACCCCAACCATCATTGACCCCAACCATCATTGACCCCAACCATCATTGACCCCAACCATCTTCTGTCATGTCAAGTTGGATTTTTGGTGGACTTACTCTTTAACACTTCACTTTTGGTTGTTATTTTTCCCCTTTTTTATATCGGATTTTTGTACTTTTTTTTTCCAGATAAGCCCAGACATGGACTGTTAAATAGACTTCTATATAGCATTCATCTCAGCCCATTGTTCTCCATCTTCTTTAGTTCGTCTCGGAGTTGTGTTCAGGGTCTCCCTCTCCGATACTTTTTCACACTCTTTGTGCGTTTGTCTTTATTTTGCTCCTTCGCCTTTCTCTTGTTCTCGACTTCCTCTCCCTCCGTACCTCTCTGTCTCTGAGAACTATACAAAGGGAGGTGTCTGTTTGGCAGCCTGGAAAAATGAGGCTATTTTGTATGAGCAGTGAGAGCGGCAGAGCCATAAACATGCTCATTGTATACAGACAATAGCCCAGAAAAAGAAATGACATTTAGGAAAATGCTACAATCATTTGTAAGTGCTAATATCCTGAGATTCCCCATCCATTATCCACGCACTTTTCATTCGAGGCTTCGAGCATGGTGTCAAGGCTCTGAAAGAGCCATAAAACTGGGGATGTGCTATATATTTCATTGGGGTCTCCGTGCCAATTGATTAGTAGTCCTGTAGACAAGTGACTAGGATAGATAATAGGCAAAGCTGACAAGAATGGATATTAGGACAATTGTTTTCGAGGCCAATTTTGTCCAGGTACCAGTGGCAAAATCTTCAAAGAACCCTTTCTGTTCCCTCTCATGGGCTTCTTTTGTTGTCCTTTTTGGGGTTTCCATTCAATACTTGGGCCAAAGGATCTACAAAGTATTTGTAGCTCTCCTGACCAATAGATGGCCCAACAATGGTGGGTGAGGTCCACCATTAGACAAACCTATTCACCGAATGAAAGTTTTAGTCTATTAGAAGGTACAGGAGTTAGAGAATCCAATTTTGACCCTTAGATTGAAATTTGGCACATGGGGTCTAATGAATGAAATTATAATAACCACCGTTGGTATGTGCTAGAGACTTGTCCATTGAGATTTATCAAAAGTCTTGCCTACGATAACCAGCCATCAACCAAGACCATCAAAAACCATGCATGCCACGTCAAGTGGAGAACACAAGCCTGTACAGGCCTCTTACTATAACCAATATAATAAAAAAAGTTAAGCAACTCATACACATTCAATGGTTGGTTGGCCAACTCTATTCCTCCCAACTCCCATACTTGGGTTTGGCCAAGCCTTTATGAATTCTCAGTCAGAAGATGGAAGTAGTCTAGCAGTCGGCTAGTAGCTAAGCTCCCCTAAATGGGTTTTCCCATGAACATACCCATACATAAATTTGTAGACAGTCAAAAGTCAAACATTTCTGCAACATAAATTTTTTTATTTTTTTTAGAATTTTAGAGAAATTCTTTAACGAGCTTGGTGATATCTGTTGAGCCGATCTTGAGATTTCAGGATCGTTTTTAAAATCCGATTTTCGATCATTTTCCAGCCAATCCCGATCGTGAAATTTGCTCGATCACCGATCGGCATCCGATCTTTCCCGATCGCTCAGCCCTATTTAGGAGTTTATGTATTCTAGGGTTGAAATCTTGAGATTTCAGGATCATGTTCTAAAATCCGATTTTCGATAATTTTCCAGACGATCCCAATCCCAATCGCGATAGTGAAATTTGCTTGCTCGCCGATCGGGATCTGATCTTTCCCGATCACTCGACCCTACTGTTGTGTAGGAGGGACATTTCAGAAATCCAGCCATGATTCCCTTATTGTGGTCGAGTTATCAGCCAGGGATATATATGAGCATGGGCACCAGCGCCGCACCTCCCATGAGGTGACCTGAAGCAACCACTTCAGGTAGCGCTATGCCAGGGCCCCGGGGAGGGCGGCATTTTTGCTTACCTAAGCCAGTCCAGGACAAGCTGTCCTGGACTGGCTTAGCGTCACCGAGCGGTGGATTGGGGAGGCCGCTGAAGCAGCGCTGCTCCAGCGGCCTCCCCTCACGCTCAGGCAGAGAGCAGGTCCTCTCCCTGTCTGCTCTCTGCCTGCTAACGCCGCTCTGCCACGCCCCCTTCGCTCCACCCCGCCCCCTTCGCTCCGCCCACCTCCGGGGGGGGGGGCTTTCTGTCGTCTGCCTCGGGCGGCGAAAAAGGTAGGTTCACCCCTGATGGGCACCTTTGGAACACCTTTTAGGTCTTCAGTTTTAGACTCTATCTTGTTGACAAACAAGCCCTAATGTGTCCATGAAATTGGGAAATATAAACAGTGTATATTGCCTCTCTCCAATCTCATACTAGACATTGAACTGGTAGCTATGGGAGAGTTCACCAAAAGTGGCAACCCAATGAAATGTCATTTTTAGTACTCGGGAGAATCAAAAACTTGTATGTGGGACAACTTCTAAGGAACTGTGGCTAATAATTTTTGGCATCCGGCCCACAGACCCCTTGCTGGAAAGCCCTGAAATACCACCGTGCTTATAAAATGCGTCTCTCCCTCTCCGAGCTTAAGAACCACGATGCCAATTTTTGTCATAAGATGATAAACTAAAATGGAGCACAGTGAAATCAGTATATATCATTTTATGTCTCGTCTCTGAAAAACAAGTCGATAAAGCAATACCTCAATTGACAGGATATTTGATCAACACAACAGATGCCAGGACGCCAAGAAAACTACACCCTGGAAAAAAAAAGGGCCGGAGGGAGATAACTAGGAAATATCTACTGGGCAATTTTGAGAGAATGAAAAAAGGACTGAATCAGAAACAAAGGCAAATCTCCAAAATCATGAAAATAAGTAATTTCCATACCATGAAGAGCGAGAAGAACAAGCCATGATGAAAAGAACGGAGCAGCCGTTGTTTCTCAAATCTTTAAGACCAGTATTCTCAAGGTCACGGGCTAGAGATGCGTGAGCTTGGAGGAAATGAAGAGTATAGCTGGGCAAAAAGTCTGTAATGGAGATGAGCAGTAGGTCAGATTGATCCGGATTTGACGCAAATTTGTCAAAATTTTCAGGTTCAACCCAGGACTTTCCTGGACATCCTCACCACAGAATTCCTCTTCCAGTCTCTTCTGGCCTCCTGGGTGACATCATATGCTCTAGGATAACCACTGTTGTCTCACAACATCGACGCACCTCATCTGACCACAGAGGACCAGTCAAAGGCCTCAAGCAGTGACCTCAGGCCACGTGACATCACCCAGAGGACATTGGAGGAAGACACCAAGGGAGTGTTGAGCGTCGCAAGATTGCCTAGGACAGGGAATGTGAGTGTAACTGTTTGTCGTATTTCCACACCTCCCCTGGGCCTCTACTTGTTATGTTCTGGGATCCGATGAGACCCCAGAGTATAATCATTTTGTGACAAACTTATTCAATCTGAAATTATTCTTTGGCCCAAATCATCTACTATCAGCTATCAAGAGAGGTCATTATTCCGCTGTACTCTTCCCTGGTCAGACCACACCTGGAATACTGTGTACAGTTCTGGGCACCTCAATTCAAGAAAGACATCAATATATTGGAGCAAGTCCAGAGAAGAGCAACCAAAATGGTGGAAGGTCTGCAAACCATGTCCTATGAGGAGCGGCTAAAAGAACTGGGATTGTTTAGTTTGCAGAAGAGAAGGCTGAGGGGAGATTTAATAGCAGTCTACAAATATCTGAAAGGTAGTCACAGTGCAGAGGGATCTCCCCTATTCTCATTAGCACAAGGAAGTACAAGAAGCAATGGGATGAAACTGAAGGGAAAGAGATACAGATTAGACATTAGGAAAAACTTTCTGACAGTGAGGGGAGTGAGAGAGTGGAATAGGCTGCCACGGGAGGTGGTGGGCGCTCCATCAATGGAAATCTTCAAGCGGAATCTGGATAAACATATAGCTGGGATGATTTAGGAAAACCTGCACTCGCAGGGGGTTGGACCCGATGGCCCTTGAGGTCCCTTCCAACTCTACCAAAAAAAAAAAAAAATCTAAATCTTCAACAAAATAAATCTTCAGAGGCTTGCCCATCTCAATTCTCTAAGCATGGGCGGGGCAAGCTGCCTTGGAGGATTTATAACTATGTTCTATATAACTATATTTAACTATAAATTTGTAAAATTTTACAGTTACAGGAATTATTTTCTTACAAAATTTTGTAACAGGCAGAATATAGTTTTGCCTGATACAGAGCACCAGATGCCCTGCGAAATTACATCATACTGGCTGCCTGAGCTACCAATATAGCCTTAAGCACTTTGAATACTAGGGACTACATATAGTTTGCACCTTATAGAATGATATTGAAGACTAATTTGTAAGTTCTTATGTACACCATGTACACTGGTTTTCGTTAATGTGCCATTTTATTTTGTCAGTCATCTTGGCTCCTTAGTCCCTTCTAAGGGCCAGTTCACGCGGAGTTAACGGGCTCGCATTCTGGCACGTATACACGTGTCAAAATGTGAGCGCTCAAAACAGATCCCATTCATTTCAATGGGTCGTTACGGGCATATAACGCACGTAATTTTGTGACCCGTTAACTCCGTGTGAACTGGCCCTAATATAGCCCCTAACAGGCCTCTTATTTGCGAGACAGAAGGGGCAAAGGTTCATCAAACTGCACCTGCTCTGAGATCCTATCTATGGGTAGCTAGTAATAAGTCAGACACATAACTGCTGCCCTCTATTTCATACTGCAAAAATTTAGTATATTGTACAGCTTCGTTTCATACGATACACCGGAGATTCTGCACACAGCACACACAGTATAGACAGACAGTAAGTGCTAGGGGAGTTTTATAGCATTTTAGCTAGTCATTCTATTGAATAAGGGCAGAAATTTTATCTTTAACAGTAAAGGTGGAGCTAGGTTGGGAGGAGTGGTGTCAGAGAGCTGCCAGGAGGAGTAATATAAATGATAATTCACAGGAAGTTCTGCACTCAGGAGAACATACCCAGGACTGGTGGTCAGACTAGTGATCACATGACCATAACGAAAGAAGATGTAACATATGACATGACTAGAATATAACAAATTCCTTGAGTGCTTTAAAGCGGTTATCCAAGGAGTTAATCAATTTCTGCAGGTTTTTTTTATGCCGGACTTAGGGGCCAAAGCCAGGTCATGTGATTGTGAGCAGCACCTGGTCTCCAGGTTGCCCTGCCTCCTCTACCATTTTCACCACTAGTCACATGTGCCATTGGGCTTGTAGACTTTAGTACAACCAACCCCCATAGCCCAGTTAAATTGAGAGATAAAGGGGGAGGCGGAGTGACCAAGGGGCCAGACGCTGGTTCCAATCGTATTACCCAGGGTTGGAACCAGTCCAACTGCAATTGAGTAAAATAAAACTCCCCGGACAATCCCAATAACCAGTATTGAACTGGTCTACCAGAGGATTCTATGGTGGGTCCAAGCTCTAACCCTATAACGGTCCAGCAGAGGACACCCAAATTTGGTCTGTTTCCAAGGGGTGGTGGAGTGTGGGCCCCGGAATCACTTTATCTGTTTGGCCCCAGAGAACCTCAGTCTGACATTGCCTTTAATAATCGAATTGGCGCTATAAGAATAACCACACAGTACACCGAAATGTGATCTTGTAATCTATTTTCTGCTGGATCTCCACCAGGGGCGCCATTCCGTCTCTTCGTATCACCTTGTTCCTTTATAACAGATATTGTTTCATACAAATGAATACAGACAGTGAATTTGAATGAGGAGAATTTGCATAGAAATAAGGTTTTCGGTACAGAATAACTTACGCCCACATGATTTACTAAATATTTCCACTAATACCCGCCAACAAATTGGGTGGATTTCCCTTTAAATGAAAGAATCCTGGCTTCCTACTTTATAGCCTATTTTCTGTGCGGCTTGCTCCCATATCCTATAGATTATTAATGAGAACTCCGGGGTTAATTTAATCAACATGCAGCATTTATTGGTTCCCTGTATGTGTGAATGAAGGTCTTTATTGTATGCATGTATTCTATTACTTCCATGGTTAACAATCTGGCCCGGGCAATGTCTTTGTACACAATTCACATTCATTACTTTGTCACTGACTTTGCATTGTTCTTGGAATGGAATTGATAATCATCTGAAATCAGAAAGCGTCAGAAAAGCTTCTATTTACAACGCCGAGACGGGAACGTCCTTGATGCTTCAAGTAGCTATTATAAGAAACGGGATGAAAATTACAGGTCTATAGAATATTCCGGTGTCAACAGATGTATTAGCAGAGTGGTCAACGTTCTTGACACTTTCTTAAAGGAGGGTTCTATTCGTGAAGAACCTGAATGTATCCATCACAACTCCATTCACGAAGTCTACGATCTTGGTCGTCCAAGCTGGGTTGACCTCGGATGACATTTTTTCCCAGTCGTGACTGGAGATGAGCAAAGTGACTAGATTTGACCCAAATTTTCCAAACGTTTTAGGTTTGACCCAAAGTCAATGTCAATGTTCTTTAGAAATCCTTAAGTTTCCACCGCCATATCCGGCCACAATTTCCGCTGTTGATTAGGGCAGATGAATGGGAGTCTTGAGTTGCTGAATTTGTGGCAAGGTTGAGCAGGACTCGATCTCTGCGGTAGAATCTGCTGCAGATTTGGGGCGGAATAGGTGGAGATCAAGGGGAAAGGTGGAAAAATAACAACCAGGTATACTCACCTTCCTTTGCCACTTTTGGGCATCCTTGTGACCTCCTAGGTTACGGAAGGAAGGAGGCCAGCGGCTGGAGATGGACTGGTCCACAGATTGGAGTGTCGACAAGGTGAATAAAATATATGACCTTTATTGGACAAAAACGTACTGCACAACGCGTTTCGAGCTCCACAAGATCTTCTTCAGGTGCACAATTACTTGCCTAGGTTACGTCAAGGTCACTGTTGAGGCCTGTCAATGCTCTCGGTGATCACCTAAGGTGCACCAATTCATGACACTTTCTCCTTCCAGAAGAGGCCTCACTAGTCACATAGGGTGCGGTGTGTGCCCCCTGAGGTACGCATTACAAGTTGAGAACCAGTATTATAAACAATACGTCGTAGTTGGGGTTCCTGGGGCAGATTTTGTCCAGGGGCCCAGCATCTTCCTGTTAGGTCTCTCCCTTCATAATAGAAGATAATTTATTTAGTTCTTTCAGATCAAACCAGATTTGAGCCAAATTTTCCAAAAGTCAACGTCAATGTTCTTCAGAAATCCTTAATTTTCCAACACCATATTCGGCCACAGTTTCCACTGCTGATTAGGACAGATGAATGGAAGTCTCTAGTTGCGGAATTTGTGGCAAGATCGAGCAAGACGCTGATTTTTCTTTGCGATCTCTGCCTCCCATTTGCGGTAGAATCTGCTGCAGATTTGGGGCGGAATAGGTGGAGATCAAGGGGAAAGGTGGAAAAATAACAACCAGGTATACTCACCTTCCTTTGCCACTTTTGGGCATCCTTGTGACCTCCTAGGTTATGGAAGCCAGTGGATGGAGAGGGACATCAGCGCTCTTTGGTCCACAGATTGGAGTGTCGACAAGGTGAATAAAATATATGACCTTTATTGGACAAAAACGTACTGCACAACGCGTTTCGAGCTCCACAAACTCTTCTTTAGGTGCACAATTACTTGCCTAGGTTACATCAAGGTCACTGTTGAGGCCTGTCAATGCTCTCCGTGAACATTTAAGGTGCACCAATTCATGACACCAATACTCACCTTCCTTTGCCACTTCTGGGCATCCTTGTGACCTCCTAGGTTACGGAAGGAAGGAGGCCAGCGGCTGGAGATGGACGTCTGTGCACTCTGGTCCACAGATTGGAGTGTTGACAAGGTGAATAAAATATATGGCCTTTATTGGACAAAAACGTACTTCACAACGCGTTTCGAGCTCCTCAAGATCTTCTTCAGGTGCACAATTACTTGCCTAGGTTACGTCAAGGTCACTGTTGAGGCCTGTCAATGCTCTCGGTGATCACCTAAGGTGCACCAATTCATGACACTTTCTCCTTCCAGAAGAGGCCTCACTAGTCACATAGGGTGCAGTGTGTGCCCCCTGAGGTACGCATTACAAGTTGAGAACCAGTACTATAAATCATACGTTGTAGTTGGGGGTCCTGGGGCAGATTTTGTCCAAGGGCCCAGCATCTTCATCTTCATCATCATAGATGATAATTTATTTAGTTCTTCCAGATCAAACCAGATTTGAGCCAAATTTTCCAAAAGTTTTGGGTTTGACCAAAAGTCAACGTCAATGTTCTTCAGAAATCCTTAATTTTCCAACACCATATTCGGCCACAGTTTCCACTGCTGATTAGGACAGATGAATGGAAGTCTCTAGTTGCGGAATTTGTGGCAAGATCGAGCAAGACGCTGATTTTTCTTTGCGATCTCTGCCTCCCATTTGCGGTAGAATCTGCTGCAGATTTGGGGCGGAATAGGTGGAGATCAAGGGGAAAGGTGGAAAAATAACAACCAGGTATACTCACCTTCCTTTGCCACTTTTGGGCATCCTTGTGACCTCCTAGGTTATGGAAGCCAGTGGATGGAGAGGGACATCAGCGCTCTTTGGTCCACAGATTGGAGTGTCGACAAGGTGAATAAAATATATGACCTTTATTGGACAAAAACGTACTGCACAACGCGTTTCGAGCTCCACAAACTCTTCTTTAGGTGCACAATTACTTGCCTAGGTTACATCAAGGTCACTGTTGAGGCCTGTCAATGCTCTCCGTGAACACTTAAGGTGCACCAATTCATGACACCAATACTCACCTTCCTTTGCCACTTCTGGGCATCCTTGTGACCTCCTAGGTTACGGAAGGAAGGAGGCCAGCGGCTGGAGATGGACGTCTGTGCACTCTGGTCCACAGATTGGAGTGTTGACAAGGTGAATAAAATATATGGCCTTTATTGGACAAAAACGTACTTCACAACGCGTTTCGAGCTCCTCAAGATCTTCTTCAGGTGCACAATTACTTGCCTAGGTTACGTCAAGGTCACTGTTGAGGCCTGTCAATGCTCTCGGTGATCACCTAAGGTGCACCAATTCATGACACTTTCTCCTTCCAGAAGAGGCCTCACTAGTCACATAGGGTGCAGTGTGTGCCCCCTGAGGTACGCATTACAAGTTGAGAACCAGTACTATAAATCATACGTTGTAGTTGGGGGTCCTGGGGCAGATTTTGTCCAAGGGCCCAGCATCTTCATCTTCATCATCATAGATGATAATTTATTTAGTTCTTCCAGATCAAACCAGATTTGAGCCAAATTTTCCAAAAGTTTTGGGTTTGACCAAAAGTCAACGTCAATGTTCTTCAGAAATCCTTAATTTTCCAACACCATATTCGGCCACAGTTTCCACTGCTGCTTAGGACAGATGAATGGGAGTCTCGAGTTGTGGAATTTGTGGCAAGATCAAGCAGAACGCTGATTTATTTTATTTTTTTGCGATCTCTGCCTCCTGTTCGCGGTAGAATCTGCTGCAGATTTGAGGCGGAATAGGTGGAGATCAAGGGGAAGGGTGGAAAAATAACAACCAGGTATACTCGGGCATCCTTGTGACCTCCTAGGTTACGGAAGGAAGGAGGCCAGCGGCTGAAGATGGACGTCTGCACTCTCTGGTCCACAGATTGGAGTGTCAACAAGGTGAATAAAATATATGCCGTTTATTGGACAAAAACGTACTGCACAACGCGTTTCGAGCTCCACAAACTCTTCTTTAGGTGCACAATTACTTGCCTAGGTTACATCAAGGTCACTGTTGAGGCCTGTCAATGCTCTCGGTGATCACCTAAGGTGCACCAATTCATGACACCAATACTCACCTTCCTTTGCCACTTCTGGGCATCCTTGTGACCTCCTAGGTTACGGAAGGAAGGAGGCCAGCGGCTGGAGATGAACGTCTGTGCTCTCTGGTCCACAGATTGGAGTGTCGACAAATTATATGACCTTTATTGGACAAAAACATACTGCACAACGCGTTTCAAGCTCCACAAGCTCTTCCTCAGGTGCACAATTACTTGCCTTGGTTACATCAAGGTCACTGTTGAGGCCCGTCAAGGCCCTCCGTGATCACCTAAGGTGCACCAATTCATGACACCTTTCTCCTTCCAGAAGAGGCCTCACTAGTCACATAGGGTGCGGTGTGTGCCCCGTGAGAACCAGTACTATAAACACTACATTGTAGTTGGGGGTCCTGGGCTAGATTTTGCCCAGGGGCCCAAGATCTTCATGTTACATCTTTGCCTTCATCATAGATGATAACTTATTTAGTTCTTCTTGTATATCAATTTTTTTTTTCAAAAAGTGGGCGTCCTCGTGATATCATATAACCAAAAAGTCTTTCATTCCCTAAGGTAAAAATATCAGCTGCAATATTACCTCATAACATCGGCGTCCATATCGTCCTTCTCACAAATTCCTCCGTAGCCGCTTTGATCCCTACAACATAAAACCAGCTCTGACAACTTGTAGAACATCACTGCAGAAAATGCCAATGCTAATTTTGCCAAAGTGCCCACGTTCCCCCCCTCCTCGTTCCCCATCGCTTGTCTAATAGAGCCGCGTTTATCTGCCTTTTGTTCGGGGAAGTGCCAATGTAAATAAAATTCCATTTCTCCTGGAGTATTTTCATTTTTTGCAAATTTTTTGACCCTTGTTCTTCCAACGACACCACGGCACGGCAGAGCGGAGCCTTTAGGCAGTAACACGGTTAAAGATGAGAGCGCAGGAGGGCGTTATCAGCGACCGAAATGCATGGACATGTGCATGTCAACTCCCCATCTGCTTGGTGATTGAATGAGGCAGGCGCCCACCAGCTGCCAGTCTCTCGCTCTCCATTTCTCCCGTGCAGTGATTGCGGTGCCAGCCTTGTGGCGGGAACGTCAATCAATCACGGGCGGTGCCACGTGAACGGCTCTGCTGTATGGCGAGGACCGGAAAAAGTAAAAGCAAAGAATTTTTTCCAGTACGCGGAATGACCTTGGATCAAAATAGCTTCTCTAGGTCAAAAATGTCTTGTATCTCTTCTCTTTTTCTTCAGCTTCAACGTTGCTTCAAGCAATACTCCACCCGCTCATTGTCGAGGTAGATTGCGGCGTATAAAGTCATTAGCGTTGACCTTCGCCAAGTGCAACAGGAAGTGCGGCGTGATGGTAGAGACGTCGGATGGATTTAAAAAAAAAAAAATAGACATATTTTAACATCACTGTCCACGTCCAAGGGGCTTTTAGTAGCACCGGCTTCAGGACAATGGCGAGAGCACTTCGGTGCACTTGACTCATATCACATTGTTCTTTCCATTGACATTATCCACCTATGAATTTGTATCCTTGAGCTATCATTGCCTACTTAAGACCAGAGTGGGCATCATTGAAATGATGACTTCATCAGGAGACAAGTGAGTCGGTTTGAGCGGAGGCGTTGGCGGTGTGCTCATGTGAATATTATATTATGAGGAACAAATAGGATACAGGTACTAAAGTACTTCTAACCAAGACCTCCAGGCCCTGTACTATGTACGAACACATCACTATTGGGGTAGTTTGGGCCCAGTTATAGGTTTTGCATTGGGCCCAGAAGTTACACATATGTCTGGCAAGGAAGGCCAGCATTAGGAGCAGTGGCGTAACTACCGCCGTAGCAGCAGAGGCAGCTGCCACAGGGCCCGGGACATTAGGGGCCCGGTGACAGCCGCTACTGCTGCTATCATTATACGTATGGGTCTTTTCAGACCCCCGAGTATAATGATTGGTGGACCGAGAGAGGAAAGAAACATAAAAAACACTGTAACTTACCTCTACATGATCCAGGCAGGCTTCGTCCTAGTCATCTGACGTCTCATGACCCCGGCCTGCGTCCCAGGTCATGTGACATCTGACGTCATTGAAGATGGACTACTTTGGAGGCCGACATTGCAGGAGCCGGGAGATAGGTGAGTAACAGAGGTTTTTTTTAATGTTTTTCTCCCCCTGGGTCTCCGATTATTATACTCTGGGGTCTGAAAAGATATATAGAGTATAATAATTGTTTATAGGTGTCCACAGTGGGACATAATAGTGTGTACAGGGGCCACTATGGGACATAATACTGTGTGCAGGGGACACTATGGGGCATAATACTGTGTGCAGGGGACACTATGGGGCATAATACTGTGTGCAGGGGCCACTATGGGACATAATACTGTGTGTAGGGGCCACTATGGGACATAATACTGTGTGTAGGGGCCACTATGGGACATAATATTGTGTGCAGGGGCCACTATGGGGGATAATACTGTGTGCAGGGGCCACTATGGGGGCATAATACTGTGTGCAGGGGCCACTATGGGGGATAATACTGTGTGCAGGGACCACTATGGGGGATAATACTGTGTGCAGGGGCCACTATGGGGGATAATACTGTATGCAGGGGCCACTATTGGGGATAATACTGTGTGCAGGGGCCACTATGGGGGATAATACTGTATGCAGGGGCCACTATGGGGCATAATACTGTGTGCAGGGGCCACTATGGGACATAATACTGTGTGCAGGGGCCACTATGGGACATAATACTGTGTGCAGGGGCCACTATGGGGGATAATACTGTGTGCAGGGGCCACTATGGGGGATAATACTGTATGCAGGGGCCACTATTGGGGATAATACTGTGTGCAGGGGCCACTATTGGGGATAATAGAGCGTTTAGGAATGCGTAGGAGGGGGTCGGCCAAGGTCTTCGCCGTTGGTGTCGGTTGGGGGGGGGGCATGTCAAAAGTTTGCCATGGGGCCCCGCCATTCCTAGTTACGCCACTAATTAGGAGATGCCCGGTGTCCCCTTTTTCAGAGGGCTCATTCACTGCATTCACTACCAGGGGTTAACCATAAACCCTTTTACTATGCTAGACCACCCGAAGAGTCAATATTACACCAGCTACCATAGTAGACCACCACATATTGTCAGTATTATATTCTTTATCGCGCTGAAGTAGCTTCCTATGTGTAATGGTATGGCAGTATTATTTAGGCATTGAACTGTAGCAGTTGA
The DNA here is from genome assembly GCF_031893055.1 of Leptodactylus fuscus. NCBI lineage: Eukaryota > Metazoa > Chordata > Amphibia > Anura > Leptodactylidae > Leptodactylus > Leptodactylus fuscus. The sequence continues at coordinate 10,477,652 of NC_134270.1, forward strand.
TGGATACTATTTGCATTCCGCGTGTGAACATTACGCGCGGCTAGCAAATGCACTAACATCCCGTCATGGCATTCCACTCCAAGTAAATGGGCCTAATCGGGAGGGAGCCTCGCGATGCGGATGCCGCGGCTGATTCAGCTGCGGAATCCACGGAAAGAAGAGAGCGTCTCCCATTGAAATCAATGGGAGCTGGTTTTGGCAGCGGATATTGAGGCGGATTCCACTTCAAAATCCGCTGCCAAAAAACTCAGTGTGAACGAGCCCTTATGTGGGCTGGTTTGGGTTTTAGGTTTGGTAGTTTTACTGTATTTAGGCACTGCATGATGGTTTTAGAAACTGTATAGCACTATTATTTAGGCACTAAAAGTCAGTGTTAGGCAGTGTATGATGGTTAAAGCACTGTTTGGCAGTATAATTTTGGCATTGAATTGCTTTTTTTTATAGAAACAGTATGGCAGTATTATTTATGCACTGTATGTAGCAACTGGATTTCAGTTTAATTTAGGCACTGTATGGTAGTATTATTTTGGCACTGCATGGCAGTATTATTTAGGCACTATACGGCAGTATTATTTAGGCACTGTATGTTAGTATTATTTATGCACTATATGGCAGTATTAATTAGGCACTGTATGGTAGTATTATGTAGGCACTATATGGTAGTATTATTTAGGCACTGCAGGGCAGTCTTATTTAGGCACTGTATGGCAGTATTATTTACGCACTGTATGGTAGTATTATTTAGGCACTGCATGGTAGTATTATTTATGCACTATATGGCAGTATTATTTAGGCACTGTATGGTAGTATTATGTAGGCACTGTACGGCAGTATTATGTAGGCACTATATGGTAGTATTATTTAGGCACTGTATGGCAGAAGTATGTAGGAACTGGATTTCAGTTTCATTTAGGCACTCTATGGCAGTATTATTTAGGCAATGCATGGAAGTATTATTTAGGCACTGCATGGCAGTATTATTTAGGCACTGCATGGCAGTATTATTTAGGCACTGCATGGCAGTATTATTTATACACTAAATGGTAGTATTATTTATACACTAAATGGTAGTATTATTTAGACACTATATGTCAGTAATATATAGTCATTACACTCAGTTTTATTTAGGCACTATATGGTAGCATTATTTAGACACTGTATCACTGAAATATATAGGATCTCGGCTCAGTTTAATTTAGGTACTGTATAGCAGTGTTATTACATGCATTATTATATGCATATCCATTGTGTTTAGGTACTATACATAAGTATTAGCTATGCACTATACGGTAGTATCATTTAGGCACTATATAGCAGTATTATTTAGGCACCATATGGCAGTATTATTTCTGCACCACATGGCAGTATTATTTATGCACCATATGACAGTATTATTTAGGCACTGCATTTAAATTTTATTTAGGCACCAGATCAGTATTATTTATGCACTGTATGACAGTATTATTTAAACACCTTATACCTTTATGGCGGTATTTTAAGGCATTGTACATGTAGGAGAGATGTAGGAATAGTAATGAAGGAAAGAGAAGAGGTTGAACAAGGAGAACAAGGATATCTCTTCAGTGACTGGGTGAAAAAAAAAAAAATGGGGCCCCCGTTGTGAAAACCCAGCGCCACGGAAATGCCCTGGCAAAGAAAATGCTGCATTTTACATTAATCACAAAGTGGATGAGGTTCTGACTAATTGCAAAAAAAAAATCTATGGTGATTTAAAAAATACTTGTGTTTTTGGAAATCACAGCATGTCAAACGCTGGCGGTTTCCTGTACAGGTATAATAGAGGCAGAAAGTCCGTAGAGGAAAACTGCAGACTTTCTGTGAAAAATGCAATGCGGTCTTTTCTGCAGCGATTTGCTGCGTGGGGCCTTAGCCCAAGGCAACATGAACACGGCCATGTGCATAAAGATGGGCCATGATGGAACGGAGGTACGTGGATAACATCTGCGCGCCTCCACAGCCCTGGCCGCATAATGTTTAGGAATAGGACCTGTCCGGAGTTTTGTCCCAGACTCATGGCCCTATACGCGGCCATATCTATGGGACAGTGTGCAAGCCATGAAAACACAGCTGACACTATACACAGTCAAGGGTAATATTTCGTCTTCCTGCTTGTCATGGATCTTGCACCTTCAATATCGTCATAACGCAAAGATGATAATCTGGAAAATGTGCCGTCTATTGGAATGTCCCTGACCATGCCACTAGTACAATCCTGATTTCCCTTGTTTTTTTTTTGCACAGAATAGACTTCCTCTCATACAACAAAATACAGGTATAAGCTCTTATTCCTTCTCCTTTACTGATGCGGAGCCGCACGCTGCAGCAGGTAAGGGGTTAACCTCCCTCTGGCCTTTTTTTAGTACCTTGCAGCTATTTCCGAATGAAAAATCAGGCCCTAAATCTCCTGCCAGGAAAGCAATTCAGCTGTCAGGGGCCTGATCTAGGACAGAAGACAACTGCGTGGCACTCATAATTTTCTCTGCCTTTTAACAGCCAAAGGGATGGAACATCTGACAGCGTCTGGGAGGGACCGTAGCGGGGCGAGGGGTCAAAACACCTCCCTATTCCAGAATAATTTTCATCAGGTATTAGACCCCTATAGGGGATAATATCATAGTTGTAAACTAGGCGCGGTGATGCATTATTCATATATGTGATGTGATGATCTGTACCTTGTAGAGTCCAAAGCTAGTGCTCTAGCTGTATGTGGCCGTATACTAAGTACTTCTCAGATGTATATGTGTATGGGGAGACCACCCCTTACCATCCATATTGGAGCCAAGTGTGCATGTTATTTATGTTTGCCTGCTTTCTTTTTTCATTTGGTGTTGTGCTTAGTGGGCCACTGTGAAGTCATTGCCATAGGAAATAAGTATGCTACGAGCTGGTTAATGGCTTTAGGCCATAGGTTGGTTGAGGGCACCAGGACTAAAGGCACCGAACCACAGGTTGGTAAGATACATTATATTAAAGATCAGTAGAAGAAAACAAACTACATCCTAGTTGGAGACACCAGAACACATAGTGGTTGGAGGCACCAGACCACATCCTGGTTGGAGGCACAAGACCACCTCCTGGTTGGAGACACCAGAACACATCCTGGTTGGACGCACAAGATCACCTCCTGGTTGGAAGCACAAGATCACCTCCTGGTTGGAGACACCAGAACACATAGTGGTTGGAGGGCACCAAACCACATCCTGGTTGGAGGCACAAGACCATATCCTAGTTGGAGGCACAAGACCATATCCCGGTTGGAGGGACAAGACCATATCCTGGTTGGAGGGACAAGACCATATTCAGATTGGAGGCACAAGACTATATCCCGGTTGGAGGCACAAGACCATATCCTGGTTGGAGGGACAAGACCATATCCAGATTGGAGGCACAAGACTATATCCTGGTTCGAGGCACAAGACCATATCCTGGTTGGAGAGACAAGACCATATCCTGGTTGGAGGCACAAGACCATATCCTGGTTGGAGGCACAAGACCATATCCTGGTTGGAGGCACAAGACCATATCCTGGTTGGAGGCACAAGACCATATCCTGGTTGGAGGCACAAGACCATATCCTGGTTGGAGGCACAAGACCATATCCTGGTTGGAGGCACAAGACCATATCCCAGTTGGAGGCACAAGACCATATACAGATTGGAGGCACAAGACTTTATCCTAGTTGGAGGCACCAGACCACAATCTGTATGGAGGAACCAAATCACATCCTGGTTGGAGGCACCAGAACACATAGTGGATAGGGGCACCAGACCACATCCTGTTTGCAGGCATCAGACTACATCCTGGCTGGAAGCACAAGACCACATCCCAGTTGGAGGCACCAGACCACCTCCTGGTTAAAGGATGGAAGGTTTCCTGTCCACGCTCCCAAGAAGAAAGTGTGAGTAGAACACTTTGATCCAGCCCTGAGACAGAGAGAAGTAGGCTGCCTTCAACTGTTTGGAATAGTCTTGAAGTATTTTAGTTCCATTTCGTGAAGTCCAAGGACACTTGTAATAAAAGAGTACCACCAACACCAGGTACCCTGCAGGCTCCCTCAGCTCTGCACCAGCCCAGGAGGAGAGCTGGAGCAATGAGTCAAATCCTTAAGCTGCCGTAACCACTGCTGTTTAAACTACTACTACTCCCAGCCTCCAGATATCCTCCAATGGGTTGCTTCTCAAGCTTTTAAGACACATCCGATCACAAGTCTTTAGAAGATACCAGATCACAGGTTTGTTGAACGATGGTTTCAGACCACAACACATGCTGGTTGGAGATACCGTACCACGTGCTGGTTGGTGAACACCAGACCCCAGGTTGATAAGAAAAACCAGACCACAGTCTAGTCGATAGCTCTGGTTCTACAGGCTGTTTTAGGGATTGCACAGGTTCTTCCACTCCAGACACAAGCCATGGTACATAGTGCCAGCTTTTGGGTGAAACCCAAGCTCCAACCTTGGGCTGACAATGATGAGAATGGAGCTCAGATAGAAATCATCCTTATATAATAAGTCTTTCCTGGATTGAGTAAAGTGAAAAGACACCATCTACTGCATAGCCAATGGGCACAACAGGGTTCCTCCCAAAACATCAAGCTGTCCTCCATCCAGAGTGTGCCCAAACAGTATGAGGTGCAGCAAGTGACAGTGATACAAAAACAGACAAGGCTGGCAAAAGCTATCGGCATTTATAAAAAGGACAATACACAACAAAGTACCCTACAAACAAAATGCACAATAACCATAATGTGCAAACAAGTGAGGATCCAACGTAAGTCACCCACTTAAGGCTAGCTCCGTAAATGGTGGCTTCCATCACCAAAAGGTGTTAGAATGCACCCGGTCCTAGGCTGGAAGGAAATACCAGACCACAGACTAAATGTAGGCATTGAACCACAGACCACAGACTTGGAGACTGGACGTAGAGGGAGGTAACAGACAAAGAACAACTTTTCCAACAGATGGCCTCTTCACGGAGAATCAAGTCAGAACTTAGGAGCCTCAACCAAAGAGCATCAAACAAGTTTTCAGGGTCCTCAGTGAAGTCAGATCCCAAGGGAGCTGAGATTTTGCAAAAATTTGCATCAGGAATTGTGCAAGAATGCCAAGGCTGGATCAAACTGTGAAGGATAAAATACTCATACAGTAGGACCTCAGCTCATCTGGACCTTCCACTGTCTGAGTCCCATCTTTCGATTAGTTGAAGCCAATTGAGCAAATTGAAGAGCCAGGTCATTCTTCTGGTGTAGCCAAACTGGTGACCCATTTGGACACTCTTTAGAAAAGTCAATCTGGGGCCCACTATACCTTGATCTTAATTACCATGTACCAATTATAGTACTGGTGTCGTCTTATATGGCTTTTGGTCCTCCTTAGGCACCAGAGTACAATTGCTAATTGCGCACCCTTAGTACCATATGTGCGACCGCTCCAATGCAGACGATTATACCAGTATTATTACAATTACACGTTTGTGGCTCCCATACGTTATACCTGACCTAAGCTAAATGATCTATTACAGGTAGTCGCTGACCATTGACATAAAGTTACCCGGGAGTTAACAATCTGTGGTTAACCAGTCTATGGAGGACGGTAATTAAGTGCTACATCATTTTCCTTAATGAAGTTCTGCAGTTGAAGTCTGTGAATCACTAATGAGCCGGAATAATAATGAGCCCATTCTCTATAATAAAGAGTCGGCGTTGGCAGTGCCCTCTTGGTTATCGTATATAAGCTGACTTCACAACATGCACGTTGGCTCGTAGATCCCAGATGCTATTAATTTTACTATGATTTGGCCTAATTCTAAAACAGTAGCCCCAGATCTGCCAATGGGGAGGGGGAACACTGTTACCAACCTAAAATATGGACTTTCACTCCTCCACCAACTTCAACTCTTTGCACCCTATAGGTGCTTCTTCACTGAAGGTGAAGCCCCCACCGTTCCTGAGCAATCAATGCTCTTAGTTTCAGCACCCAATATTCTAACTAGACTTCTACCGTCAGGTGGGTGGTCTTAGACTATCTGCTCTAGCTTAGGACCGCCCACATGACCAAAGAGAGACTAATTGCTTGGGAATGATGGGCGCTGGAGAAAAAATTCCAATTATTCCACGATTGAGTGTTGCAAGGGAGTTGCAGGAGATGAAAGGTCCTTGTTAATGTCAGTGCACCAGGTGATCTAGGCTAGTGAAGGGGCTGTAACGTCACATTTCCTCCCTACACTTTAGTGCAAGCATCATGATATTGACCCACCGTAGGTGATGACTCAAACATGGACCTCAGTGTTGACCCTAAGGCACGTAATATCACCCAGGCTGGAAGAGAACCCAGAAGGAACCCTGGACTTTGCAAGGATGCCCAGAAGAGGAGAGGGATGGTGCGTATAACTGTTTATTATGTCTCCAAACCTCCCCTGGGCCACACTGTGGGGTCGGAAGAGACTGAAGAGTATAATATTCGATCCAAAACAAATGCTTGGGCTGAACCATCATATCCCAAAACTAATCACATCACACCCTATATAATGACATCACACCACATATAATGACATCACATCCTATATAATGGTATTTCCCTGACTTTACCTGCTGTAAATGTTATATGACAGTCTTCTGCAGCAAAGTAAACCAGGACTCCATGTCCCTGCAGCTTCTCTTGTGTATTATAGTGTATTCTACACCATAAGCGTCCGCACATTACTGAATCCCCGATTCCCGTCTCTTCTCGTTACGGATAGGCCTGTCCAGTACAATAAACAATCTTGCCTTCTGCTGCTCGGAGACCAAGCAGGACATGAAGGAGTTCAGCTCCAGTCTAGTCTGGGATGGCGTTCAGGTGATTAGTGGTTTTCATATGTACAGATTATTGTGCCAAAAGGGTGTTGCCAACTGTTCCCACCCGGTGCCAGAAAACTCTGCCAACATGTCCTCTCCAGCAATTAGAATAGAAAATCCTGCACATACCTGTGAATGTCTGGCGGAGTAGACCTGAGAGCTTAAAGAGCCACTTTCCAATAACTGAGCTGTAGTCAGCGGTGGTGAGGTGTCCTTCTCCAGGTATTGGCATCAGTCTAGTTAGCGGGTAGGGTCCAGATTGGGTCACAAGTCCCCATGTCAACTTTATTGGAGACTAATAAGGTTCGTCATTCACAGGGCCATTCAAGTGATTGGGACTGAGTGTCATGTTTGGTGCTACCTCTTCAGCCAGCTGATAGGTGAGGGCCTCTGGGTGGACCCTGACCACAGATCAATGACCTATCCTAACGATAGGCCACCAATAAGTAAGACATGGAAATCCATTTAAAGTGGCAAAAGGACCCCCATTCCAATGCATAGTAACGAATCGCCTCAACTTGACCACTTTTGTAATTTTTCCACCACAGATAGGGGGTCCAGAGGTATCAGTCACTACCAGGCCCTGGAGTCTAAGGAGACCCCAAGGTCCTTCTGCCACAGAAAATATACCACTATTCTAAATGGCACAAGGTAGGTAGGTAAGGGCCCCATCAGAGGTGAACCTAGCCTCTCTGCTGCTTGAGGTGCATTAGAGGAAGGCAACCTACTGAATATGGCAGTAACTACTGGGGCGTAACTGCCGGGGTAGCAGGGGCCCGGGACATTAGGGGCCCGGCAACAGCCATTACCACTGCAGGGTTTTTTTTGGGTTTTTTTAATAGGCCATTACCGGCTGGAGTTACCCCAGCCGGCAACAGTCCCTATTTACTTACCGATCCTGGCAGGGGCAGGGATCGGTAACTGACGCCGCGGGCCCCACAAACACTATTATTATATCTTTTCAGATCCCCGAGTATAATGATCGGAGGCCCGGGAGAGGTAAAGGAACATAAAAAACTGTGTTACTTACCTCTCCGTGCTCCAGACAGGCTTCGGGCCTAGTTGTGTGACGTCCGACGTCATTGAAGATGGTCGACACCACTGAGGACTGCAGCGGAGCCAGAGATAGGTAAGTAACTGTTTTTTATGTTTGTATCCCCCCCCCCAGGTCTCCGATTATTATACTCGGGGGTCTGAATAGACCCCCAAGTATAGTAATTGTTCATGGGTGTCCACTATGGGGCATAGTACTGTGTGCAGGGGCCACTATGGGGCATAATACTGTGTGCAGGGGCCACTATGGGGCATAATACTGTGTGCAGGGGCCACTATGGGGCATAATACTGTGTGCAGGGTCCACTATGGGGGATAATACTGTGTGCAGGGGCCACTATGGGGGATAATACTGTGTGCAGGGGCCACTATGTAATATAATACTGTGTGCAGAGGCCACTATGGGGCATAATAGAGCGCGCAGGTATGCGGGGGGGGGGGGGGGGGTTGGTCGATCGATCGAGGTCTTCGGCGTCTGTGTCGGTCGGGGAGAGGTCAAAAGTTCGCCACAGGGCCCCGTCATTCCTAGTGACGCCACTGCGTCCCACAGTATATGACCTCCGTATTTTGCCCCCTCTTCCCCATTATATGACCCCCTTTTTTATGCCACCCCACCAGCTATATGACTGGATGTAAATGTAATGAGGCCTAGTAATGGCAGCAGAGACTGGCCTGCACAGTAACAGAGTATCATAATCATAGACTTTTCTCTGTGAATTTTTCAAGCAGATTCGAGGTCGGAATCCCCGAAGAAATAATAAGAAACCAAAGTGTATCAGTCATTGGTCTTGGCATTGGCCTAACAATCCGGTGGCCGCATCAAGGAGTCAGTTGGTTATGGCTATGCTACGGCTTGTCATAATGTTTGCTCTCTCCTAGCTGGGTGCATTCGATGACTCTACGGGAACTTTACTTGGGGGCAGCTCTGAAATGCAGAAATCTTTCAAAAAGTTCCAAAATGCCAATGCAGCTAGTAGTTAATCGATGGAGAAAATGCAAAACATAAGAGCGCGCTACTTCGTTCACACCGACTTAGGAGAAGGCTGACCTTGACAGAAGTCTCCCGTCAGTCTGGCTGGCACGGTGCCGTATTGTTATGGTAATCAAGGCGAGCGCGTTTTATAATAAAGACAAGTACTAGGATAAGAAGAGGGGGGTGGGGGAGTGGGGTACGTCCATCTGTAGAGCAGAGCACCAATCGTTCCGATGAAAGCCCTGATGCTGATTCTGCTGCATGCTAAACACGCTCCTTGCATGGGCACCTAAACAAAAGGGCAGCGGGTGCTGCCAGCTTCCAAATGGGGCTGGCCACTCTCCAATTATCCCCTGCCAATGGTGCGCGCGTGACTCAGCAACGTCCAACTTCTGGAATCCGCAATGCAAAGTCACTAAGTCTTGTTGTCATGTTTGATAACCTTATTTAAATAAGATGTTGAGATATGCCAGAATGTAATACAACAGAACAAAGAGGTGTGGGCGGACGCTGCGCAATAATTAATACTTCAGGAGCCGGGGAAACGTTTTTGTTAGACAAGCGCCGGAAAAATCAACATTTTTGAGAAGGAATGGGTGGAAGCCATTACAATCCCACTGCGAAGGTAGATTTCCATTTTAAAGGCACATTCAACTCAAAATTGAAGTCATAGAGAGTCGATGTAGTAATGGCTTGGCCTGGTGGGTTCTTGAATGTCGAAAATATCCCTTCATCACTTTAATGTAGGGGCAGAACCTAAGGATTGTGTAGCCTAATGACAAATCTGTGCTAGGGACCCCCCTGCTAAGTGCCATAGGTAATACTAGGGTCTGTTTCGGTGGTTGCTACTCTTACGACCCAACAGTGATACTTATACTTGAACTAAGGCTCGCCATACCAAAGATGGCGGACAGTCAAACGTCCAAATATCAGATAACTATCTCTCCCATTCCTCCTATATACGTGCATGCTTGAGTGCGGAAGTGTTCTACATAGTTTAGGGAAGAAAGCCACTGTCACACTCCGATGGTGGCGACTTATCTCCTCAAACACAAAGTGAACAGCCATGTTGGAGTCCAACTGCCTAATCCTGCCATTGGGGTAGAGTCGGGAGGCCCCATTACCTTTAGATGGTTGGTCGGTGGCACTAAAATAAGTAGGTTCAGCGGATACATGTGTGTATGGACAGCCAAGGTGTTACATAGTTTTTCAAAAAGGTTAGCCCAACTAAGCTCAGACTTCTGGGAACTTCCGGATGTCCTATTACAGATAAAGAGGTCTTATTGAAAATAGGGTCTACTTTGGATTTTGTACTGGGTGGGTCTGGTCTGGGGTCTGTATTAGTTTAGGGGTCTGGTCTGGGGTCTGTATTAGTTTAGTGGTCTGGTCTGGGGTCTGTATTAGTTTAGTGGTCTGGTCTGGGGTCTGTATTAGTTTAGGGGTCTGGTCTGGGGTCTGTATTAGTTTAGGGGTCTGGTCTGGGGTCTGTATTAGTTTAGTGGTCTGGCCTGGGGTCTGTATTAGTTTAGGGGTCTGGTCTGGGGTCTGTATTAGTTTAGGGGTCTGGTCTGGGGTCAGTATTAGTTTAGGGGTCTGGTCTGGGGTCTGTATTAGTTTAGGGGTCTGGTCTGGGGTCTGTATTAGTTTAGGGGTCTGGTCTGGGGTCTGTATTAGTTTAGGAGTCTGGTCTGGGGTCTGTATTAGTTTAGGGGTCTGGTCTGGGGTCTGTATTAGTTTAGGGGTCTGGTCTGGGGTCTGTATTAGTTTAGAGGTCTGGTCTGGGGTCTGTATTAGGTTAGGGGTCTGGTCTGGGGTCTGTATTAGTTTATGGGTCTGGTCTGGGGTCTGTATTAGTTTAAGGATCTGGTCTGGGGTCAGTATTAGTTTAGAGGTCTGGTCTGGGGTCTGTATTAGTTTAGGGGTCTGGTCTGGGGTCTGTATTAGTTTAGGGGTCTGGTCTGGGGTCTGTATTAGATTAGTAGTCTGGTCTGGGGTCTGTATTAGTTTAGAGGTCCGGTCTGGAGTCTGTATTAGTTTAAGGATCTGGTCTGGGGTCAGTATTAGTTTAGAGGTCTGGTCTGGGGTCTGTATTAGTTTAGTGGTCTGGTCTGGGGTCTGTATTAGATTAGGGGTCTGGTCTGGGGTCTGTATTAGTTTAGAGGTCTGGTCTGGGGTCTGTATTAGTTTAGTGGTCTGGTCTGGGGTCTGTATTAGATTAGGGGTCTGGTCTGGGGTCTGTATTAGTTTAGGGGTCTGGTCTGGTGTCTGTATTAGTTTAGGGGTCTGGTCTGGGGTCTGTATTAGTTTAGGGGTCTGGTCTGGGGTCTGTATTAGTTTAGGGGTCTGGTCTGGGGTCTGTATTAGTTTAGAGGTCTGGTCTGGGGGCTGTATTAGTTTATCGGTCTGGTCTGGGGTCTGTATTAGTTTATCGGTCTGATCTGTGGTCTGTGTTAGTTCAGGGGGTCTTTATTTGATTTGTTGTGTGCTCTGGGGTCTGTATTCATTTTGGGTCTCATGTAGGGTGCCATATACACTACTTGTGATACATATGTCTATGGCTATGAGTCTTCCCTATATAAATGGACAGTGCAGATATAATAATTGCATCGCTTCCCATAATATCATGTACATACTAGTATATATATTATTCTTTTGAGCCTCTGCCCCCTATTTTACTTTGCAGCCCCCCCACCGCTACTGTAAACAAATACAGACCGATCTCTGTGCTGAGTGATAATTTTTTTTCAATTTTATACTAAACAAGCCCAGATGTGTCGGCGACCATGTTGTAATAACCTCTCACTTTTATTCCTACTGTCCTGTCTGCAGATGGCGGCTGTAAGGAGGGGGGATATAAATTTTCTGCCATGACTTGGTTTCTCACAGCGGCCGCATATATAAAAGATTGATCCGCACAGCAGGTGCTATAAAGA